>NC_091438.1:80582920-80898733 GCF_964237555.1 Oryctolagus cuniculus
CAGACAGATCTTCCATCCACTGCATCCACTCTCCAGATGCCCACAGCAGCCAGGGCTGGCCCAGCCTGCACCAGGAGAATGGAACTCAATGTGGGTTCACTCACAGGAACGGCAGGGACCCAACCCTTGAGCCTCCCAGGTGTGTATTGGCAGGCAGCCAGAATAGATGCAGACCCGGCACATCCCGAGCAGTATCTCAAACGCTGTGCCACACACGTGTCCCACCAGGTAGTCTTTTTACTTTCTTTCACCTCATGTATTTCCTAATTGGCTTATGATTACTTTTTTTTTTTTTTTTTTTGACAGGCAGAGTGGACAGTGAAGAGAGAGAGAGAGAGAAAGGTCTTTCTTTTGCCATTGGTTCACCCTCCAATGGCCACTGCTGCCGGTGCGCTGTGGCTGGCGCACCGCGCTGATCCAAAGCCAGAAGCCAGGTACTTATCCTTGTCTCCCATGGGGTGCAGGGCCCAAGGACTTGGGCCATCCTCCACTGCACTCCCTGGCCGCAGCAGAGAGCTGGCCTGGAAGAGGGGCAACCAGGACAGAATCCGGTGCCCCGACCATGACTAGAACCCGGTGTGCCGGCACCGCTAGGTGGAGGATTAGCCTGTTGAGCCGCGGCGCCGGCTCATGATTACTTCTTTCTCCACGATCTTTAAGTTTCTTATTGCACTATAACCTGAGAACATGATCTAAATAGTATTGCCTATTTTAATTTTACTGAAACTTCTTTGTATTTGGTAAATTTTCTAAAGTTTCATCTTTACTGGAAAATGACTGCAGTCTCTGTTGAGAGTAAGATTATATTGTTTACATATGCATGTGAATATGCTAGTTCAGACTTATCTATTATATTGTTTGTACCAGATAGTTCTTTGCTTTTGCTGTTCAATTAATTCTCAAATGATAATTTCTAATGTATCCATTTTCCCACTTGTCTTTTTATTTAAAGGGGTTTTTTTTTAATTAATTAATTAATTTGAAAGGCAGAGTTACAGAGAGGCAGAGGCAGAGAGAAGAAGAGAGAGAGAGAGAGAGAGAAGTCTTCCATCTGCTGATTCACTACCCAGATGGCCACAATGGCCAGAGCTGCGCCGATCTGAAGTCAGGAGCCAAGAGCTTCTTCCAGGTCTCCCACATGGTGCAGGGGCCCAAGGACCTGGGCCATCTTGAACCAGTATGCCTGTGGAATGCTGGCACTGCAGGTGGCGACTTTACACGCTAAGCCACAGCGCCAGCACCCCCCCTTGTCTTTTTATCATCTCCTTGAGTTATTGTTCTTTTTCACAGTATACAATGTCCATGTTTGACAAAAGAATAAACATTGGGTTTATATTTCCTGGGCTAGAGAAGCTGTCCTGTAGATTCTGCCTGCAAATGTAGGTATAATGTGTACTGTGCCACCCTGAGTGAAATAAGACAAATGCCAATTAAACAGTCAGCACGCCTCTGGCCCAAGGCATGAACAAGCAGGTAGACACCATGCACAATCATAACAGCAACAGCACCATGCTGCAGTAGGGATAGAGGAGGCTTTATGACCAGTTTTGGAATAGGATGAAGGGGTTGCCCTGCCCAACTTCCAAAGTCTCAGCCTTCCTCTTTTGGCTAGAGCACTAAAGCCTTCCGAAACGCAACTGGCCCCCGGAAGGGTGGAAGGGCAGCAGTCATTCACACCTTGTGATGAGTGAGTCCAGTCAGTTCTTTGCCTAAAGAAAGCACAAGGGTAGAGTGGCCCATTAGGGAAGAGACAAGGAGATAACTAACTGTAAAAGTCCTCTAATCGCGTCATTTAAATCACACTTGTACTTCATTTAAATAATACTTAGTCAAATCACTTCATTATAATTGCAAATAAGCAGATTTAGAAATAAGCACAGGGCCTGCTATAAACACACCCCTTACAAGGTGGCGGATGCGAATGGAAGCCTGGAAAGGGGCCACCCGTGGGAGCACCCAGGGAGCACCAGAGGGTGTGATGACGGCGGGGAATGACACACGTGCATGGGTCAAGAGCCGCAACTGAACTTCACAGCTTTGCCTGGTGTTGGGTCTAACCAAACTCCACCTCTGCCGATCCAGAAATATGAAAGAGCACAAAGCCCAGATGAGAAGGTATCACTGAGCCACGTGCGTGGCAATCACATTTCGCGTGTGCTCTCGGCTAGGCCCTGGGAGGGGCTTTCTGCTTTTTATCCCACCTGGTCCTCACCGTAACGCCACAGGGTGGGTATTATTATCCCATGTCACAAGCATGGAAACTGAGGCACAGACCTGCCCCATCATCTTCCCCAAAGCAGAACAGCTACGAAGAGGAGGAACCACGACACACGCGTGTCCACTGCCTGTGATGTGTTGCCGTGTTTTACCAACGCTTGGATGTGTTAACTATGAAATATTACCAACAACGTGTACCCACCATTCATTAATTAAAACATCCACTGGGCACTAAATGCCAGACTGCACTATTCACAGGAGTATGAACATGAACAAGACCCTATTCCTGAACCTAGTAAGAATACTGAAAACCATTATACCTAATGAGATAAGGCAGTCACAAAAAGACAAGTATCATATGTTTTCTCTGATCTAACTAATAGAATACCTGAAATGTAATGTATTGGAGCAAAACAGACATTTTGAGAATGCCTAATTGTCCATAGCCCTTGTCTTTTCCATTGAGGAACAATCTTGTTTAGTTGTGCTTTGTTTTATTTTGTTTCCCTTCATACTATTTGCTGAACTCCTTTACTTAGAGTAGGGTTAACACTATTATCACTAAGTATACTGATAATAGATCATTGTAAAAATTAAGAATGGAAATCGAGAGGGAGGGGTAAGGGTTGGAGTGTGGCTGGGAGGGAGAGGAAGTCCCACTATGTTCCTAAATCTGTATATAAGAAGTATATGAAATTCATTTAACTTAAATAAAAATTTTTAAAAGACTCCATTTCTCCAATAAAGTTGCTTTTGTCTGATACTCAAAAAAAAAAAAAAAAGAATAAAATATAGCCAGAGCAACTGGATTCCAAGCTTGCCATCCTTCTAGCTGGGGTATAAATTCGGGAAATTATTTACTGTCTTTGAACATCAGCCTCCCTGTGTATAAAATAGGATGGTGAGCTCCTACCACAGAGGGTTGCTAGCCATAATCATGAGGAAATCAAGTTAATAGTTAGCATAATACTCAGAAAATACAGTAGACTCCCAGGAAACATTAGCTGACATGCGGGATCTTCAAAAAGATGTATGCTATGGAAAACCGATGCACGAGTGTCACGATTTTTTGCACGAAAATGAATGATCCTCTAATTCCATTTTTCCATGAACTCCCCGAAGCTCCCTGGTCTGAGCGTCCTTAACCCCGTGACTGTTCAAGAGAAGCAACCACAAGGCTCGACTCTGTGAATCCCACAGTTCCTCCAAACGTCACGCAGCAGGGAGCCCACCTCCTGGCCCAGAATAAAGTGTCAGACAGGGTCACCAAAAAAAAGGGGGGGAGGGCGGCCCATTTGAGCCGTGAGGGCTGCCTTCATTCTGAAAGTCCGGTCCCGAACTTCCAGGCAGATTCCGTTTCGCTGAAGGCGGGCAGCCTGGAGTGGAGAGGCCGCCTCCTCCGCGTCCTGGGCCCGCCTCCCCGGCCTCAGCCTTGGCTCTCCCGCCTGGCCCCTGGACCGGATCCCCACCCCGCCAGAGGCAAGGAAGCTGGACTGGGGCAAACAAAAGGATGCCGAATGCTATTCTCACTGATCTTCTTTTGGGCCACGTTCTTTGGGGGCCCGGTAGGCGTTTAAAGATGACTCCGAGAGTTTTCCTTAAGGACTTCAGAGCCCACAACCACCCTCAAACAGCTCTGCATCCCGCAGCAGACCCGGCGGGCCACCTGCTTGACCTGCAGTCCCGCGTCTCCCCGGCAGGCGGCAACCTTGGCAATGACTCTAAATGACTACTGGACGGCTCAGACTCCCGCCCGGCCCACGTTTGCTCCGCGGGAACCTCCAAACGCTGCCAGGGTCCCTGGGCTCCTGCTTGCCAGGGTCCCTGGAACTTTCTCCTTGCCTTTCACAGTTTGTGGGCAAGATTCAGAAAGCAGCCATTGTCTCCCTGGGGTCTCTCTGGAGCCTCTCCTTGACCCATCTTGACAGCAGCCTGCCCTCTGTGCCCTTCCTGCAAGGGGTTAGGGGCGTACAGCCCAGCCTCCCCAAAAGATGCCCTCCCCATCCCCACTCCTTTGCTCCTTCAGTACCAGACCTGCAGGTGTGGGTGGGGACTTTTTAGGAGGTGAGAAACTCAGGAAAACTTGGAACTTTTCGATGGTGCCTCATTTTGAAATGTTGTATTTTTGGCAGCTTGGGGCCTCCGTCAACATTTCCAACTTGATATTCTGTTGCATTATCTTTTATTATCGTTTTCACTGAAATGTGAAGCAGCTTCATAGGATGGACTAAGTGCTGTGATGCCAATCTAAACAGGTGCTAGGGCCATCTAGGAGAATAAATGCATTTTATCCAGGATTGGGCATAGGAGTCAGTCATGGGAGGCTTCCTGGCATGACAACAGTTAAGCTGGGTCTGCAACCACCCACGTGTTCATTTAACAGCTGTAGAACGGTGCTCTTCGCAGGTGCTTGAGATCTATCAGTGAACAGAGTAGAGTCTACCTTCTAGCAGGATGGAGAATAGATGACAAATACAATAAATTGCATAGCTTGCTAGAAAGGGATAAATGCTGTAGGGAAGAAAAGCCGGGCAGGAAAGAGAAGTCCTGGAAACAGCAAAAAGACATTGCAAGAGCAAGAACAAAGTAACTAAAGTCGGGAACTTTGAAATGAACAGCAGGCAGTCAGAGAACTGAAGTCCGCGTGGTGTGGGCAGCAGACAGAGCCTATTAAAGATGTGTCTGTAGGGCCGGGCATGGGTGCAGTACCCAAGGCTCCTCTCAGGCCGCCTGCATCCCACACTGGAGTGCCTGGGTTCCAGCCACAGCTCTGCTTCCGATCCTAGCTTCCTGTTCATGCATACCCTGGGAGGCAGCAGGTGATGACCCAAATATTTGGGTCCCTGTCATTCACACAGGAGACACCAATTGAGTTCCTGGCTCCTGGATTTAGCCTGGCTCAGCCCTGGCTGTTGTGGGCATTTGGGGAGTGACCCAATGGATGGATGGTATCTCTCTTCCTTTCTCTCTCTGTCTCTGGCTCACTCTTCCTCTCCGTCTTGCAAATAAATGAAAATAAATAAATAATCTTTAAGAGATGTGTGTGCAGGACCCACTCCAGGCCTCACAGCAACTCATGGTGCACTGAGAATTCAGCTATTGGCACACTGCCTCTACCTTCTTCCTGTGCCTTTTGTCCTTAGCCCCTTGTACAGTGACAGAAATGGGGGGAAATGGCTCTTACATTTTATTTTATTTAAAATTCCATAGGACATTTATCTGGAAAGGTTTGATTCCTATTCAAATGCAATCAGAAGGAAAAACAGTAAGGGGCTGGCTCTGTGGTGCAGTGGATTAAGTTGCTGCTTGTGGTGCTGGCATCCTGTATCAGAGCACCAGTTCGAATCCCAGCTGCTCTGCTTCCAATCCAGCTCCCTGCTAATGTGCTTGGGAAGGCAGCAGAAGATGGCCCAAGTATTTGGGGCTTTGCACCCTTGTGGAAGACTCAGCTGGAGTCCCTGGCTGCTGGCTTTGGCCCACCCTACACTTAGCTATTGCAGCCATTTGATGAATAAACTGGTGGGTAGAGGATTCTCTCTGTGTGTAACTCTGCCTTTCAAATAAATAAATCTTTGGTGAAATGTCATCAAATATCTACGATATAGTCGGCATAGAGATATGACAATGCATAAGGTAGACATGGTCCTTGTCCATCTAAAATAGCAAAGGAAAAAGTGAACCCCTCATTTCTGCATGTGGCCACATGTCTCTGTCACACAGAAGGGTGATAGTAGGACCCGCTGCTCAGGCCCGGCACAGCAGAGCCAGGACAGCACAGCAGAGCACCAGGAGCAGAAATTAAGCCTCATGTCACTTGCTTCATATGCGGTTTAGACAGAAGGCAGACATGAGAGGGAAAATGATACCAACTGGAAAGAAATAGAGGTCCTACAAGAGTGAGTTAGGTCAAAAATCAAAGAAATGGAAGTTACTATTGTAAACGCAATTTCATTTCCCATCCTTATCCCAGGTCAGCCAGGCTGGAGGAAATTCGGCCAATAGCAACAAGAAGGACCGGACGGACGGCTTTCACCACGAGTATGTGCGTATAACAGCAAGTGTACGTTAAAAGTGTGACTGTGGGAGCAGGCATTGAGCTTAGGGGTCAAGACACTTGCATCCCACATCAGAGGACCTGAGTTTGGGTCCAGACTCCTGACTCAGCGTTCTGCTAATGCAAACCCTGGGAGGTAGCAGTAATGGCTCAAATAGCTGAGTCCCTGCCACCCACGTGGGAGATCTACACTGAATTTCCAGCTCCCGTTTTAGCCTCTGCTCATTCTTGGATCTCGTGGGCATTTGGGGAGTGAACCAGCAAATGCAAGCTCTGTCTCTTAGTCTGTTTGTCTCTTGGACTCTCCAATAAATAAGTAAATATTTTTTAAAAGATGCTACTGTGATTGATATATTTTTGTTTGAACAGAAGCCAGAATCTTTAAGATAGAGTTAGCCCTCAGGCTAAAAACTCCCCATTGCAATTTTCACTCTAGCCTTGCATTGAAATCACATCAGCCCTTAGTTCTGTACAAACACCACCACTCCCAGCTTGGAACAGCTTTCTCCACAGTAAAGCTGCAGATCCATGTGCTGCACCAATGACAGCAATTTAGGAAAATCATTGTTTTCTCCAATTTTAAAAAGGGGCGTATGGTTTCATTAGCAAAAAAAGATAATGCAAGGGAAAAAATAATCTGAAGTTGCAGCTTGAATCACTTTTGAAAAGTAGGTCTCTGCTGCCCCCTGCTTTCCACTATAAAAACTGCTTGGGGCAGAATTGGAAAGCACTACTAGATCTTGAAAAAATCCCTCTCTCACCAGAGGGAGGGAGGGAGGGAGGGAGAGAGAGGGAGAAAGGGAGAGAGAGGGAGAAAGGGAGAGAGGGAGAGGGAGAGGGAGAGAGAGGGAGAGAGGGAGAGAGGGAGATGCTTATACACCTCCACACACACACACACACACACACACACACACACCTGCCATTACTCTAGCTTAGGAGCGCCAAAACCCCTACTCTGTACCTGAACCTAATTGTTATCTAACCCTGGCTGCGTGGATGTGTGATAAGTGCTAGGGGCCATGCCTGGCTTCAGCACCCTGAAGGGCACCATGAACCTCTCTCCCAGAATCTGCCCAGCCTGTGTGCTCTTTCTGGAATAATCCTCTGACTTCCGTGAGGACAAAGAATATCCAACCCTCATCATCCAAGCTTTACTTATGGTCTTCAAACTCAGGAAGGAGCTGGTTTGTGGCATAGCAGATAAAGCTACCACCTGCAGTGCCAGCATCCCATATGGGTGCCGGTTCTAGTCCCTCCTGCTCCCCTTCCAATCCAGCTCTCTGCTATGGCCTGGGAAAGCAGAAGATGATGAACCACATCCTTGGACCCCTGCACCCATGTGGGAGACCCAGAAGAAACTCCAAGCTCCTTATTTTAGATAGGCCCAGCTCTGGCCTTGCAGCCATTTGGGGAGTGAATCAGTGGATGGGAGAGCTCTCTCTCTCTCTCTCCCTCTCTCTCTCTCTCTCTCTCTGCCATCCAAATAAATACATAAATGCATCTCAAAAAAAAAAAAAAAAAAAAAACAGCATTTCCCCTCACAAACCAGCCAGTACAAGGACTGCTGCTGGTGGGCTTGCCTTCTTGTAATGGCGCTACTACAGCTTCTGCCTCCAGCTGCTCAAACGCTACCTCGTCTTTGTTAGGATACTCCCTCTGGCCGGCCTCTAGCAGCAAAACCGTGCAGATTCTGCTTGCTTTGTAAACGTCTCTCAAACCTACGGCCTCCTCCCCATTGTTACCTTCTGTGGGCCCTCACAACTTCCATCTGGAATGTCACACTGGCTGTCTAACTGCAGTCCCCACCTCATACCAGCTTGCAATTGCTGGCAGATTTCTCTTCCTGAAATAGAGCTCTGCTCGTGCCGCTCCACTGTCTCCCCGTCTCGCCTCAGAATAAAATCCAAACCCTTGAGTCTGCAATTCACAGCCCTCCGTGATCTGCCACCAAGTGCTTCTGCTACTGCTTCAGGTGACCTAAGCTGCGCCACCTGCAGTGCACACGGTGGGGGGGGGGGGGGGGGGGGCTAGAGGCTGCCCAAGATTTTCTGCTGTGCTTTGCTCCTGCAGATTCTCTCCCCTGAATGCCTTTCCACTTACCGCCCCCATCCCCGGTTCTGCATGTTCAAACCACATGCATCATGCAAGTCCTAGGTTAAATACTACTTCTTCCGCAAAGCCTCCCATAAGTCCTTCAGCTGGAATAAATCTTTCCTGAAGTCTAATTACATTCTGTTCCTTTCTTTAGTTCCAATGAGCAAAAAAAAATGTATTGAGATTCTGCTTTGTATGTAAGGGATGTGTTAGTTCTAGGCACATTGGGGCCAACTTAAAACAGACATGAGCCCCAGCCTTGTATACCTAACAGTCTAGTGTTCATCAGGTACCAGCTGGTATGCTCCTTCTGTGCGAGTCTTACTTTCCCTTCTAGACTGCAAATTTCATAAATACAATATGAAAATTGGCATTTATGCATATTTATTTCACTTTTGTGTTCCTCTGATACACACATCTAGCAGAGTGCATTGCATTCCCTCGCATGGACAATTATTTGAATAAACAAAAGTATTAAATGTTTAAGGTCATTACTCACTTCCTAAGCTCAAGTAACTTATTACCTTTTTTTAAGATTTATTTATTTATTTATTGAAAGGCAGAATTACAGAGAGGCAGAGGCAAAGAAAGAGAGAGAGAGAGGTCTTCCATCCACTGGTTCATTCTCCAAATGGCTGCAATGGCCGGAGCTGCAGCGATCCGAAGCCAGGAGCCAGGAGCTTCTTCCAGGTCTCCTACATGGGTGCAGGTGCCCAAGGACTTGGGCCATCTTCTACTGCTTTCCCAGGCCATAGCAGAGAGCTGGATCGGAAGTGGAGCAACCAGGACTCCAACTGGCATCCATATGGGATGCCAACACAGCAGACCAGGTCTTTAACCCGCTGCGCTACAGCACTGGCCCCACACATTACCTTTTTTTTTTTTTTTTTTTTTTTTTGGCAGGCAGAGTTAGTTAGACAGTGAGAGAGAGACAGAGAAACGTCTTCCTTCCGTTGGTTCACCCCCTAAATGGCCGCTGTGGCCGGCGCACTGTGATGATCCGAAGCCAGGAGCCAGGTGCTTCCTCCTGGTCTCCCATGCAGGTGCAGGGCCTAAGCACTTGGGCCATCTTCCACTGCCTTTCTGGGCCACAGCAGAGAGCTGGCCTGGAAGAGGAGCAACTGGGACAGAACCAGTGCCCCAACCGGGACTAGAACCCGGAGCATGGTTGCTGCAGGCGGAGGATTAGCCTAGTGAGCTGCGGCGCCGGCCCGCATTACCTTTTGATAGTCCAACAAATCCTTTGGATTATATGGTTTTAAAAATTCCTTATCACCAAGGCAGGCATTTGGCACATTAGTTATGACAACCACTTGAGAAACCTGCACCCCAGATTGGAGTACCTGGGTTCAAGTTCCTGCTCTGCTCTTAATTCCAGCTTCTTGCTCATGTGCACCTGGGAGGCAGCAGACGATTGCTCAAGTGGTTGGGTCCATACTACCCACATGGAGTTCCTGGCTTCTAGTTTCTGTCTGGCCCAGTCTTTGCTGTTGTGGGTTTTCGGGAAGTGCACCAACAGATGCAAGATTGATCTCTGTGTGGGTCTCTCTCTGTCTCCCTTTCCAATAAAATAAAAGTAAAATTTGTTTCAACCCTTACAACTTGAACTGTACTCACAACAGAGTTAAGTGCACAAGCTTTGGAATCAGACAGAATTGACTATGAGTTCCAGCACTGCTGCCATCAGCTGTGGGGAATGGTGGATGAGAAGTGGCCGGGGAATTAATCAGCCACTCCAGACCCTGGATCCTTATCTGACTTTGGATGAGCATTAAATAACACAATAAATGCAAGGCAATTAGTGCCACCCATAGTACATCAACGTTTGACAAACTAATTAATTACTATTTTTATTTATCACTTATTTTCCTTTGAATCACAGTGTATCAATACTATTTCCCAAAGTGTGTTGCTATTTAAAGATATATTTTTTTATTTATTTGAAAGACAGAGTTACAGAGAGAGGTAGAGAGAGAGAGAGAGAGAGAGAGAGAGAGGTCTTCCATCTGCTGGTTCACTCCCCAGATGGATGCAATGGCCGGAGCTGAGCCAATCCAAAGCCAGGAGCCAGGAGCTTCTTCCAGGTGTCCCACATGGGCACAGGGGCCCAAGGACTTGGGCCATCTTCCACTGTTATCTCAGGCCATAACAGAGAGCTGGATCAGAAAGAGGAGCAGCTGGGATTAGAACTGGCACCCATATGGGATGCCAGCGCTTCAGGCCAGGGCTTTAACCCGCTGCACCACAGCACCAGCTCCAGTGTGTTGCTATTTCTAGTTGCACTCTGCTTCCTTACCTTCCGTGACAGATGCTATTTGTAAAGTGACTCCGTTGTCATTCCTGGCCCTCTTTTTCCTTCCCATCTTCCCTACAGGCTGCTGCAGATTAGCCATGTGCCCCAGTGATGAGCAAAGAGACAGAGCCCAGCGGGAGCATTTAGGGAGTGAGTCAGTGGACTGAAGTAGCTCGCTCTTGCTCTCCTTCTTTCTCTCCCTTCTTTCCTTTCCACCTTCCCAACTCTCTCTCCAGAAAATAAATAAAAATTGTCAAGCAAGAAACAAAGATATAAAAATTATTGAGTGATGCCACCACGCTGGCTGCTGAGGAGACAGTGCTGAAGTAGAGGACAAAATTCCTGTTCTCGTGCAGCTGGTATTTTAGAGAAGGAGACAAATGACATACACATAAATAGTGCTGGCTAGCGAGGAGAGGCACCAGGGTCACAGCAGAGAGAATGATTGTGGGAGTTCTCTCCGAGGAAGCTGCAATTTAACTCAGCTGACTAACGAAAGAGACCCAGTCAGGCAAGGGTTAGAGAGAAGAGCAGGGGAGACCTCAGCGTCTGGTGCGGGGCCGCGTGCAGGTGAGCAATCCCCGTGAGCCTGCGGGGGGGCCCTTTCTGGTGAAAGATGATTAGGGGGGGAGGATTTCACAGGGAAACCTGAGCAAGTGAGTGAGCGGCCAGAGGGCAGGACAAGAGAAGGGGATGTTGCTGGTTTGGGGTTCGAGGTCGGTGCTCACAGACAACTGATTGAGCCTGATGAAAAGTGAGAGCTGTGTGTGGAAGTGGAGGAATAAGGGAGCGATTCCACCGGCTTTCTCATTCAGCTTCTTCTGCCTTCATAGAAGGTTGCCTCGCTATGTTCCTGGAGGCTGCTTCTTGGGAAACACATTGCTTGAAGAATAGAGCCCCGCCTACTCATTACACCCCCACCCCTGACCCCAAACTTCCTCCTGACAGGCTTTTTAAGACTGACTGACTGCAGTGATTTGAAAGGGAGACTGAGAGAGAGAATCGATCTTCCATGAACAGGTGGTTCTTGCCCCCAGATGTCCAGAACAGCCAGAGCTGTGCCGAGGCCAGAAGCCAGGATCAGGGTCTCCCACATGAGCAGCAGGGACTCGCTGTACCCTCATTGAGCCATCATCTGCTGCCTCCCAGGTGCATTAGCAGGGAGCTGGATGGGCACCCGAGTAGTCAGGACTCAAACCAGGCATTCTGACAGAGAACACAGCCATCGCAAGCGAGGGCTGACCTTGCTGCACCCTAACACCCACCCTCCTGCTGGGTTCTAGAGCATGGGAAAACTGGAAGAGATCATTTAAGATCTTGGAAGCAGATGGGAAGCTCATGAGGCCCACAGGGCACGTCTTGCTCTTAATGTGACGCTTATCTTGAGATAGATTCTAGGCCTTACGTAATTAGGTTTGTTTGGAAACCAGTGTTGTCAGACAGACCTGGTTAAGAGAGTCATTACTGACTCATAATCACGTCTTAAATTGTCTTTAAGATTGCTAAGGATGAGGATTATGCTGTGGTTTGGTTCATAACCTGATTCTTAGCTCCCAGCATCAGTGTCTGGCATGTGTAAGTGCCCAGTGTACACGAGGTGAATAAACAATGCTTCAAGAAAATCAAGTACTGACCAGTGTCGTGGTGCAGCAGATTAAACAGCAGCTGGCCACACACCCCCATTCGAGTCCTGGCTACTCTGCTTCTGATCCACATTCTTGTTCATGCACCTGATTAGGTAGTGGAAGATGATCCAGCTACTTGGGCCACTGCCACCCATGTGGGAGTCCTGGATGGAGTCCTGGCCGAGTCCTCACTGCTGTGGCCATTTGGGGAGTGAACCAGCACATCGAAGATCAGTCTCTCTCTCTGGCTCTCACTCTCGCTCTCCCTCTCTCTCAGTCTCTCCCTGTCACTCTGCTTTATAAGTAAATAATTTTTAAAAAAGAAAATTAAGTATTACAGGCTTATAAAAATTAAAGAGATACCACAAAGGAAAATAAAATAGCTACACACATCCATTTTCTTTTAAAGATGTATGTCTGTGTGTATATATAAATATATACATATCAGTGAAAAATGTAATCATTTTTATCAAACAAATCCATTTCTAAGGCATCTACTATGTGGTGGCACTTCTAAATCCCTTCTAAATCCTGGAGGTAGGAAAACAGAGCAAGACACAGAATTGTCTGCAAAGCAGAAGCCTGCAGCCCAGGGTTTTGTGCAGGCTCTGATAAAGTAAGCTGCAGGGGGGGGGGGGGGGGAAGGCCACTGGGAGTTGCTGATGAAAAGAGGGAAGTGAAGGTCAAGAAAACATGAGAATGATTCCTAGAGCAGCTGAATCTAAGTTGTTTTTTGTATTTTGCTTCATCTCAGATACATCCTAATACCATTAGGCAGAATTATTCAGAGTTCAAATTCCACCCCTAACGTCCTTTCCTATGAAGATACTTTAAAACGTTCATGGAAAAACGAAATTAAAAAGTTTAGCGGCTGGCATCATGGCATAGCAGGTTAAGCTGTTACCTGTGATGGCATCATTCGATATGGGTGCTTGTTCATGTCCTGGCTGCTCCACTTCTGATCCAGTTCCCTGCTGATGCAACTGGGAAAGCAATAGAAGATGGCCCAAGTGCTTGGGCCCCTGTACCCACATGGGAGACCCAGAAGAAGCTCCTGGCTCCTGGCTTTGGCTTGGCCAAGCCCCTGCTTTTGCAGCCGGTGCTGTGGGTTAAGCCGCCGCTTAAGACACCTGAATCCCATTTCAGAGTACTATTTTGAATCCTGGCCCCTCAGCTTCCCAATCTTGCTTGCTGCTACTGCATCCAGGGAAAGCAATGGAAGATAGTCCAAGTACTTGAGCCCCTGTCACTTATGGAGAGATGCACATGGAGTCCCAGGCACTTGGATTCAACCTGACCCAGTCCTGGTTGTTGCATGCATTTGGGTAATGAACTTGCAGATGTAAGCTCTTGTTCTCCCCCTCTCTTTACCCCTGCCCTTCCCCCTCTCCCTCTTCTGCTGTCACTCTTCAAGTAGATGGAAATAAACATCTTCCACTTTATTTTGATGCAAAATTGTGAAATCCATACATAGTTTCTTCATAATACACACTTTCTATGATGACCCCTCAAATATCTGGACTAGTGGCTTGCAAACAGGAGTGAGTTCTGCTGGGGAACATTTGGCAATGTTTAGAGACATTTCTGATTGTCACAACTGGCTGTATGCTGCCATAATCTATTAGGTAGAAGCAGGAATTTTTACTAAATATCCTACAACGCACAGAACAGCCCACAGCAAAGAATTATCCAATCTAAAACGCACTGGGAAGAACGCTTGGTGCAGCGGTTAAGACACAACTTGGGATGCCCACATCCTGTATCAAAGTGTGTGGGTTCAGGTCCTGGCTCCACTCCTGATTCCAGCTTCCTGCTAATGAGCACCATTGGAGGCAGTAAGTGGTGGCTCAACTAGTTGGGTTCCTGCCACCCAGTGGGAAAACTGGATTGAGTTCCCAGGTCCTGGCTTTAGGCTGACCCAGCCCCAGCTGTGGCAGACATTTGGAAAGTAAAGTAGTGGGTGGGAGATATCTCTCTCTCTCTCTCTCTCAAAATAAATGCAATTTTCAAAGTAAATTAATAAGTAAAACACTGCTAATCCAAGACTGAGAACCCCTAATCCAGGATGAGAAAAAAAGATAGCAAGTATCATGAAAATAAAACACAAGGACACTGTTTAGTCAAGATTTCTGCAATGCAATTAATGTGATCATAGGAATAATTTTATTAGCTGCCTCAACTGTAAGTCAAGAAAGTACAAATAAAGCAATATTTCTGATGGCTATAAGTGAAGCATTTGTGTTTCATGATATGTACAATTCAAATATTTATATTAACTAGTCATATTCCTAACATTACATATCAAACCTTGCATTTCAGGAAAATGTTGCTTTTTCTGAATTCCAAATTGAAGATTGCCAAACTTAAATGGAAATTATCAGAGATTTTTTTTAAAAAAACAACTTTCAGTTTCTAGGACTGGAAAGGCTTAGTCCATTTCTTGAATTAAAAATTACATTTATAGTCATATGTTCAGCATCCTCTAGCTTGATATGTTTATTCCCTGTAGGAAGTTTATAACTTGTAAAAGGAGTTTTATGCAGAATACAAATTGGGAGTATTACTTGACTACCTCTTGAGGATGCTGAGCTGTGCAAACAACATCACTTTATCTGACGTAGCGCCTTTGGATTGGTGTATCTGCTCACCCTAGGGCTGTCTGGAATTATAGATCAGGGACATCCCTGTCATACCCCAGCTGCTGCAGAAGGCTACAGGCAGAAAGGGAGATTTATGAGTATTTTGGTTCTACTGAGCCAGGGATCCAAGAGCTGCACAACAGGGAGCCTGGTGGTTCTAAATTGTACGCATTATGCAAAAAGAAAATGCGGAGTTGGGTGTCGAGGGAGTCCTGAGGAAGCAATAGGACGTCTTCATAAACTCTCCAAAGAATAAATTTAACAGTTATTAAAGAACTCCGCCCTGTTGTTGCAGACACTGAACTTTATATCACCAGAAGGGAGAGAGGGATTTTCAGGAAAACATCTGTCATTTAACAGTGATAGTGACCTCAGCACCGACAAGCAATTCAAATCTCAGCTGAGCAGAGTGGTTTAACTCTTTGGGGTGAGCTGATTCTGGAGCTCTAGCATTAGCAGGTTATTAATAACCTTGCGCTTGATGACCTTTTGATGCTAAAAGAAAAATAATTATTGATGGTAACTATGCTTAATCCCATTATATGAGACATTTGTGGATTATTTTCCTTCAACTATATCAGGTCATCAGGTTATGATTTTGTTCATGTTGACCAAAGACCTGCATAAAGCTTAAAATTAGTGACATAATTTCACCTTCAAAATAGCTTCTTATACACTTGATGCACAAATCAAAGAGGGGAGCTCAAAGCCTCCTAAAAAAAAAAAAAACTAAAGTAATGACAAGGAGTGGGAAACATCAGTTATCTTGATTTTATCTATTCACATTTTATAAATTTATTGAAATATCACACTGTACCCCATAAGCCTGTACAATTAAAAGAAAAGCAAGTCTTGAAAAATAAAAATTAGATCAGAATGAATTTGAGGGGGAAAATATCCCTGTTTGTATATTTACTATATATGCAGATTTAACGAGCCAATGCTTTTTTTCTTCTATCTCTAATTAAAAACAAAAATGAATGAATAAGCTCTGTTTTTTTAGGTAATAGTAGAAAAATTAAAACAAACACTGAAATCTAGCTAAGCGTCCAGACTGTGCTGTTTCCTTACTTTAATCTTTGCAACAACCTTGCAAGGATTATTATTTTTATTATCTTTATCTTATAGGGGTCTTAATTATTTTTTTCCCTCTGACGGACAAGACTAGAAAATGGTGCAGAAGCATTGTGGGTGGGGAACCACAGGAAAGGAAGATCTGTTGAATCCCAAGGCGAACACGCTGTTACACCAGGCTGCCACAAGAAATTACGTTTTTATTTGTGTCAGACACATGAATATTAAAAGGCCTCACTTGAAAGAGAAAGCATTAATACTGCAAGCTGATCACAGGCTCCCCTAAGCGCCATACCATACATGCAGTGGCAAGTTGATAGCACCACTTCAGTGTCCCACAGGCAATGCCCCAAGTTGATTTAGCATCTTCTCTCACCTACACTGGCTCTTCTTCCTCTTTCTCTTACCTTAAGGAACATCGACACCTACTTCATTGCAGAGAAAATAGATCATAAGGAAACATGCCAAAATTATAAATAATGCTTTTATCTGTGTAACTGAATTCCAGGCTTTTTGTTCAAATTTTATTTACTTGATTTGAAAAGCAGAGACAGAAATCTCCCAACCATTGATTCACTCCCCAAATGCCTGTAACAGTGAGGTCTGGGCAAAGCCAAAGGTCGGAGCCAGGGCACTCAATGCTGAGTGCCAAACCTGAATGGTAGGGGCTCACTACCCACTGCATCAAAATGCCAGCTGTGTTTCAATAATTCTTAAACAAAATTTGTCCAGCTGTAATTAACATTTCTGGTGCTGTGATTTATCTTACCACTGATTAACGTCAGCATCACTGTAAGCCTGGTGGCATTTATTTGTTGTATAATAATCTTTTATTTTCCTGTAAGAATCAAAAAACTGTACCCTAATATATTTTAGATTAAGTAAAATGATGAACCTTTTCATTCACATATATTTCAGACATTTTTAATTTTGGGCAAGTATTTGGAAAGTTGGTTTGCTGGACTAAAGAGTATATGAATTTTAAATTTTGCTAGATGTTTCCAAATTGTGTTCCAAATCAGGTGAAGCGATTCAGGCAGCCATTGGCTGACTTGGGAAAAGTTTGTTCTCCTCACCCATAGGGTAGCGTGGATCTCTGAATATTTATCCAAGGCGTGGTTGATAAGTTGGCACTCTAGTGACTTAGTCTCTTACCTGTTACACATCTTGCAAATATTTCCTCCCCTTTTGATGCTCTGGGGATTCTGCACCATGCAGTTATTTGTTCTTCGTGTGTATTCAATTGGTCAGACTTTCTTTATGACTTTTACAGTTTATACCCTGCTTAGAAGGACCTCCACCCTTAAATTTTTCTATTTTTTACTACTGCCTAGAGTTCTTATAAACTTTATCTCTCTAAGGCGCTTGAAATTTATTTTTATACAGTTGGATCAGGCATCTGTCTTCTCCCAATGTGGTTATTCTACAGACTCCAGGACATTCACAGGCTCCTCTTTGACCCAGATCTTTTTTTTTTTAATTAATTAATTAATTTATTTACTTTTGACAGGCAGGAGTGGACAGTGAGAGAGAGAGAGACAGAGAGAAAGGTCTTCCTTTGCCGTTGGTTCACCCTCCAATGGCCGCCGCGGCCGGCACGCTGCAACCAGCGCACCGCGCCGATCCGATGGCAGGAGCCAGGTACTTATCCTGGTCTCCCATGGGGTGCAGGGCCCAAGCACTTGGGCCATCCTCCACTGCACCTCCGGGCCACAGCAGAGAGCTGGCCTGGAAGAGGGGCAACCGGGACAGAATCCGGCGCCCCGACCGGGACTAGAACCCGGTGTGCCGGCGCCGCAAGGCGGAGGATTAGCCTAGTGAGCCGCGGCGCCGGCCCTTGACCCAGATCTTAACATATACTCTGTATTGACATATTACATGAGTCTTTCTTTTTTCATTGATCTATTTACATATGATAACTTGTACTTATTGTAAGTTTTCTTTTTTAAGATTTATTTATTTACTTAAAAGGAAGAGTCACAGAGAAAGAAGGAGGAACAGAGAGAGAGATCTTCCACCTGCTGGTGCACTCCCCAGATGGCCACAACAGTTGTGGCTGGGCCAGACTGAAGCCAGGAGCTAGAAGCTTCATCCAGGTCTCCCATATGGTTTCAAGGGCCCAAGGGCTTGGGCCATCCTCTGCTGCTTTTCCAGGTGTATCAGCAGGGAGCTGGAGTGGAAGTGAAGCAGCCAGATATCAAACCTGTGCTCCAATATGGGCTATTGGTATTGTTTGTGGCTCAACACACTGAGCCAAAATACTGCCCCTTATTCTCTCTTTCTTTCCCTCCCCTCCCCTCTCCTCTCCTCTCCTGTCTTTCCAGATTAAATTATTTTATTTGAAAGTCAAAGGGACCAGCACTGTGGTATAGCAGGTAAAGCCACCGCCTGCAGTGTTGGCATCCCATTATGAATGCCAGTTTGAGTCCTGCCTGCTCCACTTATGATCCAGTTCTCTGCTGATGGCTTGAAAAATCAGTGGAAGATGGCCCAAGTGCTTGGGTCCCTGCACCCATGTGGGAGACCTGGAAGAAGCTCCTGGCTCCTGGCTTCAGATTGGCCCAGCCTCCAGCCATTTCAGACATTTAGGGAATGAACCAACAGATGGAGAATCTCTCTCTCTCTCTCTAACTCTGCCTTTCAAATGAATAAATAAATCTTAAAAAAAAAAAAAAAAGGCAGAGTTACAGAGAGAGAACTAGAGACATAGAGAGAGATCTTCCACCTGCTGGTTCACTCCCCAAATGGCTGCAAAGGCCAGAGCTGGGCCAGGCCAAAGCCAGGAGCCAGTAGTTTCTTACAGGTTTCCCCCCTGGGTGGCAGGGGCCCAAGCACTTGGGCCATCCTCCACTGCTTTCCTAGGCTATTAACAGAGAGCAGGATCAGAAGAGGAATAGCCAGGACTCAAACTGTCACCAATATGGGATGCTAGAGCCTTAACCTGCTATGTTGTAACACCAACCTCCTTTGTTCTCTTTCTAATAAGAAATGCAGGTCAAACTTTTATTGCTCTGTGTGTGTGTGTGTGTGTGTGTGTGTGTGGTTATTTAGTACTAGCAGAATTCATCTCCTTTTCCTATAATAGAAAACTCTGGCTTTCTCACCTTGAAATATGGCCATAGAGAATAATCCCAATTCCCAGCCTTTCTGGCAGTTATGTGATCATGTGGCTATTTTAACAATAGCATTAACGTAGAAGAGTAGACACAGAATCTAGGAAGTGCTCTTTAAAAAAAAAAAAGATTTATTTATTTGAAAGTCAGAGGTACATAGAAAGAGATGGAGAGGCAGAGAGAGAGAGAGAGAGAGAGAGAGAGAGAGAGAGAGAGAGAGAGAGAGAGGTCTTCCATCTGCTGGCTCATTCCCCAGTTGGCTGCAATGGCTGGAGCTGCACCTATCTGAAGTCAGGAGTACTATTTTTTAAAGCATTGTTAACTAGGCTTTGCCACTTGGAGTGAAAAATTCCTAAGGAAGGAGGACCAATCGGTAGGAGAACTAGGAAATGGAGAGCAAGCAGGTTTGTCTCTTGTCTGCCTTTCTTCTACATATGAGGACTCAAAGCAGCTTGTGGTATCTGATAACACTGGGGGCACTGCCACACTTCCACGGTCTCTGTATTTACCTCCACTCTCATGTTCTGTGACTTATCACAGTACCTGGTAAACAGCAAGCTGAGGGCCCGCAGCACTGGCCAGGGACTAGAAAAACTCATCCTGTAAAACTCAATTTGGGGTTTATGATGGTGCAGTAAGGAGGGAGCTTGCTGCTTGAGTCTAGAAGATAGTTTTTTAAAAAAAATGGAAGGAGTAAAATCTCAGGGATGAGTTAGCGAGGAAACTCTATGTAAATTGGAAGAACACAGTGGACCTATGTGGAGGGTGAGGACGCATACACTGTAGGACCCCAACAGCTGAGAGCCTTTGCCCAAGCATTGGAGAGCAAGATGAGACCAGACTGCAGCAGCCCAAGCCACTGGCAAAAAAGCTGCAGGAAGAGCCTAGCAGGAATCTGGCTTGGAGCCTTGTGATGGATAGTGTACCTGCCAAACTAGAGGAGGAAAAACGGGTGTGTGTGTGTGTGTGTCTGTGTGCGTGCATGTTTTCTCCTGCTGATCATCCTGCAAAGGCATCCTGTAACAAGCTGACGGAGAGCAGGCGCCATTTTGGACATATGTAACAGCTGCACCATCTCATGTCCATGCCCAGCAACTAACCAAGCAGAGACTCCTGAGTCTGGTGGGCAGAACAGACAGGGGGCTGGGTGCTCGTGACTGTGGGAGGCTTGTGTGCTGGGACTTGAAAACACTGAGGCTGCATGGGAGGATTCAAGGTGTGGCTGGGACATGGGGCAGTCACTGTGGGAGGCTCCACACCATCAGGGCTCCCTGCATAGCTAGCAAGGGACATTACTGGGGAATCTGAGTTTACACTGTAGACTGCACAGATCCTTTGTACGGTCCTTGCGGCAGAGCAGATGAATAATATACTAACTGGGGCTAGCCCCCAAGTACTGTCACTGGCTTCCTTTGAGGAGAGGAGCTCAGCTGAGTCTATGCCAACAGGCAAGAAGAAACCTCCCCTCTGATTAAAAAAAGAAAAAGATTGAATACACCAAACCTGGATGTGTCACCTCAGACACACCTTCACCCTGGAGCACTGAACAGAGCTACCTGGCCACTCCCACCACACGCCTCTAGATATTCCCTGAAAGCAGACACTCCACTAATCCAATCAGATATAGTCCAAAGGTAAAAGCTGCCATAATGAAAAATCAAAGAAACCAACAAGTAGCCCCACAAATGCCAAATAACAAATGCACCAATCCAAGAAACAAGCATGAGGAAGACAACATGATACTCCCAAAAGAACACAACACTTCAATACTAGATTATGAAGATGATGAGATTAAAAAAAAATGGCAGAAATAGAATTCAAAAAAAATATCATTACTTAGAAGTAATCAGAGCTCTGTGCCTCGCACAGAGCTTCCAGCCGCGCCATGTTGGGACAGAGCATCCAGAGGTTCACAACCTCCGTGGTCTGTAGGAGCCACTGTGAGGAGGGCCCAGGGAAGAATTTGCCATTTTCAGTGGAAAACAAGTGGAGGTTGCTAGCTATGATGACCTTGGATCTTGGATCTGGATTTGCTGCCCCTTTCTTCATAGTACAGCACCAACTGCTTAAAAAATAAGGATGTTTTTGGTCATCTGCTTAACAGATAACAGCATTTCAAGAGGTGCAGTCTCTGAAAAATGGATCAAACTCTTGAACTCATAGCATACTAGATATGTTTGTAAATAAACTTAAGACTAGAATGCTGAATGCCTCTTCTCATATATAGGGAATGTGATAATTGAGCATGTGATTGCTTTATTATTTGGATAATATTCCAGCATTAGTTTCTTTCTTTTTTTTTTTTTTTATTTTTATTTTTTGACAGGCACAGTGGACAGTGAGAGAGAGAGAGAGAGAAAGGTTTTCCTTTTGCCATTGGTTCACCCTCCAATGGCCGCCACGGCCGGCGTGCTGCGGCTGGCACACCACGCTGCTCCGATGGCAGGAGCCAGGTACATATCCTGGTCTCCCATGGGGTGCAGGGCCCAAGGACTTGGGCCATCCTCCACTGCACTCCCTGGCCACAGCAGAGAGCTGGCCTGGAAGAGGGGCAACCGGGACAGAATCCGGCGCCCCGACCGGGACTAGAACCCAGTGTGTCGGCGCCGCAAGGTGGAGGATTAGCCTAGTGAGCCGTGGCGCCGGCCAACATTAGTTTCTTAAGATGTGAATGATTCAGCTTGTTGTATGACCTATTTATTTAATTTTTGCTCTTTTGAATTAAGACACTGTTGAAAATTTATGATATAAAAGAAATGCCAAGTTATCTATTGTCTATAACTTTCTTTTAAAGGGAGAGAAAAGATTTAAGAGCTTCATTTTTTCCCAGGCCTATAACATTAAGTTGAAATTTTTGGTGTGATAATGGTACTGCTGACCAATATTAGTCTTGTTGAGGCTGAATAAAAGTATTTAAAGTGGAAGCATATACTGTAGGAAGTATTCCAAACATTGGAGTTTGACTTGTAGCAAGGGGATAAAAGATAACAGTTGAATTATGCTTTAAAATCTTACGGGCCTAGTTTGTAGGGCTTTGTTTTAGGCAGGGGAAAGTAATTCACAATTGAATATTTTAATGGTTTGGTTGCTTCTGGAATATGAATGGATGAATAATGTAAAGTAGATTATAAACTGGTAGTCTCTCTGGCCTCCAGATTTTGGTGAGAGGATGCTATATGTTTTTAAATAATATGTATTTCTGGATTCTTGAACAATTGCTTGGTGTGGTTCCAAAGCATTTCATAGAACAAAATAGGTGCCTACACCAGCACTTAGCATAATGTTAGGCATCCTCTTAGCCTTGGTGTAAAACTACCTGATTTGCTACAACCTGAAATTTTTATTCTCTCAGTTTATATGCTAGTGCCTGTCTTTAGACTCCATAACAGCCATCTGATAACTTCTTAAAATGACTTTGCCTAGCTTGCACTTCTGTGTCACTTTGTTTTGATTAAGTAATCATAAATTTAATGTCACTGTTTGTTGGGAAAGTTTTCCTATGGGAGAGTAAGATTTCCTATCTTTGGAAAAAGAAGAAGCAAGAATAAGACTGTAGGATTGATAAAATGATCTTGTGATTTCAAATCTTTGCTCTGTAATTAAACTACAAATTTAGCAAAGAAAAAAAAAGTAACCAGAAGCAAATGCATGAACTAATGAAATCCATACATGACATGAAAGAAAATTTCTGCCACAAAATTGATCTTAGAGAAAACAAAATTGAACCTTAGAAATGAAGAATTCAATAGAACAAATAAAAATACAGTGGAGAGCCTTAACAACAGCATCAGTGAAGCAGAACAAAGAATATCTTACTTAAAAGACAAAGCACTGGAAATTATAGAGTAAGCCAAAAATAATAAGAAGAAATTATAAGAGTCGGAGAACTCAGAGGGCTTCCATAGCCTTGGAAACTCATGACTGGAGCATAGGGAGATTACTGATGCACAGTAAGTGCACAGGAGTCACTGTGCACTTACTCCTCATGTAGGATCTCTATCCTTAATGTGCTGTGCATTGAGATTTAATGCTATAACGAGTACTCAAACAATATATTTCACTTTGTGTTTCTATGGGGGTGCAAACTGTTGAAATCCTTACTTAATGCATACTAAACTGATCCTCTGTAAAAAAAAAAAAAAAAAAAGAAATTATCAATTCCCAACTTGACTCTCACTGGGATTAAACATGACAATAGGTCTGCTCTGATTTCATCATCATTTAAAAAAATCATCTATTATTTTTCACTTTATGTTTCTGTGTGGGAGCAAACTGTTGAAATCCATACTTAATGTATACTAAGCTGATCTTCTGTATATTAAGATAATCGAAAATGAATCTTGATGTGAATGGAAGGGGAGAGGGAGTGGGAAAGGGGAGGGTTGTGGGTGGGAGGGACGGTATGGGGGGGAAGCCATTGTAATCCATAAGTCGTACTTTGGAAATTTATATGCATTAAATAAAAGTTTAAAAAAAAAAAAAGAAATTAGAAAACTAAAACATTATTGGGGATCTACAGGATACCAGCAAGCCACCCAACATATGAGTTCCAGGAATTCCTGAAGGTGTGGAAAGAGAGAAAAGAATAGAAGGCCTCTTCAGTGAAATAATAATAGAAAATTCCCCAATCTGGAGAAAGAAAGGGACATCCAAGTACAGGAATCATTAGAACCCCTAATAGACATGACCAGAAAAGATCTTCACCACAACACATTGTAATCAACCTCTCCACAGTAAAACATAAAGAAAAGATTCTAAAATGTGCATGAGAGAAACACCAGATTACTTTCAGAGGATCTCCAATTAGACTCCCAGTGGACTACTCACCAGAAACCCTACAGGCTAGGAGAGAATGGTGAGATATAGTTCAAGTCTTAAGAGAAAAAAAACTGTCAACCCAGAATACCATACCCTGCAAAGCTCTCATTTATGAACGAAGGTGAAATAAAGACCTCCCATGACAAACAGAAACTGAAAGAATTTGTCACCACACATTCAGCCCTGCAGAAGATGCTTAAGGATGTGCTAAACACAGAAACATGGTCATCACTACAGAAGAAGGTAAAGAAAGGAAAGCTCCCAGTAAAATTACAAAGGAAATCCATTACTTACCAATAGTCACCTTGAATGTAAATGGCTTCAACTCTCCAGTTAAAAGACAAAGAGTGTTGAATGGATTAAAAAACAAAACCCATCTATTTGCTGCCTACAAGAAACACAGCTCACTAACAAAGATGCATGCAGACTGAAAGTGAAAAGATGGAAAAAGATATTCCATGCTAACAGAAACCAAAAAAGAGCTGGTGTAGCCATCCTAGTATCAGACAAAATGACTTTAACACAAAAACTGTTAAAAGAGACAAAGAAGGATAGCATGTAATGATTAAGGGATCAATTCCATAGGAAGAGGTGATTATTATAAACATATATGAACCTAATTACAGGACACCTGGCTATTTAAAAGAAATGTTAAGGGACCTAAAAGGAGGCATAGACTCAAATACAATAGTAATGGAGATTTCAATACCTCACTTTCAGCAAAGGATAAACCAGGCAGAAAATCAGCAAGGAAACAGCAGAGTAAATTGACACCATAGAACAAATGGGCTTAACAGATCTCTACATCACTTTTCATCCTACAGTTTTAGAATACACATTCTTCTCACCTGTCCATGGAACCTTCTCTAGGATTGACCACATGCAGGCCATAAAACAAGCTTCATTAAATTCAATAAAATCAAAATCATACCATGGGTCTTCATCAGAGAAATGCAAATCACAACCACAATGAGGTTTCACTTCAACCCAGTTTGAATCTTTTATACAGAAATCAACAACAAATGCTGGTGAGGATATGGGGGAAAATGTACCCTAATCCACTGTCAGTGGGAATGTAAACTGGTAAAACTACTATGGAAGACAGTGTGGAGATATCTTAGAAATCTGAATATAGACCTACTATATGATCCAGCCATCCCACTGCTGGGAATTCACCCAAGGGAAATTAAATCAGTAAATAAAAGAATTATCTGCACCCCCCATGTTTATTGCAGCTCAATTCACAATAGCGAAGACATGGAATCAACTAAATGCCTGTCAACCAAAGACTAGATAAAGAAATTATGGGATATGTACACTATGGAATACTACACTGCAGTAAAAAAAAAAATCTAGTCATTTGCAACAAAATGGGTGAATCTGGAAAACATCATACTTAATGAAATAAGTCAGTCCCAAAGGGACAAATACCATATGTTCTCCCTGATCTGTGACAACAGAGCACCTAAAAGGAAATCTGTAGAAGTGAAATTGACACTTTGAGAAGCAATGACTTGAACAGCCCTTGTCTTGACTGTCAGGAAGTTTTTTTTTTTTTTTTTTTTTCTTAATGGAGAATGGGACTGGGAATGGGAGAGGGAGGAGGAGGCGGGGTATGATGTGAAGAATCACTATATTCCTAAAGTTGTACTTATGAAATTTGTACTCTTTAAATAAAGTTTCTCAGGGGAAAAAAAAGTAAAAACAACAAAAAACCTCAATCTGACCACCCCAGACACCCCCTCTCACAACTACTTCCAAACCTACAGGTAATGTCTCAGTATCATCTCTATGTGGATGTCAGTTGTTTTTGTTTTTGTTTTTTTTTAATTTCACCAAGATCTGATTTCTTGTTTAGTATCTTCTAGAAATCCCACATAGCACCCTGGTTTTCTTTCTAGTTTAAATTTATTACTAACTTTTTTTTTTTTTTTTTTGACAGAGTGGACAGTGAGAGAGAGACAGAGAGAAAGGTCTTCCTTTTTTGCCGTTGGTTCACCCTCCAATGGCCGCCGCAGCCGGCGCACCGCGCTGATCCGATGGCAGGAGCCAGGAGCCAGGTGCTTTTCCTGGTCTCCCATGGGGTGCAGGGCCCAAGCACCTGGGCCATCCTCCACTGCATTCCCTGGCCACAGCAGAGGGCTGGCCTGGAAGAGGGGCAACCGGGACAGAATCCGGCGCCCCGACCGGGACTAGAACCCGGTGTGCCGGCGCCGCTAGGCGGAGGATTAGCCTAGTGAGCCGCGGCGCCGGCCCTAACTTTTTTATCATTGTATTTTTTTTTCTGTAATTTTAATAGAACTGTAGAAAACAGTAACTTGAATCTTGTAGTACCTTTTGATCTGGAGCTCTCCCAAATTTATACTTTACATTCATGGAATAATAAAGGTGCTCATAGTCTCTTCCACACTTCATGCTGTTTCATCCTTTCCTTGTCATCAGAGAGAGCACCTGTCACCATGCACAGCAGCTCAACTCTATCCTAATTTTTTAGTTCAATCAAAAACCAGGGGGCCGACCCTGTGGCATAGAGCGTAAGGCTGCCACTTGCAGTGCCAGCATCCCCTATGGGTGCTGGTTCGAGTCCCAGCTGCTCCACTTCTGATCCAGCTCTCTGCTATGGCCGGGAAAGCAGTAGAAAATGGCTCAAGTCCTTGGGCCCCTGCACCCATGTCGGAGGCCAGGAGGAAGCTCCTGGCTTCGGACTGTTGCAGCCCTGGCTATTGCAGCCAATAAGGGAGTGAACCAGCAGACGGAAGACCTCTCTCTCTCTGCCTCTCCTTCTCTCTCTGTGTAACTCTTTCAAATAAATAAATCTTTAAATTTAAAAAAAAAAAAAAAAAAGGCCAGAAAAATCAAGAGAAAGGGAACAGAGGGAATAGACTGAGATGGCTGCTTCTGAGCAGGCCTCAAATGGTAGCAGGGTCTGCTGAATTTACCATTGCTGAGAATCTTCCTTCCAGCCCTGAAGGCTCCCTGATTTTGTTTGCCAACTAACCAGAGAGATCCACCTTTCATTGCAGGGCTAGAACTACCAAAGCCTACCAAGAAAACCAACTTTCAGGGGCAGGAATCTGGCACAGCAGTTAAATTGCTGGTTGGGATGCTGACATCCTATGAGAATTCCTGAGTTCAGACTCCAGCTTAGCTTTCCTGTTGATGCGCTCTGGGAAGCAGCAGGTGATGACTCAAGTACTTGGATCCCTGTCACCCATGTAGGACTCACACTGAGTTCTAGGCTCCCAGCTTTGGCCTTGCCCAACCCCGGCCGTTTTAGATTTGGGGAATGAGCCAGTGGACAGATCTCTGTCCCTTGCCTTTCAAATAAAGAAAACAGAAATTCTCAAATACAGTTTAATATGCACTATAAACATTGGCCTTCGTAGTTTGTTGTTGAAGATTTGAGTTAGAGAGAGGCAGAGGCAGAGAGACAGACACATAAGTCTTCCATCAACTGGTTCACTCCCCAAATGGCTGCAACAGCCAGGGCTGGGCCAGGTAGAAGCCAGTAGCCAGCAGATTCATCCAGGTCCCCCATGTGGATGCAGAGACCCAAGAATTTGGGCCATCTTCCATTGCTTTCTGAGGAGTCTGAGCAGGGAGCTGGGTCAGAAGTGTAGCAGCTGGGACTCAAACTGGTGCCCATATGGGATGCCAGGGCTGCAGCAGTAGCACTGGCTCCTGTAGTTGTTTTCTGCGCCTTATAGCCAAGAGTAAGCTTCCAATATAGGAACACTGTGAGTCTTAATGACTTCACAATATGAACATAAGCATCAATTTTTAAAAAATATTTATTTATCTGAAAGGCAGAGTTAGAGAAGTCTTCCATCCAATGGTTCGTTCCCTAGATGGCCATGAGGGCCGGAGCTGAGCCCATCCAAAGCCAGAAGCCAGGAACTTACTCCTGGTATTCCACACAGACGCACAGATGCAGGGGCCCAAGGACTTGGGCCATGCTTTCCCAGGGCATAGAGAGCTAGATCGGAAGTGGAGCAGCTAGGACTTGGACTGGCACCCATATGTGATGCCAGCCCTGAAAACAGCAGCCTTACTCGCTATGCCACAGCGCTGGCCCCTAACTTACTAAAATGCAAAAAACTCCTACTTTGAAATCTGAGAGTCACAGACAACACTTGGTTAAGGACTCTAACAGTATTCGCAGCCATGAACCAGCACCTTCAGAATCACCTAGGACACTTGTGAAAATACATCACTTTGAAAGAATATGCTCTAGTAAGTCTGGGGTAATCCCCCAAATCCTCACTTTAACAAAAACGTTTAAGTCCCGGCTGCCCCACTTCTGATCCAGCTCCCTGCTGGTAGGCCTAGGAAGGTAACTGAAGATGGCGCCAGTGCTTGGTCCTCTGCACCTGCATGAGAGACCTGGTGAAGCTCCTGGCTTCAGTCTGGCCCAGCCCTGGCCATTGTGGCCATTTATGAAATGAACCCTCTCTGCCTCTTCCTTTCCCGCTCTATACCTGTTTCAAATAAAATAAATCAATCTAAAAAAATTTTAAAAACTGTTGCCTTTTCTAACACTTCTCACGGGTAGGAAACATCTGGCCATAGGGCCACATAAGGCCCAAGAAATCACTTGGTCTGGCCATGCCAAGGCAAACACAGGCAGGACTTGATATTCAACAGGCTAATTTTTAAGTTGATAATTTTGTATGGTCCATGAATCTTATAAATATCCAAATGGCCCTTGGCAGAAAAAAAGCTTCTCCATTCCTAAGTGCACTTGAAGGAGGAAGAGTCTGCTAAGGAAAACTAGCAGCTATTGGCTACAGAAAGTACAGAAAAGACTTGTTTAATGTTTATTTTATTTGAAGGTAGAGCAACAGAAAGAGGGAAAGACAAAGAAATCCTCAATCCACTGGTTCACTCACCAAATAGCTGCCAACAGCCGGAGCATGGCCAGGCTGGAGCCAGGAGCCAGAAACTCCATCCAGATCACCCATGTCAATGTCAGGTACCCAAACTCTTGGGCCATCTTCTGCTCACCCTGCCAGACATCTTAATAGGGAGCCAGACCAGAACCAAAGCAGCTGGGACTCAGCTCCAGGGGCCAGCACTGTGGCATAGCGGGGAAAGCTACCACCTGCAGTGCTGGCATCCCATATGCATGCAGGTTTGAGTGCCGGTTGCTCCACTTCTGATCCAGCTATCAGCCATGGCCTGGGAAAACAGTGGAAGATGGCCCAAGTCATTGGGCCCCTGCACCCGCGTGGGAGACCAGGAAGAGGCACCTGGCTCCTGGCTTCAAATTGGCACAGCTCCAGCCATTGCAGCCATTTGGGGAGTGAAGCAACAGACGAAAACCTGTCTGTCTCTGTCTGTAACTCTACCTCTCAAATACATAAAAATCTTTGGGAAAAAAAGTCATTATAGGAAAAACTCCCATCAAAAATGTACAGAAGGTAATGGCTGGTGGGAAGGATAACACGATGTAAAGTTGGAAAGGAGGCCAGGGTTGATCTCTAGGATGGGTTTGGACTGCCCATGTACAGAAGCATGTAGGAGATTAGCAGCAACTTAATTACACTTTTAAAGGTTCCAGTTCTGTATAGAAAACTGAGTCTAGTAAGGTGAGAATGAAAACAAGATTAGTTAATAAACCACTCCAATAATCCAGGAAAGAGATGATTAGGACTTGAACTGTGTTAGTAGCAGTGGTGGCAGAAAGTGGACAGACACATATTGGAAATAATAGAATATCTGACAGATAGAAGCAGAAAGTTATAAAAAGACATACGACAGTCCACAGCTATGCATCTGACTTAAACCGTGTATGTTCTAAATAAATTGCTTTGGCTATTAGAAAATTGTATCTTGCTAACAAAGAAAATAAATACTTAGAAACAAAAGCCAGAGGAGTAATAGTAAAGATCTTATACACATCCTTATTAAAGGGGCTGGCACTGTCCTGCAGCAGGTTAAGCTACTGCTTGTGATACTGGCATCCCATATAAGAGTGCAGGTTTGTGTCCCAGCTGCTCTGGCTCTGATCCAGCTTTCTGCTAATGCACTCAAGAAGGCAGTATGTGGGAAATCCAAATAGAGTTCCTGGCTCCTTGTATCAACTTGGCCCAGATCTGTTGTAGACACATGGGCTGTGAATCAGTGGATGGAAAAATTCTGTTTTACTGCATTTCAAATAAATAAATCATTTTTTGAAAATCCTTACCATAAAAGCAGTTTTGGACTCTCCAGTCTAAAACAGACATGACTAAGCCGATGTCTAGCCTAGCATTTAAGAGACCACTTAGGATGCCTGCATCCCACTTCAGACTGCCTGGGTTTCATTGCCAGCTCTGGCTCCTGATTCCAGCTTCCCGCTAATGCACACCCCATGAAGCAGCAGGGATGACTCAAATGGTCAGGTCGTTGCCACCCCTGTGGAAGACCTGGATTGAGTTTCCAGCTCCTGACTTTGTCCCAGCCTAGCCCAGCTTTTTCAGGCTATTTAGGTGGCAAGTCAGTAGAGAGGCTCTCTCTTTCTACTTTCTCAAATAAATAATAGTTTTAAAGGCTACATTAAAAAAAAATGACAAAAGAACTAACACAACTGCAGAAAACTTATTTGTATTCAAATGTATTTTCAGGAAGATTTGACACAGGCACAGAGAAAAGGAACAAATGAAAACAAGTATAAACAAGGTCAGCTACAGACTGACCTCTATGTGAAATGTTTTAAAAAAAATTTTGTCATACTTTTTAAAAATATGATTGAGAAAGTTTATTTTTTCAAGTCTTCTCAATCATTCTGAAATACTTTAATACTTTTGAGCTGAATTCATACATTAAGGCAAATCTTGATTTGTAAATACTCATTTAATTGGTGAACTATTTCATTTAAATTGCTAATTCAGGGAGAAAGTTTTTGTAAAAAACATTTTATTGCTACAAAGGGAAACATGGTCACAAAAGCTTTTAAGCGTATCTTAACGCAAATTACTATTCAATGTCCAATGCAGTAAAAAAATACACAATCAGAGCACAAAATACTTGCCCAGTGTATCTCTTCTAGGGTAAGTATTCAAAAAATTAATGCACACTTGAATATTCACTCCCAAGAGCAGCATTTAAGTTCAAATGATTAGAATAGATACACTAACAATACACATCTGTCATCCTTAACATCAATAAAGTAACAAAAATTAAACTTAAAAATTATACAAACAATTTATCAGATCTGTTTGGAGCTATAAAAACTAAACTAAAATAGTCTTACCTTCATTTTATTAAACAAATGTCAAACATTTAGAAATTATATAAAACAAATTTTAATGTGTGGAATGCATGCAACATGAATATTAACTCATATTTTAAGCTATTAAATTCTTACCCTTTCCCATATTAGTACAGAAATTTAAAGCTCTCTTTAAATCTAATGCCTTATATTTAATTTTCTTCAGGTTGCTCAACGGGGACATCAACAGGCTCTTCCTTTGCTTCTTCCTCTACTCCCTCTACTTCTCCCCTTCCCTCTATTTCTTCCCCTCCCTCTACTTCCCCCACTGGCTCAGCTCCCCCCACTGCCCCGACTTCCCCCACTGCCCCGACTTCTTCCACTCCCTCTGCGTCCCCCTCTCCTTCCACTGTTTCAACTTCTCCTGCATCCTCTGCTTCTTCTACTTCCTCAGCTTCCCTCCCTTCCTCTACTTCTTCCTCCTCTTCATCTTCCTCCTCAACAGGTTCATCAATCTTTTCTTCATCTTCTTCGTCTCCTTCTGTTTGTTGATCCTGAGCATGATCTTGAATTTCAAAAGGATTCTCACCCTAAAAATATTGAGAAATGGTTTTTAAAATCAGAATATCAATTTTTGAATCCATGAAATTTTTATTTGCTATATCATGAAAAAAATTTTTATTTGAATAGATTTTTCCATTAAATATTTTTAAGTACCTACTTATATAATGACCATGTAAGTCATTATACCATACAAACTAGAGCTCATAGGCCATATTTTCTTCTTAACTGAATTTTTGAAGTCATACAGTATGACAAAAGTGGTTTTGGGTAGAAACAAATAGATTGTACAAATATTTACATTCCACCTAATCACACCAGTATTCAGTGTATTATTGTTCTAGAATCTCTTTTAAATGAAAATGAAAATCAGGTACCTTGTCTTACCTACTAGGTACCATGCCTTACTTCTACTTAAAAAAAAAAAAAAAAGACAAATCATTAATTCAGTAAACATTCACAGGTACAACTTTTACATTTTAATATGACTCCTATGCTTAGGTCAAATCTCATATAACTGGAGCATATCAGAAGAATATTAATGCAGTAAGAAATGAAAAGCAATAAAGTCTATTAAGAAGGAAAGTACCACAACTGATGCTATACCATAAGATGAAGCAAGAAAAGAAATACTAGTGAGAGAGCTACTCTAATAGCCCAGAAAAGGGCTATGTAAAAGATGTGGTGACAGCATTAACAGAACACGCAAATTGGAACTTGAAAAGGGGAAGAAGTAAGTGATGTTATATATAACTAGAATTTAAGATATCTAAATGTCTAACAGCAACTATAAAAGAAAAAGAGTCCAAAGAATTGCTTGTATAAAGTGTATAGTGAAAACAAGCTATAAATGGGATAGCTCTGAAGTAGGACTGAAAAAGTAGAAAACAAAGATGAGGATAAAGGTTTATGAAAATGTCTATACATGGGGGCAGAAGAAAAAAGACATTTGGTGCAGGAGGAAAAGCAGGATAGTAAAGTATCATGTATCAAAACAGCTTCAAAAAGAAGTGATAAACAATGTTTGCTAACCAAAGAGAAAAAGATTGAAAAACAGAGTTTGCCATTGTTAAAGCTGAATGAGGATTCTTGAGGATTTTACTACCTGTTTTACTTTTTATGTTTAAAATAACAATGCTAAAATTCTTAAGAAACCATTAGATTTGATAATTAGATCACACAGTTTCAAACAGAGGATATAATTGGAATTCAGATGGCAGCAATGTCCAGTAATTATTTTCACAATTTCCCATCAAGCTCTCAAAATAGACGTATGCCCTGATCCCACAGTGATTTTAACAAACATTTTATCTTCTGTCTCTTGTCTACTTCTCAACTGATTCTGAAGTAGAAAGAGGGTAAGAGGAATCAGTTACTACTCCTCTCCTCCCAAATTCCAATAATTAGGAGGTTGGAGGGGGGGTGTTTCACTTATATGCAAGATACTGTGTAAAATTCTTCCTGTGTTGTATTTGAATATCACGAAGGGCTATTACTATTTAATTATATTACCATTTAATTATTGCACTGCAATGTTAACTAAAAAGCTTTTGTCCTCAAATCTTACCTTAACAAAACGTTCATATCGTGCCTTCACTATTGGATTATTTAAAATGCTAGTAGCAGTCAAGACACTCTCTCTTTTTATTTGTTCCTTATAAACCTATGAAAAAGAACACAATGAGTATATGTCACGAAAGGAATTTCTACAATTAAAATAGTATGTTAATGCTAAAACCCTTTTCTAGCTAACTAAGGTAGAGAGTAACAATGGCTACTGTGACCACAATCTAAATCACCTATAGATTAAACAACGCAGATTCAGTAAGATGACAAGCTTTAATTAAAAAAATGCTCACTCCCCAAATACTCTTTAAGTCTAGATCCACAGGATAGTTGCTTTCCTTTCCACTCTACACCTACTTCCCCTCTTCCAATTATTGACTTTCATGCTATCAAAAGAGGAAGAATAATTTTTTAGACCATAACAGTTATTAGTCTTCCTCTGGACTATTGTCATTTCAAGACTTTACTATACAGAGGAGGACAGGCTAATAATGGCATGTCTGTTTGCTAAAAAGGTGTCAAAGGGATTTTAAGAGATAAGAAAGGATAAACAAAAAAATTAAAATGAGGTTCATTTCAATACAAAATATTAATTTAAGGATGCTCTACTTAAAATCTATGACTTTAACATTTGAATCTTTAAATTTGCTTTTCCAAAAGAACTAATTTCTCACAATATAAATTTGTAGTGTTTGAAATAAATTCAACTAAATAAAACCAGTCTAAACAGAAGCAGAAATATGCTAATAAAAGACAGGGCCAGCACTGTGGTACAGCAGGTTAAGCCACTGACTGCGAGGCTGACACCCCATCTGAGAGCCAGTTTGAGTCCTAGCTGCTCCACTTCTGATCCAGCTCCCTGCTAATGCACCTGGGAAAGCAGAGGAAGATGGCTCAAGTACTTACTCTCCTGCCACCCATGTGGGAGAACCAGATGCAATAGTATAGGAAAGCCCAGTATAGGCTAGTACAGGCTAGCCCAGCCCTGGCCACTGAGGTAATTTAGGGAGTAAACCAGTGGATGGAAGCTCTGCCTTTTCCTTTCTGTAACTCTGCCTTTCAAATAAATAAAATAAATCTTTAGAATAAAAAAAAAAAAACACAGTAAAATTTTCAGGGACATTCTATTCATAAGCTGTAACAATAGATTATAACTGATAATCTTAGTTTTTAAATTTTTCCCAGCCTTCAGAAAAATTTATCAGTTATAATCAAATCTTTACTCTTTTTGTTCTAACACATACTCTCAGAACTGTTTTGTACCAAAAGTTAAGAACATAAGTAGTTCAACATCCATTATTTTTGCTTACTATGACTATGCACTATTTTAACTCCCTTATATGTTTTATTTATTCTAAACCTTAAAAATGGGTGCTGGTTTGAGTCCTGACTGCTCCACTTCCAATCCAGCTCTCTGCTATGGCCTGGGAAAGCAGTGGAAGATGGCCCAAATCCTTGGGCCCCTGCATCTGTGTAGGAGACCCAGAAGAAGCTCCTGGCTTCAGATCAGCCCAGCACCAGTTGTTATGGCGAATTGGGGTGTAAACCAGCAGATTCAAGACCTCTCTCTCTGCCTATCCTCTTACTGTGTAACTCTCTGCCTATCCTCTTACTGTGTAACTGACTTTCAAATAAATATATCTTTTTTAAAAAAAAGGAGTAAAATGATTGTCCATTTTTTCCCCAAAGAAACCTATTATTTAAGGAATATAAACTGCATGCACTTCATAAATATAACTTTAGGAACACAGTGATTCTTCCCACTGTACCTAACCTCCCACCCACACTCCCACCCCTTTTCCTCCTCTCTCTGCTATTCCCAGTCTTATTTTTTACTAAGCTCTATTTTGAATTAACTCTATACACAGTAGATTAACTGTATACTAAGTAGAGTTCAACAAACTGTATATTAAAAAAAAAAAAAACTTCCTCAACAGTCAAGACAACAGTTATTCAAAGTCATTGCATCTCAAAGTTAATTTCACTTTTTTTAAAGCATTTTTGGAGAAACTTAAAGAACCCAAGAATGATACATCTTTTGCAAGCACTTAGACATAACTTATAGAGAACTTAGACATAACTATAATATCCTCCACTTTTTGTTTTATAGTTATGTAAACCTAGACAAAGCAACTTAGTTGCTTATTAACACATTACTGAACTAGGATTCAAACACAGGAAGTCTTGCTGCAGAGCACACAATCTTAACTTCTACACCATAGTACATCTCTGAATATGCTTAAAATCATACACATTGAAATGACCAGGACTGTATGTAGGTGGGTAGGTATGCAACGGCCTCAAAGAATTAATGGATAATCCAACAAATTATAACTTTCTTAAAACTAATCAATACCTACCTGTTTCCCTTTAATATGATCAGGAGACTTTAAGTGCTGTTGAACTGAACTATGTAAAGCAGGAATATATACACTGCAAGCACTGCAGTGAACAGTCTCCACTTTCATCATGTGATCATCTGCATTAACACCTAAAAAAGGAATCCAATTATTAACACCATAATTGGGGTAAACATTGTGGATTAAGCTGCCACTTAGAATGACTGCATCCCATAATAGAATGCTGGTTCAAGTCCCAACACTTCCACTTATGATCCAGCTTCCTGATAATGCATTCTGGGAGGTAGCAGATGACAGGTCAAGTGTTTGGGCCACTGCCACCCAAATCATTGAAAATTTCTCTCTGTTACTCTACCTTTCAAGTAGATGAAAATAAATAAATATTTTAAATTACCCTTTAAAAAAAGATTGATATATTTTTCTTTTTTCTAAAGATTTATTATTTATTTTACTTGAAAGTTAGCAACTGTCATGAGGATAAGGATTTGAACAAAAGCAGCATTTAAGGAGATACAGAAGCAGAAATGAAGTAGGTCTTCATAAATTTGTAACATGGCAACAAGAAATAAAAGGTGTCCATTTCTGATAATTCATTTTGGGCTACAGCACATATGATAGCACTATATCACTCCAAGGGTTGTCATTTACATTGACATTTATATAAAACATCCAGGTAAATTTCTAAAACAATTTGTTTAAATACTTACCTTCCATAACATCTTTTTCAATTATTTTGACTATTTCTGGTTGATTATTTGCCTGTTGTTTACGGAGAGATGTTTTCTTGAATTTATTTACCATACATTCCTAAAAAACAAACCAGAATTCAAATAGTTTTAAATCAACATTGACTACATGCTTAACACCATGGTCATTCTCTGGAAGACTGAATATGTGCTACAAAAGAACTAATACTGGTTCCTTTTATTTTATTTTTTTTTAAAGATTTATTTATTTATTTGAGAGGTAGAGCTGCAGACAGTGAGAGGGAGAGACAGAGAAAAAGGTCTTCCTTCCGGTGGTTTACTCTTCAGATGGCTGCAACGGCTGGAGCTGCGCCGATCCGAAGCCAGAAACCACGTGCTTCTTCCCTGTCTCCCATGTAGGTGCAGGGGCCAAAGCACTTGGACCATCTTCTACTGCTTTCACAGGCCATAGCAGAGAGCCAGATTGGAAGAGGGGCAGCCAGGACTAGAATTGGTGCCCCATATGCCGGCACTGCAGGCGGAGGATTAACCTATTGCACCATGGAGCCGGCCCCACTAATATTGGTTCTTAAGGAGCTCACAACATAGTTTAAAAGATTATCATAAAATACTAGAATATTAGGCAATCACTAGCATCCCATGTGGATACTGGTAAATGTCCCAGCTGCCCCTCTTCTTATCCAACTCTCTGCTATGGCCTGGGAAAGCAGAAGATGGCCCAAGTGATTGGACACCTGCACACATGGGAGGCCCGAAAGAAGCTCCTGGCTCTGGCCACTTTAGCCAACTGGGAAGTGGATTGAAGACCTCTGTCTCTCCTTCTCTGTCTGTAACTCTACCTCTCAAATAAATTAAAAAATCTGTTAAAAAAATACTAGAAAATTATAAAAAGTATTCCATTTTCAAAACATATTTTAGGCATATAAGAGACATGAAAGAGAACTAGAAAGGGAGAGGCATTTGCCATAGCAATCAAGACACAGCTTGGAACACTGACACCCCAAACCAGAGTGTCTAGATTCAAGTCCCTCTCCACACTCAACTAACTCTAGCTTCTTACTAATGCAAATCCTGGGAGGTGGCAGTAATGACTCAAGTAGCTGGGTCCCTATAACCCATGTGGGAAACTTGGTCTGAGTTCCAGGCTACTGGCTTCAGCCTAGACAAGTCTTGGCCGTTGCAGGCATTTTGGGAGTAAACCAAGGTATGGGAGATATACATTCAGTCATTTCTCTCTCCCCCTCCACCTCAAATTCCAAATAATGTTACATACATTTTTTAATTGTTTCAAAAGAGCTAGAAGGGCCAGCACTGTAGCGCAGAGGGTTAAGCCACTGCCTCTGACACCAGCATTCCATATGGGCTTCACATCAAGTCCAGGCAGCTCCACTTCTGATCAGGCACCCTGCTAATGCACCTAGGAAGGCAGTAGGAGGATGGCCCGAGTGCCTGGGCCCCTGCTACCCATGTGAGAAACCCAGATGAAGCTCCTGGTTCCTGGCTTCAGCCTGGCCTACCCTTGGCTGTTGAAGATATTTGTGAGGTGAACCAGTGGATGGAAGATCTCCCTCTTGTCTCTGCCTCTCTAACTCTGCCTTTCAAATAAAATAAAGCTTAACAATAACAAAGCTAGAAGTCAGGAGGTCAGCTCACAGTAGGCAAGTATTCAGGTCACAAATGACAAATAAAAACCTACTAAGGAAAGTAATCACAGAAAAGAAATTTTAATTAAGGAACACAATTCTGTGAGGGTATAGAAATTTGAATGATCATTCAATCATTGTATTTCTAACCTTCTAGTAATTCCATCTCTTCTGCCAAAATTTATTTATTTACAATTAGCAACTCATTGAGTTCAAGTCCCTGCTTTTAGCATTCCTTGTCCCAGCTATCTTCCCCTTCTTCTAAACCCTACAATAGTTCTACATTCTTAGCATTTCCATTTTGCTGTATTAACTGTGTAACTGTGAATGTAGTGTATTTCAAATTTTTGTTAGTTTATTGAAAGTAGTATTGTTTGTGTTTCCAGTGCCTGATATAGCAGCATTCACAGGTTTTCAAGAAAGAATGTTAAGCTGATAATCATCTACTAATACAAAGGATAAAACAAAGGATACTAAACATACAGTAGGCTTTCTGAATCTGAATTTAGACTTTGCCACTCACTAAACTGCTCTGAACATGAACTTTTGTGGTAAAGATGAGTAGCATGAGGTTCAACTGAAAAAATGAATCAAAGTACCTACCACCCCATATACAGTGGACCCTCAATAGATGATACCTGAATCTACATCAAAATACAATTATTAAAAGAATTCTTGTTCGGACATTTCTGCCAGGAACTACCACAAAAAATACAGAATAATTTCTCAAATAACAAATCCAAGTTCTGTTATAGAGGAATTCACATCTAATTGTGGGTTTATTTTAAATTAATTCTTTTTTAAATAATTACATTTTCAGAAACAGAGTAGGAAATGGGAAACTGAATAAAAATTTAGAAAATGCTACTTACATGCAAAAACTCCATGACTACTTTATCAAATTTGGTTTGTTTCTGAATATGATCTAATGTCTCCTGGTGTGAAGAACTTTCCAGATGTAGTTCAATATCTTTTTCTTCAAATGTTCGAAATTTACAAAATGAACATGTAAAAGCCATTCTGCAAGGCAAAAAAAATTTTTCTCTAAATATTATCATACCCAGAGTTCATAAAAAGATATCATTAAAACTACTTTAAGCAGTCTAAAGTGATTTCTTCCATTTTATGATTAATGTAAAGTTAGCATAAGCCTGAAAAACCATTTCTTTATACTTCATTTCTTTGGATGGAAAAGTGGTTACAGCAACTTGGCATTTCTAGCCAAGCTTGGGGCTCCTAGGCAGGAAAAATGGAATCAGTGGATCTTTAAGAAACACACTTCCAAACCTAGACCATTGAAGTCAAAACAAACCTTGTGAAGTATCAAGTTCCAAAGTCCTACAACTTATTTCACATTGTTTCATCCTCAAGGTTTTAAACCACTAAGTCAGCAATCCACAAAGCCAGGTGGCTCTGCAGACAACCATAATTTACACCTATGATCAAAAGTCCTGTCATCTGATGACTACTTCAGGTGACTAACAGGTCTGGAGTGGGAAAATGCACACACAAGCTGAGGACTTCAAAAAGTACATGGAAAATGGAATTAGAAGATAAGTTTATTGTGAAATGTTTAAATCTGTGCATAATTTTGCCATAATACGCATTTCCATGAACTTGTTAAAACAACCTAATACATATAGCCTTTAGAATGGTTCCTGGCATATAATAATTATTCAGTTAGTCTCTATTACTTCCTAAAAGAGGTAACAGCACACTATTATTCAAAAGGCTTTTACTGGTTCCTTAAGCTCAAAAACAAAGTCAAATGTTTTTAGCTAATCTCTCCTATCTCTATTAACTTAGTATAGACTCATCAAATGTTCAGTTGCATTACACCTTTCAACCCACTAGGGTCATTTCAATCTACAAAGCTTTCCATTTTGTAATGTGAGTCAAACATGCCTACTTCTTTGCTTTTACCTCAGGCTTTGCCCTCTATCTGGGTTGTCTCCTATAACTCTACTATATTTAGATCAACTATCACCTCAAGCAGCCACACTTGGTTTCCCTGCAGCCTTATTTACCTTGGGTGGGAGGAAAGAGATATTTGGCACAGCAATTAAGATATGTTAGGATATCTGCATCCCACATGGGAGCACCCCCAGCTCCAAATTCCAGTTTCCTACTAACACAAACCCTGGGAAGCAGTGATGATGGTCCAAGAAATTGGGTCCCTGCTGCCCTCCTGAGTGACCCAGATGGAGTTCCTAGCTCCTAGCTTCTGCCAGGCCATACCTGGCCATTACAGGCATATAAATAACAAAACAGTAGATGGGAAGTCTCTCTCAAAAACTTTAAAAAACAAATTTTATACTTCTCTTTTCACATTCTTTCATTATATACTGCTGTTTGTGACCAGCTCTCACACACCTAACCTTTCCCCCTGGTTCCTTCTTAAGGAACTTCTATGATGTTTATTATGTTGAAAGCATTCAAATATGCAAAGCACCTTATCACAAGAATAGTGATTTACAGGCCGGTGCCGCGGCTCACTAAGCTAATCCTCCACCTTGCAACACCGGCACACCAGGTTCTAGTCCCGGTCCGGGCGCCAGATTCTGTCCTGGTTGCCCCTCTTCCAGGCCAGCTCTCTGCTGTGGCCCGGGAAGGCAGTGGAGGATGGCCCAAGTGTTTGGGCCCTGCACCCCATGGGAGACCAGGATAATAAGTACCTGGCTCCTGCCATCGCATCAGTGCGGTGCGCCAGCCGCAGCGAGCCAGCTGTGGCGGCCACTGGAGAGTGAACCAATGGCAAAAAAGGAAGACCTTTCTCTCTGTCTCTCTCTCTCACTGTCCACTCTGCCTGTCAAAAAATAAAATAAATAAATAAATAAAAGAATAGTGATTTACAGTTAATCCCTAATCCTCTTAACTTAAAACTGCTTGGGTAAACTGAAGTAATTTTAGACTATTTGGACAACTGAGTTAAACTTACATTCTCTTGGTTATATCAAATATATATTCACATTTATAGTTATTAAAAAACTAAATGAAAAAGTTCTTTCATTTTCTTCAAAGCACTACATTATATAAATATGGACTGATCCTATCCAAATCTACAATTTTTAAGGGGTAAAGTACTCTGAAAGTAATTAGAAATACTTTAAAGGAGTTAAATAGAAAATTCAACCTTATAAAGTGAAATCTGTTAACTCCTACACATTTGATACAAAGTGTAAACTTCAGTTCATTTGCGAATCAAAGTAACTAGGGAATAACAAAAGAAGAGTGGGAGAGATGCTCGCAAGGACCAAAAACAGCAGTTTTCTTAAGACTAGTCCTTTTATAAACTGCAGGTTAATTCTTTTTTTTTTTTTTTTTTTTTTAAGATTTATTTATTTATTTGGAAGTCAGAGTTAGAGAGAGATCTTCCATCCACTGGTTCACTACACACTGGGTCAGGCTGAAGCTAGGAGCCAAGAGCTTCTTCCAGTTCTCCCATGTGGGTGGCAAAAACTCACGCACTTGGGCCATCTTCTGTTTTTCCCAAGCCATTAACATACAGTTAGATTGGAAGTGGAGTAGTCAAGACATGAACCGAGTACCCAGACAGAAGGCCAGAGGCTTTACCCACTATGCTAATGTAAATGGGAAAGCAGTGGAAGATGTCCCAAGTCCTTGGGCCCCTGTACCCATGTGGGAAACCCAGAAGAAGTTTCTGGCTCCTAGCTCCGAACTGGCCCAGCTCCAGTTGTGGCCATTTGCAGAGTGAACCAGCAGATGGAAGATCTTTGATTCTCTGCCTTTAAAGTAAAATGAATAAATCTTGAAAAAAACAAACAAAAAAAAAGTCAAACCTCAAGAAGCCTTAGTTGTTCTCTTCATGTTATAACATAAAGGTTTTTTTTAAAAGAATACTGTAATTTCTGGATTCTATTTTTATATGCCATTATGAATACAGTCCGTTTCTTATATTTTCTAAGCAGCATGAATATATAAACATCAAAAATGAAAAGTATTCCAATATTTCCAATAAAATCTTTTCCATTTGACTCTCAAGAGTTTTCTCGTATTCTAACTGATGTATTTGCCTATTCTAGGGAGCTACTTTTTAATGAGCCCAATATTCTGACCCGAATAAGCACAAACCTGTATCCATCTCCATACTTTTCACTGTTTTTTTCTCTTCTGCGTCTTTGTTTCTCCCTCCGAGCCTCAATCCGTCGCTTTTCTTCCTCTTCATTTTTAGGATCGGTTTTTGCTATCAGACAAGAAAGTGACAACTAAAAATCAATTTTCCATTTTGTCTTCAAATCACCAGTTCTTAAGGTATAGGCATAAAAGGGTTCACTTAGTAAGTAAACCTAAATGTTACTCACCAGAAAAATAAGTTTGAGATCGTTTGCTCTTTCTGAAACTTTATTAAATGAACTTTTATTTGAATACTACCATAAATTTTGCTGATTATTTGCTCATATTTTTCTTTAAACCTATTCATTTTCTCTTACCCTTATTCTAAGCAATAATATCTTTATCATCTAAAATCATCTTGAACACACACTTTGAAAACACTGAAGTAAACTGACCCAGCTTGGAAATTACGTCCGGGGGAGGAGTTCAGCCTAGCAGTTAATCTATCTGGGTTAGGAAGTCTACATCCAATGTTGGAGTGTCTGAGAAAGTCTCAGCTCTGTTCTCAATCCAGTTTCCTGCTAACATGCACTCTGGGAGGCAGCAGTTGATGCTCGAGAGACCTAAAATTGAGTTCTCAGCTCCTAGCCTTGGCCTGTCCCATCCCCAGTTGTTACAGGAATGTAGGGAGAGAACCATGGATCTAAGCACTCTCTCTGCCTCACAAATAATTTTAAAAAGATGTGGGTGTTGTGGCATAGTGGGTTAGTCCACCACTGGGGACACCCACAACCTATATCAAAGTGCTGATTCAAGTCCCAGCTACAGTGCTTCCAATTTAGCTCCCTGATAATAAGCCTGGGAAGCAGTAAATGATGGTTCAACTATTTGAGTTCCTGCTATCCACATGGGAAACCTATATGGAATTCCTGACTCCTGGTTTCAGCCTTGCCCAGCCTTAGCTGTTGCAGCCATTTGGGGAATGAACCAGTGGATGAACACATGCTCTCTCTCTACCCACCTCTGCCTTTCAAATAAATAAATATAATTTAAAAAAGAAAGAAAATCAAGTTCAGGAATGCTAGAGAGCTCTGGATATAAAATTTCATGCTCATACTGTAGGGGCGCTCCCATTATTTATTAAAATGCATAAACTCCAAAATATAAGATTTTTTCTTTTTAACCACTGTTGTGATAATACATGAAACATAAAATTTACCTTTTAAAAGTATATGATTCAGTGGCATTAAGTACATTTACAATGTTGTGCAATCATCACCATTATGCAGTTTCAGAACTTTTTCAACAGCCAAATGAAATCCCATAACCATTAAGTAGCTACTCTACTTCCTAAAGCTCTGGGAAGCACTGATTTGCTATCTGTCTCTATGAATTTGCCAATTTTGAATGTCATACAAATGGAATGGTAGAGTCTACTGCCTTTTTGGATGGCTTGTTTTTATTTAGCATGTTTTTAAAGTTCACCCATGTTGTGCTATGTTATCAGCACTTCCTTTTTATAGCTTAATATTTATTATATTCCATTCAATGAATGCACTACACTGTTATGCTCTATTCATCTCTTTTTAATATTTTAATTTATTTGAAAATCATAGAGATAAAGAGATAGAGATTTCCCACCTGCTAGTTCACTCCCTAAATATTCCCAACAGCCAGGGTTGGGCCAGGCTACACTCTCACTTCTAGCTTCCTACTAAAGTATACCCTGGGAGGCAGCAGGCTATCAGTCAAGCAGCTGGGTCCCTGACAAACACTTTGGAGACCTGGATTGAGTTCCTGACTCCTAGCTTCAGCCTACCCCTGGCTGTAGTAAGCATTTGGGGAATAAACCAGTGGACAGGAGATCTCTCTCTCTCTCTCTCTCTCTCTCTCTCTCCCCCTCCCCCCCCATGCCCCTCTCCCTCTCTCCTCTCTGCCTTCCAAATAAATGAAATAGATAAATAAAATTTCAAAGAAAAAAAAAAGGAACAAGGGGCCAGAGCTGTGGCATAGTACATTAAGCATCTGCCTGTGCCACTGACATCCCATATGGGTGCCAGTTCGTGTCCCGGCTGCTCCTCTTCCAATCCAGCTCTTCGCTTATGGCCTGGGAAAGCAGCAGAAGATGGCCCAAGTGCTTGGACCCCTGCACTGGAAGACCTGAAAGAAGCTCCTGGCTTTGGACAGGCCCAGCTCTGGCCATTGCAGCCATTTGGTGAGTGAACCACCTCTGTCTATAACTCTACCTCTCAAATAAGTCTTTAAAAAAAAAAAAAAGAGTAATTTGGCTCTGAACTTTTTTCGAGAAGCTTGATTTAGCTATATTCTTATACCATACAATTTACCCACTTGAAGTATACAATCCAATGGTTTTGTATTCATCAACATAACATCCTTTACCATGCTTAATTTTAGAAATTTTCTTTTTAATAAGATTTATTTAGGAGGCCAGCATTGTGGCGTAGCAGGTAAAGCTGCCACCTGCAGGGCCGGCATCCCATATGGGCGCTGGTTGAAGATCCAGCTGCTCTACTTGTTACAGCTCTCTGTTATGGCCTGGGAAAGCAGTAGAAAATGGCCCAAGGCCTTTGGCCCCTGCATCTCCATGGAAGACTGGGAAGAAGCTCCTGGCTCCTGGCTTCAGATCGGCGCAGCTCTGGCCATTGTGGCCAATTGAGGAGTGAATCAGCAGATGAGGGACCTCCCTCTCTTTTTCTCTGCCTCTCCTTCTATCACTGTGTAACTCTGACTTAAAAAAAAAAAAAAAAATTTATTTATTTGAAAGTCAGAGTTAGAGGTGGAGAGACAGTGAGGTCTTCCATCTGCTAGTTCGCTCCCCAGTGGCTGCAACCAACTGCCAGGGCTAGGCCAGGTGGAAGCCAGGAACTTCTTCAGGTCTTCCATATGTGTGCAAGGGACCAAGCACTTAAACCATGCACCACTGCTTTCCCAGGTGCATTAGCAGGAAGCTGGATTGGAAGTGGAACAGCGAGGACTCAAACTGGCACCCATACAGCATTACAGGTGGCAGCTCAACCCACTATGCCACAACATCAGCCTCAATTTTAAAAATTTTCATCTTCTCAAATAAAACTGAGTACTCTTTAAGTATCACTTCTCAGGCCCCTACAATCTTTACCCCAGAGCACAAAGCAACCATTAATCTATTTTCTGCCTCCATGATTTTTTCTATTCTGTACTTCCACATGAATAGAATTATAAAATAGATGAATTTTTATGACTGTTGCCTTTAATTTAGCATAATCTTTTCAAGGTTCATCTAAGTTGTGCATGTATCAGTAATTACATTTTTAAATAAACAATACTCTATTATATGTACATACCACACTTTATCTGTCCATCTTTTGATGGATATTTGAGTTGTTTCCACCTTTTAGCTACTATAAATAATGTTGCTATAAATATCCACATGTAAGTTTTTTTGTGTGAACTTGTGTTTTCCTTTCTCTTGGGTATGAAGAAGAGAACTGATAGGTCAAATAATAATCTTATTTAATTGTTTGAGGAACTGCCAGACTATTTTCCATGTGGCTGTCATATATTACATTCCCCCTAGCAGTGCATGAGGGTTATGACTTCTCTACATCTTAAAGATTCTTATTTCCAGGCAATGTGAAGTGGTACCTGATAATAGTATTGATTTGTATTTCCCTGTTCTACAGTTTGACTATGATTTGGCCCCCAAATTCATGTAGATGTTTAAACCTCAAACCCATAAATCAATGCTACTAAATAACACTTAATGCAATTATTTTATATAGGGGGTGGGCATGGTAGGAGGTCTTTAGGTTCATGCAAGCATGTCCTTAGAAGGTAGTTCTTACTAGAGGATTGGCTATAAAAACCTGTGTTGGGTCCAGCCACACACACACACAACCCCCGCCCCGCTTCTTGGCTCACTCTGTGATCCATCCTGTGCACACATTCTACCAATGTCATCCACCACCTCCACAGGAGCCAAACCAATAGGGCCACCAATCTAGAGATACTAAACATTCAAAACTGTGAGCTTAATAAATCTTTTCTTGTTATAAAGTTGTCTGACCCATGTATTCCATTATAGTAATGAAAAACTAATACACCCTGATAACTAATTACTGAGCACTATTTCATGTGCTTATCGGCTACTTTTATCTCTCTTCTGGAGAAATGTCCACTTATATTCTTTGCTTAATTGGGTTATTTGTTTTATTGACTTGCATGAGTTCACAATATATTCTATATATAAGTTCCTTTTCAGATGTATGATTGGCATATCTCCCACTGTGTGAGTTCTTCTCATTTTCTCTTTTTTTTTTTTTTTTGACAGGCAGAGTGAATAGTGAGAGAGAGAGACAGAGAGAAAGGTCTTCCTTTTTTGCCGTTGGTTCACCCTCCAATGGCTGCCATGGCCAGCGCGCTGCGGCCGGCGCACCGCGCTGATCCAAAGGCAGGAGCCAGGTAAAGGCGCCCAAGCACTTGGGCCATCCTCCACTGCCTTCCCGGGCCACAGCAGAGAGCTGGACTGGAAGAGGGGCAACCGGGAAAGAATCCGGCGCCCGGACCGGGACTAGAACCCGGTGTGCCGGCGCTGCAAGGTGGAGGATTAGCCTATTGAGCCGCGGCGCCGGCCCTCATTTTCTTAATGGTATTCTTGGAAACCCTATTTTGATCTTGATAAAGTCCAATTTATCTATTCTTTTAATTTGTAGCTGTGTTTTTGGTGTCATAAGAATTCCTAGAGCTGGCATTGTGGCATAGCAGGTATGGCAGCTGCCTGCAGTGCTGAAATCCCGTATGGGCAAGAGTTCAAGTCCCGACTGCTCCACTTCCAATCCAGCTCTCTGCTAATGGCCTAGGAAAGCAGTGGAAGATGGCCCAAGTCCTTGGGCCACTGCATGTGCATGGGAAACCCAGAAGCTCTAGGCTCCTGGCTTCAGATCAGCTCAGCTCCTTCATTGTGGCCATTTGGGGAGTGAAACAGCAGATGGAAGATCTCTCTCTCTCTCTGTCTCTCTCTCTCTGCCTCTTTGTAACTCTGCCTTTCAAATACATAAATCTTAAAAAAAAAAAAAAAAAAAAAAGAATTAAGAGAATTTATTGCCAAACCCCAAGTCATGAACAGTTGCCCCACATTTTGTTCAAACAGTATTTAGTCTTAGCTCTTGCATTTTGGCTTTTGCATGTCCCAGCACCATTTATTGAAAAATATTTTCTGCCCATTGAATAGTCTTTGATATCCTAGTTGATCATAGATGTATGGGCTTATTTTTGGACTCTCAATTCTGTTCTACTGATTTAAGCCTGTCCCTGTGCCAGTGCCATGGTCTTCATTATGCCTGCTCTACACGAAATTTTGAAATCACGAAGTGTGACTCCTTCTACTTAGTCTTTTTAAAGATTATTTTGGCTATTCCAGGGTCTTACAATTCCCTGTGAATTTTGGAGCCAGCTTGTCAATGTCTGCAACGAAATCAGCTGGAACTGATAGAGATTACATTGAATCTATAGAGGAGTTCAAAGAGTAATGCCATTTTCACAGTATTCAGCTTGCCAATTTGTGAAAACTTATATAAATTTTCTTTAATTGCTTCCCACAATATCTTGCAGTTTTCAGAGTGTAATTTTATCCTCTTTTGCTAAATGTATTTCCAAGTATTCTATTCTTTTTCATGCTGCCATGAATGAAATTGCTTCATTTCATTTTCAGAGGCCAGCACTGTAGTGTAGTAAGTTAAGCCTCTGCCTGCATCCCATATGGGCACCGGTTCAAGTCCCAGCTGTTCCACTTCCAATTCAGCTCCCTGCTAATGCCCTGGGAACCAAGTGGAAGATGGCCCAAATGCATGGGCCCTGCACCCATATAAGAGACCCAGAAGAAGCTCCTTGCTCCTTGCTTTGGCCTGGCCTAGCCCCGGTGCTGGTTGCGACCTCTGGGGAGCAAACCAGCAGATGAAGACCTCACTGTCTCTCCCTCTGTATCTCTGCCTCTCAAATAAATAAATAAATCTTTTTTTTTTAATTTCATTTTCAGACTGGCTCTAGATTTTAATGTAAATATGATTATCTCTAAAAGTCATTTCATGCAGAAAATTAAAAGTTAATTTTCTAAAACAGTTTTCCAAGTACCAGGAACCATGAAAATTTTCTTCTCCTTGTTCTGATAAAGGTTATATAACAGACCACATCCTGCACAACACCTATAACAATATATGTAGCAACCAAGAAGGTCTAATTCAAAATCGCCAGCACACCAGGTTCTAGTGCCGGTCGGGGCACCGGATTCTGTCCCAGTTGCTCCTCTTCCAGTCCAGCTCTCTGCTGTGGCCTGGGAGTACAGTGGAGGATGGCCCAAGTGCTTGGGCCCTGCACCAGCATGGGAGACCAGGAGAGGCACCTGGCTCCTGGCTTCGGATCAGCGTGGTGCACCAGCCACAGCACGCCGGCCATAGCGGTCATTGGGGGGTGAACCAACGGAAAAGGAAGACCTTTCTCTCTGTCTGTCTCTCTGTCTAACTCTGCCTGTCACACAGGATTCAGGGAAAGAGTAGACCACAGCATGTAAATTAAAAGTACCTTTGCATATTCAGGCATGATTAATAATGATGTCATTAGGGGCAAGTGTCTGACCTAGCAGCTGAAACAGCATTTAAAATGCCATACTGGTATATCTGAATTCAATGTTAGGCTCCATTTCCTGACTCCAGCCTCCTGCTAATGCAGACCCTAGGAGGCAGCAGTGGTAGCTCAAGTAATTGAGTTCCTGCCAACCACATGGAAGACCTAAATTAAGTTTCCAGATCCTAGTTTTGGCCTTGCCCAGTCCAGCTGTTGTGGGCATTTGGAGAGTGAATAAGCAGATGGGAGCTCATTTTCTCACTCTCACACACTATCTACTTCTCAAATAAAATAAATTTAAATAATGAAGTCACTGAACATATATAATTAATAAGGACAGGCCAAATTTCTGCAGTTGTAATTATTAGGCAGTTTTTCTATAAAAACTTAGAACAAATTATCTAAAAGCATTGACTTTAACAAAATAAAAAAGTACCCTGAACCACAGCAATGTTTCTCTTACTTACTTGGTGATTTGCTGAGGTTCATCTTCTCCATCGGTTTGGCTAGCTTGGGTTTCTTGATAAAGGTTCCACCGGGCTTATTAAATGGCTGCATCATTTTTCTCTTTATTCCTCTTGCAGCAGCAACTGTCACATTGGTGGGTTTGTTTTGATAGTCAACAACAATTCCGGGTCTATGAATGTTTCCAAAATCACCCATATGCTGTAAATTTGTGAAATCAAGAAATATTAGCATATTGTCCAAAGGTAAGATATGAATTTATACATTTTTATGTTAACTACTAATTTTCACCTGAAAATTCTCTGGAATGTAACTAAAAACACACTGAAAAATGTTGTGAATTATAACATGAACTCAAATCCAGTGAATCAGTATTTTTATTTCCAATAGAACAAATATGAATATTCCTACCTATTTTTTAATTTTCACAATTCAAAACTACTTGAGATGATAAACAACATGTGCCTGTCAGAATGTTACCACTTGTACAACTCTCTGACAACTCCTCTTCAGAGTTCCTAATTGATGTATTCCCATGAAAAGACCTTAAAAGAAATCTTTATTTTACTAAAACCTGGCTTAAAACTAATGTATACAAAGAAGACCATATTTGTAGTTTGAAGTAAAAAAGATCCAGAAATCATTTAGAATGTCTCCCTGTTGAAAAACGGAATGAGAAGGCGAGATGGAACATTAGTATGAAATAGGAGAGTTAAAGCATAACCATGCATCAACTTCCAAGACACACTTCAGATCAAGAATTGCATCTGACGTTCCATTCACATTCTTACCTACAGAGACATATTCTGACCCAGAAGCCCAACAAGCAAAAGTTTACAGGTGAAGAGTCATGCAACCAAACGACTCTTTATGTCCCTTCCTCTTCTCTCATCGTTAACAAAATCCACTACACCTAGAGGCCACATGCCCACAGAAATTTATTCTGCTAATCTTACTTTTGTAAGATTAAAGATTGAGGAATTATCTGAAGAGAAGGACCCAATGGGAATTGTACAAGTGAAGATTAAAAATGAAGGTCCTACTGGTTCATCTACTTCAGTATCAGAAGAAAGAAAGAAAAGTCCATTCAGACTAGAATGGCAGTACAGGAATACATGTTTTACTGTCATAAAAACAAAACTGATACTTGAAGTCTTATTAAGAAAAAGTCCTTTGCCTAAAAATAATATGCAGCAGAATAATGTGAAGTGTATTCCGAATTTTCAAACTGGAATGGATCTTCAATTTCAAAACCCAAAGCCTATTTCCCCAACTAGTTTCAATTAACCTACAGTCATGAAGTATAATGGAAAAGCAACATCTCAGTTGCTTACACTTGCATATTATGTTCAGGAATACCTATCCAGCCTAGTATACTTGAATAAATTAGTGTTTCCAGCTAATTTATAAAGTCACATCAGAAAAATCTTCACTAATTATCCATTAAAGGTGCAATGCATTTCACGTTAAGTAAAGAGTAACTGTTAAAAATGCAAAATTTCTATACAGGTATGACAAACTACACTGATGTACCAAAGGCTAATGAAAGTCAAAAACATGTGTCCTATCACATTTTTTATCACAAGTATTTTCCTCAGCAGGAAATACTAAGAGCAACTAATTTTAAAAGATCTTATAACAATAATACAATATTCTTTACATGATCAAACTACATAATAACCCCACAATCTATATATCCTTACCAGGTAAAATTTCATATCAATCAAGCTACCTAGAAATCTAAAGCATAATCTTTACAAACTCTATATCCTGAAACACCTGAGGACTTTTATATTTACTCATTTTAGCAATAATTTACAAACTACTACTTCCTAGGAATAAGCCATAAACATGTCTGTCCAAGTAGAAAATCACTTCTCTAGAGTAAAGCTAGTGACACATGGGAAAATAAAATAACCATAAGAGAGTGAGTTGGGCAAAATTAGACTGACTAAAAATTCTACAATCTATTAAACACTTCAACTTCTTTACTGTGTAGACATAGCTAGGCTATACTGATCTATCATCAACTTGTGTTTAATGTGAAACATGGAGCTATGAAGAAATTCTACATGCTACAGTTTAACAAAGTATAAACATTTTATCATACATTGCACCTTTAACCTACTCAAAAACTCAAAAAGGGTTCAATTACCTTTTACAATAATCCAAAACTGTCCCACTAGCAAAACTGCTAGTGTTTACAAGGAAAAATGCAACTCCTTTTAACCCCTTTTAGACCAAACCTAACAGCCTCACCTTTTTAACAAAGGGAGATTTGGCACAACTTTACAACAATCATCTTAAACTGCCACTTACTTTCAGAGGTGCTGGAAAAACTTTTACAGTCAACCTAAAAATTATGTTATGAGTCAGCTTTTGCTTAAAATACACTGGGATGAACAGTGTTTATGCTAATTAAAAACCATGGTCTTGAAAGGGTTTAAAAGAGTGACTAGTGAAAAGAATCTGAAAAGATTCTGTTGTACTTACTCCTCGGCCTCGGCCTCTGCCTGTTGATGGTCCTCCAAAAGCATCATAGTTTCTGCTTCCAAACGTACTTTCAGGATAAGCAGGCGTTCCTCTCCCCCGAGAGCCTACAGGTGCAGGCTTCATATGGGGTGAAGAAAAACTGCTGTAGGAAGAGTAATTCTCTCTTCCTCTGTCCTCCATAAACCCAGGCCTCAATTTTGAACGGGAGTAAGGTGCTTCCCAGCTAGACCCGCCCTGGTTTCTACCTCCGAAAGAGTCAAGGCTATTCCGGTAGGAGCTCTCAAATCGACCACCATAACTACCTCCGAAGCGGCTTTGTTCGGGTTCATTAAAACCATAGCCAGATCTGTACAGATCTCGCCCACCCAGAGAAGACCTGGAGTCGTAAGACTCATAAGGTCCAAACCTGGAAAAGTTGCACAGTGAGGGAAAAAACAAAAGTAAGCTTACTAATGTTAGACAATTCAAAAGACAAATTATAAGATGACATTTATCAACTAAAATTCATTTATACCATACTGGATTATACAGTTCTACTTTTATTCACACTTGATTAGGGCTGGGCAATTCAACATGAGACCAGACAGAAAGCTATCTGAGTCAGTTTCTAAATGGAATTTAGTTTCATAAACCTTAAAAATATGCTTTTTTAGCAGCTTTTCTTATTTTATTAAGAAGATTTGACTGTTATCATTAAAGCCCAGCCCTAGTCTTGGATAAGGTTCATTTGCTAAAGTTCACAAACTACTCAAACTTTCTTTGAATCCATTGCTACTATTGAAAATTACAAAGCATTTACAACACTTTGGCTTTCAGTTGGGACACAAATTGCAGACTACACAGATGTAGGCTATTTGTGACATAGAGAGATCCATTTGCACCCCAATAATCTATATCACAAAACTACTGCATTGTGTCTGTAGTAGTCAAAATTTGGGAAATTATCTGATTATAAAATTTAACAATCTACCAAACTTCAGCCAGTGTCAATAATCAATCCTTAAACACTTTTTACTTATAGACTAGCAAATCTAACAAATCTATGAGAATAAATACATAAAATAGAACATAAAAGATCACAATGTATACCCTTTGCATATGAATTTTCAAGGCAGATGAGAAAGAATACATTTTATAATAACTTATTTGAAAAATCATTTCCTGTCAGGAAATTCACATAAAACTACTCTACAAAGGGAGCACACAGTCTCCTCAAGATTTTAATAGAGACAACACAAGAAACAAATTATCTTACTTCTCACAAACCCAAAACAAGGATTACAAAAGTTGCTTGTTATCTTATAACAGTTTTATAAAGGCCCACAATTATACATAAGACACAAATTATAACAACTACAGAAATAGTTTATGCATATCACATTTACAATAACAGAGCAGTAACTGATAAAACATTTAAATGTGTCACATTATTTCAACCATTCATAAGATATGTAGTTCTGAATCCTAGAAACCATGTAAAAATATTTCCTCTTTCTGACTATATTTTAAAACATCTATCACACAAGCAAACTGATGTAACTACTCATTTTTTAAATTTTTCTCTACTATGAACCTTAAAGGCACACTTGAAACAGAAAGAAGGAAAGGAAGCATCATTCCATCCATCATTAAGGAATCCAGATCCTTCATTTATGAAGGACAACAGTTTCAAATGTCTCCTAACTAGTTTTGCTTATATTTCAGTGGGAATCTTTCTGCCTCAAAAAACAGACCCTCTTCTCCTGAAACATGGTCAACCCTAAAGCTTATAGTTGTGTAACGAGGTTAAAGGTTTACACGGTCTCAAAAACGAATATGAATATAAACAAAATCAAGACTTAGGCAAAGGAACTGTATTCATGGCTTTAACACAATGCTCCTAGCCTAGAGCACAAAGTATTTTTAGTCAAGTAGTAACTGTCAATAAATGACCTGGATGTGATTTAAAGAACATTTTTATTATGACAATATGCTCTTGCAACTTATTTAAAATTAAAAGAAACATTATCTTCAATGTTTCTTAGAAACTGATGTTACTAGACTGGTTCAGTTAAAAGACTGCTTTTGCTACCCTATATAGCACCCCATATTAGAAAAGATTTTCTTTTAAAATCTCAATGACAAGCTACACAAATAAGTACTTTCAGTAACATATTTTTAGGTAGTTTGTTCTGGACTTTTTGATTGATAAGAAGGAGTTAAAAAGTAAAAATGTTCATTGCTAAAACCAGAGTATTTTACTCTTATTACATTGGAATGACAATAGTTATCAGGGGGTTTCCTAAATTAATGTCTGTCAATGATCCTGAGATAACTTTTATACCATTAATTAGTACCTTTAAATGTTTCAAGTGACTATTCAATACCAAACAGTGACATTTATGTATAACAACATATCTAAAAAATACTTAAAACAATATATTCAGAATCTTAGTTAGCTAAGTTGGCCAAGTGATTAAGCAATTTACCTGCTACCCCCACCACCACCACTGTGATTGTCCATGCCATATGACTGGTTTAGGTAGGAATCCATGGATCTCTGACCCCCATAGGATCCATGGCCATAGTCACGATCCATCCCTATAAAAGTTTAAAAAGAAAAAAATTAAATTAAGCTCACCTTCACTGGCACTCAAAAGAAGAATTTTTAGATAAATATCCTTGAATGCCAGACCTCCATAAGATCCAGGGCCATAATCACGATCCATTCCTAAAAGACAGTCAATAAGAAGCTCTCAGTAAAATATTCAGAAAACCTTGAATAACACATAAAATTGCCTATCAATTATGTGAAATAACATGATTCACAATTAAGTTAAATCACATTAGACATTTAAGGAAAACACAAATAATCTAAAAAGTCAGATTTGAGAACAAAGTTGATATTTCAAAGGAACATATATTGTGAACTAAAAACCTATATATTACAATTTTTTTCAATTTAACCAATATTTATTTGTCTAGGAAACTATTATATGGCCCCGTATTGGGCATTACAGCATATAAAGAAGAATTAACGATACATAACTCCTATTTTCAGAGAAAACAGCACTTAACAACATTAAAGGAAAAAAAATTGTAAAAATACTATCCCTATTTTCTGAATCTAACTGCTCTCAAAATATCTAAAAACTCACAAGCAGGAGTGAGTATTTGGCCTAGTAGTTAACATACCCACATCCCATCAGAGCATCTCTATTAGCTTTTGACATCAGCTTTCTGCCAATTATTTCAAATTTATTTCAAACACCTACTTAACTGGCTTTCCCTGCTTTTTGCTCCCTTCCTGCTCATTCTGAAGACAAATGAAATTTTAAAAATCAGATAAATATCATGTTCAATGCTCAGTAACTTCCAAAGGCTTCCAATCTTACTCCAAGTAAAAGCCAAAGCCTTAAAATTGACTCACAGACCCTACACCAGCAGCTCTTAACCAGGAGATATTAGCAACATTTTTGGTTGTCCCAACTAGGGGGCAGGTACTACTGACATCAAGGGCATACAAGGCCAGGGATAGTCCTGAATATTCTATAATGCATAGGACATCTGGCCGCAACAAAGAATTACCCAGCCCAAAATGTCAATAGTGTCAAAGCTGAGAAACACTGCCCTACTTGACCTCCTTCTTTACACTATCTTCCATACACTGTTTTTTTCTAAAGATTTATGTATTTATTTGAAAAGCAGAGATACAGAGAAGGAGAGGGAGAAGGGAAGTAGGGAGGGGGAAGGAGAAGAAGAGGGGAAGGATCTTCCATCTGCTGGTTCACTCCTCAAACGGCCGTGACAGCCAGGGCTGGGCCAGGCAGAAGCCAGGATCTTCCTCTGGATCTCCCACATGGGTGCAGGAGCCCAAGTACTTCAGCCATCTTCTGCTACTTCCCTAAGCTCCTTAGCAGGGAGATGGACCGGAAATGGAACAGCCCAAACTCAAACCTGCAACCATATGGGATGCCAGCACTGCACAGAAGCTTAACCTGCTACTTCACAGCACTGGCCCCCTTACACTCTAATTTATTCTATTCCAGCTACAACTATTTTTGCAGCTGATAGTCCCTCTGCCTGGTATCTCCTCCCCTGTACCTACACTGTTTACCCCTTCAACTCTGTCATGTCTTCACTTTCTATCATTTCTTAAATGTAAGCAAATCACTTTTGATTTTCAATGCCTTCTGACAACACTTTAGCACTCTGGTCTTGTTTTAAGACTACTGAGCAAAAATCACCAAATCTAATCAAACTAGTCTTCTGTGTGTCTCTCTAGAAATCACAATGTATTCACCCATATCTTCGTTCTTCCTGTTCTACCAGGAATGATTTCCCTTTTTCTGCTACTTATGTAAAAAGTTTTACAAAGCAAGAAGGAAAACATGGAGACACTTAAAATAAAAAATCCCTTGCAAGAAATGGTCTGGAGGAAATTTTTTTATCTGGACATATATTCTAATACCTCTACTTCATTGCAATTGCTGGAAAATGCAGTGCTAGCAATGAAGTATGCTGCTGGCTTCATCTGGTACCTACATATCTTTTATTTCCTGTAATTTATAACATCCTTCCTCCACACTGCCTCATGGCTTGCATCATAACATCCCTTAAATCTATAAAAATGTTACTTTTTCCCATGAATCCCTCCTCAGTGACTCTCTTTAAAATTGTACCTCATGCACACACATTTGTCTTGCTTCCTCATGTTATTTTTCCTCCCTAGCAATTATTACTATCTAATGCACAATGTTACTTCTTTGTCTTGTGTACCAGTTCATCACACAAAGGCAGGGATACTTGTATCTGTCCATTTAGTTCATGGCTGTATTCCCACTTCCTAGGACAATTTTCTGGCATACAACAGACAATAAATGTTTGTTGAATGGCGTCAAATCAAATCCCTAAAACCAAAGTCCTCACGTATAAAATGCAGAAAAACTAGACCTCAAAGTATTGTCAAGCAGTGGTCTTTATCCAGAAGTGCTTTCCAAAATCATTCAGTTATCTCTACAATATGCACTGTCCTAAAATTAAGATTCAAAAGGTCTAGGGTATAATCTGAAGAGATTTACAAGTTTTCCTGAGGGATTCTTTCATAAAACATTTTTAAATGTATTTTAATTATTCGAAAACCAGACAGCCACAGATCTCTTCTCAGGTGGTTCACTCCCCAAATGCCCGTAACAGTGGTGGTGGACCAGGCTGAAGCTGGGGAGCTAGAACTAAATCCAGATCTCCCACATGGGTATTAGGGAACCAGCTACTTGGACCATCAGCTGCTGCATCCCAGGGTGCATATTAGCAGGAAGTCAAACTGAGAAGATAATGAACCTCATGTACTCCAATATAAGATGTAAGCATTCCAAGCAGTATCTTAACTGCCTTGCCAAATGCCCACCTCTTCCCCTCAAGGGATTCTAACAATCACCCTCAGATGCTATCACTGTTAGAATTCAACTTAACAGATGAGGCAGGCATTGTGGCTTAGAGAGTTAATCTGCCATCTGCAATGCCAGCATCCCATGTGAGCTACTCCACTTCCAATCCAGCTTCCTGCTATTGTGACTGGGAAAGCAGCAGCAGATGACCCAAGTGCTTGTGTCCCTGAACCTACATTGGAGACCTGGAAGAAGCTCCTGGCTCCTGGTTTTGACCTTGCCAAGCCCTAACTGTTGTAGCCATTTATGGAGTGAACCAGAGGATGGACATTCTCTCTCTCTAACTCTGCCTTTCAAATAAACGAATCTTAAAAAATAAAAACAAACTGGGCCAGCACCGTAGCATAGCAGGTAAAGCCACCACCTGCAGTGCCAGCATCCCATATGGGCGCCAGTTCGAGTCTCAGCTGCCCTACTTCCGATCCAGCTCTCTGCTATGGCCTTCCCAGTAGAAGAAGGGCCCCTGCACTTGCGTGGGAGACCAGGAAGAGGTTCCTGGCTTCGGATCCGCACAGCTCAGCGCAGCTCTGGCCATTGCGGCGAATTGGGGAGTGAAACAGGATGGAAGAACCTCTCTGCCTCTCCTCTCTCTGTGCAACTCTGACTTTCAAATAAATAAATCTTTAAAAAAATAAAAATTAAAAAAAAACCCTGAACAGAAAATAAAAACCGTAAGATCTTTTTATAATACTATATGGTAATAAAGAAATAAATTTCTTGCCCTGAATGATTCTGCATTTCAAGTCCTACGCTGAGACATTAAATCCAACTCTAGGGCTGGCGCTGTGGCTCACTTGGTTAATCCTCCACCTGGGGCACCGGCATCCCACATGGGCGCCGGATTCTGTCCCAGTTGCTCCTCTTCCAGTCCAGCTTTCTGCTGTGGCCCAGGAGGGCAGTGGAGGATAGCCCAAGTGCTTGGAGACCAGGAGGAAGCACCTGGCTCCTGGCTTCTGAATGGCGAAGCACCAGCAGCAGTGGCCATTTGGGGAGTGAACCAATGGAAGGAAAACCTTTCTGTCTCTCTGTCAAATAAATTAAAAAAAAAAAAAAAAAATCCAACTCTCCAGTAAATCCTATGCAGGCTGTGGGCTTCTACTATTCCCAATAAGTCTCAATTTGAATTTGGTAAAAGCAACAGTCCCACCTACTCATTTTTATTCAGCTCTCTGAATTTTCTACCTATTACTAGACATCATACAAGTTATGCTTATTTTCTTTGAAAACATGTTATTATTTTAAAAATCATTAGTCACTTTTGAAGTTTAGGATCTCAAAATTCTTCTAAATTTATGAAATGGCTTTCTAACTAATTTTGCAATTTTCAATCTAACCTACACATGGATACAATTAAACTTCCCATGGTAAATTTTTACTATGTCATTCTCTTATTCAAAAATATTTTTCAGCACTCCTTTAATACATATTCACGGGGGCAAAGCAATGTGAAGCCATGGCCTGCAGCATTGCTGGCATCCCACAGGGGCGCCAGTTTCCCCTGTTCTATTTCCAATCCCGCCTCCTAATGCACCCAGGAAACAGTGGAAGATGGCCCAAGTGCTTGTGTCCCTGCCATCTCCTGGCTTCAGTCTGAGCCAGCCCTGGCCATTGCAGTCATCTAGGGAGTGCACCAGTGGTTGGAAGATCTGTGTGCATGTGTAACTCTGTGCAACCCTGCCTTTCAAATGATAAAATAAATTGTTTGTTAAAAATACAAATTGACTCCTTTCTGTATGTTGAGCCTGAGTCAAATTCAAAGTTTCTTTAATCATTACAAACCATACATAAAAATGAGCTAATGTTAATAGTTCCCATAAAATAGCAGTCTTCCTTAATAGTACATTTTCTTTGGTTTTATTTTGTGAACATACTACATTCTATACAACATTTTGGTTTTTGCATTTCTCTGGAAGTCAGGATACTTCATGCTATCCCCTTTTAAATCCCTTATATAATGCTTTTTTAACCTGTTTGATTTTTTTTTTTTGAGTCATTATCCTATCTGGCGGGGACTTTATAGCAATCAAAGTAACATCCAATTGTGTTCTGCATTTCTCTTGTGATTTTAACTAGCTCTGTAGTCACAAGTCACAAGGCTTATGTTAATAACATCCAGGTTTTTTTATGTGTTCCTCTTTAAGCACTACACATTGGGAAGCATAGAAGAAAATGACCTCAAAACAAGGTCAAAATGCATTACAAAGAAGCTATATAGAATCAAGCCAATAATCCACTTAAGCTACATTACTCAATACCAAAGCTTCTAATTCAACAAAAAGAACTCAGCCAGTACTGGGTACTTCACCACTTAGAATGTTATTAGAGCCTTTGTAATAAATTTAAAAATCATAATTCAAATAAAATGGACAAAAAGTCTAATTAACAATGAAAACCCCTAACTTTTTCTGATCCCAAATTCAAATACTACATACATTATAGCAACAGTTAACAATGAAAAGTGATACATCAAGAGCCAAAACCATGACTGAAAAAGTAGAACTGACTTTTCACATTGGTGAGTCTGAAGAGAAAATCTGAAATGCACTGAATCCTCAAAAAATTTAATTGCAAATGAAAGAGGATACTTACCATTAAAGCCCTGATAAGTATTCCTGCAAGCAGAGTGTGTGTAATCTATGAAGACACAGTTAACAGAAAGGAATTAGTAAAATATTAGCAAACCTCCAAAATTATATATGCATCTATTTGAAACAAACACAATTTCTCAAATGTCATTAACTCAATTATCTGCAAAACTGAGGTACAAACAATTACCAATACTCCCTTTGGGAAAACACGCATCTCTTTTTCTTGACCACCCTCCCCAAAGGCAGGTTCATCTCATCATCCAATTACAGTAATGGAAAAATTAGTTCATAACACCTGATCCATAATAACAGTCAAAAGAGGGATCCAATACTGATTTACAGTACAGAACAAGAAGGAAAGCAGAGCGGCTAAAATTATGTATTAAAAACATGCAAAAAGCAGAGACATTTGAGAGGTGGTTTTATGTAATGTAATTTTTTTCAAAGTCAACACTTCTGCCATTTAATTCACTGTCTATAAAGATTTCAAGATCTAATCTGAGGAATGTATATGTATATCTGAGTGTGTGTTAAATCCATCCAAGATACGGCACCGTTGAAAACCATATTGCCAATTTCCCCATCAAACCAATTTAACAAAAGTTTAATCATTTAGTTAATTTTGCAAATAAATACTGAAAGAATGAAATTTAATACAGTACTCATTTGGATACAACAGAACCACACTACACTGTATAGATACACTGTTGGTCAAATTCCATTTCCCAAATAGAATTTGGTGACTGAGGATGGACAGCGCGGCAGGGAATATTTTATCACGGACACTGTTTAGAATTGTAGGCCTATGAGAATAGTAAGTTATTACTAAGTTTGATTCTTGTTTTTCAATTGCAGAATTTGTATTGGCTAATTGCGTTGGGGTGGGTGGAAAGGATTGTCCCCACCTACACCTGGCAGCCTCTGATTGCCCTTTGGGTGTTTGTACTATCAAACTGTAGCCTGAAAACACAGTAAATTTTTTTTTTATTTTCATCCCAAACTTTGATCACTTCAAACATTCAGAGTTGAAAGGTATTTATATCAAAATGAGTCAAAGTCCAACTAAAACAAACAAAAACCCCAGGTACTCTTACCAGCTGAACTTCCTATTTCAAAGTATCTACAAAAGGGCTAATGGGGGGGGGGGGCTTTCATATATCTTGATTCAGTAGCTTTTACTTTTGTAAAAATCAAAATTCAAAAGCTGCTTCATTCCTAAGCGGAGATCACACCTCATTCAATGTTAAGTATGGCTTGTTTTTTTGGTGGCATTAGAGGCTTTCAACTACTTAGCGAACTGGTTTTTATTTAGAAACGCCTGCCTGGTTCCCCCGGATTAAATCCAGTTTAACTACACAAGCCCTTTCCCTGGCCTCCCTACTTGCTGTCACTACATGCCATTTTTTTTTCCTCTCTCGACACCCATGTCGCTAAAAGTTGAGGACTTTTGAGGACATCGGAGGACAAGACGAAGCCCAGATTAATTTTTTGTGACCCTGTGAAAACGATCTGAAGAGCTGGGGGGGGGGGGGGGGGCTAAAAGGCACGGCTCCGACAGTTTATTTCGTCAGCAGGAACACAAGCGGCTGAGTACACGTCTGAAGGTGAAGGGCACGTGATGTTTGCTCGTGCCAGAATTCTAACTTAAACCGCATCCACACACAAGACCGAAAAAAATAAATAAATAAAAGTGCTCCGGTTCACAGAGCCTAATTCGAACGAGAATTAACAAGCCCAGTTTTCCAACCAGGAAATACCTGGCTTTCCACCGATCGTCTCTGAGGGACGCCCTCTAAACATCTTTTCTTAAAAACAACCGAAATCAGCACCGTGAACAAGCCTCGGAAAATGCTACCAGGCAGGAAGAGCACTGACTAAACGGACGGACGGGCCGGGTCGCCGCCCTGTGGGGCGAAGGCGACACGAGGGGGGTGGGGGTGGCGGCAGGCCCCATGCGTCCGTTTGCCTGAGCCGGGAAGTTGGGAGGCGTTAGGCGGTTTCCACGCACCGGGGCCTGGGCGAGGCCGCGGCCCGAGCCCCGGGGCCTGGAGCTCTGGGCGCGTCCTTCCCGGCACCGAGGCCCACACCCAGCTCCCAGGTTCTCCCGGCCGGGCCGATTCGAGGCGTGCGGGTCCCTCCAGAGGCCGCCTCAGGGCCCTGGGCCCGGCCTCCAGGCCCGCCAGAACAAAGCCCACACGGCCATCTTGAGACGGTAAACAGACCCCCGGCGCAGGCCTCCCGCCTCCCGCCCGCCGCGGAGACCTCTCAAGAGGCTGCGCTTACCGTCCTCGAAGTCCATGGCGGAGGCTCGGGGCGGACGGCCTCAGAGGCGCTAAGCTGAGCTCTGGCCGGCGGCAAGCGCCCGCGATCCGCGCGGTTCCTCACAACCAGTCCGCTCCACCGAGAGCGGCGCTACGGGCCGGAGAGCGCAGGCCACAGTGAGGCTGGGGGCAGGGCCGGGCGGTGCTGCCGGCCGCCGCAGCGCGGCCCGCGATTGGCTGGCGCGGGCTGGTGGGCGGGCCCTCGCGCGGGGGCGGGAAGCAGGGCCGCTGTCACGCTCTAGGATTTTGACCCCGTGGAGCCGCCGCGGGCACGGTGGGTAAAAAAGAGAGCGTCGGCGAGTGGCGGCGCCTGCGGGGAAGCGAGCTGAGTGTTCTGGAAGGGCGGACTGCGGCCCGCCATGTTTGAACCTGGCAAGAGCGAAAGGCTCTGGTTAGAGGCTCTTCCTCCTGCCCGAAACGAATGAAATCACGTGCCGACCTTTTGCTTTTTATTGGCTGGTGATGACTGCTCGGGAAAATGCTTGAGCGTGTAGGGAGACGCTGAAGTCTGGGACGGTCTTAGAACTCTGGGAATGAGGCAAAGCAGGCTCTCCGCTCTGAATTTGAAGGCGCTAGTAAGAAGCTGCACAAGGTCGCAGGCAAACGAACCTACTAGCATTCCATTATTTACACTTTTGAGTGGACAGTGGGCAGTGGGCGAAGTTATTCAACCACCCAACCATAGGGAAAGAGAAAACGGTTCTGATCACTCTGACCTTGGGGCAGCTGGAACCACGGGTTTAAGAAAATCCTCCCCCTCCCCACCACCCCACGTAAAGCAAATGGTGGCAACAGTGAGTTGACAGGAAACAGGAGTCAAGCTCCTTGCTCTTCTTCCGGGTTCAATCAGCTGCTGGAACCAAGTTCTAAGGAAATACACTGTAAGAAAACCTCCAGTTACACAGACACAGCGGGTGTCTGACGTAGCCAGAAATCCGGCCAGGCGTCGCTTCCTCCCCACCACTTTCCTTCTCCTCCCTAAATGATTCACCCTGCTCTCCACCCTTTGCTCATTTCCTTCTTCTCTCCACACTCCTCCCCCCGCCCCCGCCATATATGTTTTTCTATTCACCTGAGCTGATCATGTCGAAAACTCAATTCACCATTTTCCTCCTCAGACCTGCCCGGGCTCCTGTATGTATTTTTTCCTGTCTGTTTGGGGCAGGGTGAGCTAATCCCCCTAATCCTACTAATCCCAGCCAGCCCGCCTGCCAGTCATCAGTCGCTACTCAGCCCAGCCCTTCCTTCCACTCACTCCCAAGCCGTACCCAGGTCTTTCATCTGTTCATTACCCTCTAAAATTTCTTGAACCTGCCCCCTCCTCTCCATCCCCACTGCCACCAATTGAATGTACAGACTCGTTAGCTCTCCCCATAACTAGTGCTGCAACTTCCTAACTAATTTTTTTTTCTGCCCTTCAGTCTCGAGTTCTCAGCTGCAGTAACATAAATGCCAGTCTAAACTTGTCACGAGGCGTCTCTATCCTGGCTTAGATCTAGTCACTGCTCCTTAACCTAACGCACGGACAGCAGGGATCTGCCTGACCTCTGCATTCCGCCTTCTTGTCTCTCCCAGACCCTCCCTTCTGTTCAGCAGTTTCTGGACACTGGTTGCAAAAACAACCCTGTGCTTTTTTTTTTTTTTTTTTGTACTTATTTTTTTGTTTTTGATTTTTTTAACTTTTATTTAATGAATATAAATTTCCAAAGCACAGAATATTGATTACAATAACTTCCCCCCCATAACGTCCCTCCAACCCGCAACCCTCCCCTTATCCACTCCCTCTCCCCTTCCATTCATGTCAAGATTCATTTTCAATTCTCTTTATATACAGAAGATCAGTTTAGCATACATTAAGTAAAGATTTCAACAGTTTGCTCCTGCACAGAAACATAAAGTGAAAAATACTGTTTGAGTACTAGTTATAGCATTAAATCTCAATGTACAGCACACTAAGGACAAAGATCCTACATGAGGAGTAAGTGCACAGTGACTCCTGTTGATGACTTAACAAATTGACACTCTTGTTTATGGCATCAGTATTCACCCTAGGCTCTTGTCATGAGCTTCAAAGGCTATGGAAGCCCCCTGGGTTCACTGACTCTGATCATTTTAGACAAGGCCATGGTCAAAGTGGAAGTTCTCTCCTCCCTTCAGAGAAAGGTACCTCCTTCTTTGATGACCCATTCTTTCCACTGGGATCTCACTCGTGGAGATCTTTCATTTAGGTTTTTTTTTCCCCCAGAGTGTCTTGGCTTTCCATGCCTGAAATACTCTCATGGGCATTTCAGCCAGATCCGCATGCCTTAAGGGCTGATTATGAAGCCAGCGTGCTGTTAGGACATTTGCCATTCTATGGGTCTGCTGTGTATCTCACTTCCCATGTTGGACCATTCTCTCCCTTTTTTATTCTATCAGCTAGTATTTGCAGACACTATTCTTGTTTATGTGATCCCTTTGGTTCTTAGTCCTATCATTATGATCAATTGTGAACAGAAATTGATCACTGGGACTAGTGAGATGGCATTGGTACATGCCACCTCGATGGGATTGAATTGGAATCCCCTGGTATGTTTCTAACTCTACCGTTTGAGGTAAGTCAGCTTGAGCATGTCCCGAATTGCACATCTCTTCCCTCTCTTATTCCCACTCTTATATTTAACAGCAATCACTTTTCAGTTGTTTCAGCACTTAAGAAGAATTGTGTATTGATTACAGTATTCAACCAAAAGTATTAAGTAGAACAAACAAACAAAAATACTAAGAGGGATAACATATTAAGTTGCTCATCAACAGTCAGGGTGAGGGCTGATCAAGTCACCGTTTCTCATAGTGTTCATTTCACTTTAACAGGTTTCCTTTTTGGTGCTCAGTTAGTTGTCACCTATCAAGGAGAACAAGTGGTATTTGTCCCTTTGGGATTGGCTTATTTCACTCAACATAATGTTATCCAAATTCCTAACAGGGATCACTTTTCAGTTAAAATTTAAACACCTAAGAATAATTGTGTGTTAATTACAGAGTTCAACCAATGGTACTAGAACAAAAAAAAAATACTAAAATGGATAAAGTATTTTCCCAAACCCTGTGTCTTTTTGTGCCCCCGAACTTTTGTTTATATTGTTCCCTATACTTAGAAGGCCACCTGATTGACACTACTCACCCTGAAAGCACAACTCAAAATTTACTTTTTCTAAGAAACATTTTCAGATCCCAAGCCCGCTCCCTAGACCAATGGTTAATATGCGTGTGATTTACCCAGGGACTTGTTAAGACAGATTCACATTCAGGCAGTCTGGGGTGGGGCGTGGAGAGTGCATTTTTACCAAACTTGCAGATGTTGCTGCTGGTAGTCCAACCAGGCCTCAGGCTATGTTACAAGCACAATCTCCCTATATGAAACACTCCAGCACCTTGTCTCTTCACATTAAAAGCTCTTTGTTATTACAATGAAGTCTTCTTTCCACCCTAAGTGCCAAGTTTACAAAGTAAACTTTACAAAGTAAAACTGAACTTTCCCTAAATGTTTATAACTTTTTTTTCTTGTTCTTGTAGTTCTCCCTATTTAGCTTCTAGCAAAGGACCGATAGTATAACCAGAGATCTCAGGGTCTATTAGGGCTGGAAGAAAACATTGGGTCACTGTAGTGTGTCACAAGTGTTTTCTCCCATCATTCTCTAAAAGAGAAAGTTGCCAACTCTCAACACAAATGCACCGAGAGCCAAAATGCACACATCTTCCCTTCCTTCCCTTTCCGAAGTAGAAAGTGCTCTGACAGACAGATGGCCATACCCTATAGATGCCGTGCAGTATGTGAGTCCACCAGGCTGTTCTCTGACTTATTTATTCAACTAATATTGATTGAGCACCATCGAAGTGCCAAGCATCCTTGCTTCATTGCTATCTGCCTCCCACCTCTGTACTCCAGAGTACAGTCAGACTTCCTGGCCTGTTCCCACATTGTAGGCTGAAATTTTTACCCTAAGGGGCCAATGCTTTGTACAAAGTCTTAGGTCATTTCATCTTCCGTATATTTTACAACAGGTGGCAAAGTCCACTGGAAAATTAAAAAGAGTAGGGCTTTTTATGTTCAGAGGGAAAAAGAACGTGGGGCGTGAGGTCAAGAGCACACTGTAGGGAGGAGGAAATGAGAGGTTTCAGCTAGGACCTGCACCTGAGGCAGTTGTCAGAGAAGTGCCACCCAGAACCTGAGAAGACCTAGGTGAGTGCACTCCCTGAGAACCCAGGCACCTTTGTTCCTCATCAGCTCACCTTCCACCTACATACCTTCTGCACATACATCTGCAGTGGCCTGAGCAAGCTGTGTGTTTTCACATTTCCACACCTTTGCTCATGTCGTAATCTCTGCTTATGTTTTTTTCCCCCTCTCTTCCTTCTCTGTTCTTCGGATTCCACGTAAATGTTCCTCTTTCTAAACCTCTCCCTAAGATCTTGGTCAGAATCCCTTTCACTCTGTGTAAGCTTCTTAGTAGTTATCAGAGTTGGAATCTTGCTGATTAGTGAGTTATATCCTGGTCTAGCTCCTTGTTCATACCCTCTGGGTATGAACCCTTCATTGTACCCCTTGTGGTGGCCTGCACATAGCACATTGGCACTATCTATGTTAAGAGGGAGGAGTAGTCGTCAAATCACCGCTGAAGAAAAGACTTAATCAGGTTGAAATCGAGTACACAAAGCTTCATCTGCACAAAACCACTCTAACCCTACAATTGTTTTGGAGAGTAAGTAAGCAGCATAGAGTTACAAATGAGAGTCCTGATTTCACTATACTTTTCTAATTTATCTCCAAATAATTCTTCCTCCCTGTGTGCTTTGGGGGAATTCATCTACACTTAAGAGAGGGAAGTCAAAAATCTAAGAATTATGGGGCAGGTGTTGGGCCTAGCTGTTAAGGAACAAGTTGGAACACCTGCATCCCACATCCGAGTACCTGAGGTGAAGTTCTAGCTCCACTCCAGATTCCAGCTTCCTGCTAATGCAGACCCAGGTGATGGGATAGGTGCTGATTACTCAAGTAGTTGTGTCTGTGGCACCTACATGGGAGACCTGGATTGTGTTTCTACCTCCTCGCTTTCACTTGGCCCACCTCAGGTCATTGCTGACATCTGGGGAGTAAACAAGAGAGACCAGCAGATAGGAACCCTCTCCCCCTCTACCTCGCAAATTAATAGCTCTATATGTGAATTTTTAAAATGTCCTTAATTCAAAAAATTAACCAAGAATTACTATATTAGAGCAAAACAGCCAAGCTCAACGAAGTTATTCATGCTGAGGGCTCTGTAGAATTATCAAAGGCAAGCTGGATGGCCAGCACCACGGCTCAATAGGCTAATCCTCCACCTGCAGCGCCGGTACTCCAGGTTCTAGTCCCAGTTGGGGCACTGGATTCTGTCCCGGTTGCCCCTCTTCCAGGCCAGCTCTCTGCTGTGGCCTGGGAGTGCAGTGGAGGATGGCCCAAGTGCTTGGGCCCTGCACCCCATGGGAAACCAGGATAAGTACCTGGCTCCTGCCATCGGATCAGCGCGGTGCTGATCCGATGTGAACCGGTGTGAACCAATGGCAAAAATGAAGACCTTTCTCTCTGTCTCTCTCTAACTGTCCACTCTGCCTGTCAAAAAAAAAAAAAAAAAAAAGGCAAGCTGGTTAACAAGGCTACCACAAAGGTGAACACAGCTGCTATGACAGTCTTGAATGGAATGCAATTTAAACATAGGGGAAGGGACCAGCATTGTGGCTCAGCAGGTTAAGCTACCACTTTTTTTTAAAAGATTTATTTATTTATTTGTTAGAAAGTCAGAGTTACACAGAGGAGAGGCGGGGTGGCGGGGGGTGGGGGGGAGTCTTCCATCCAATGGTTCACTCCCCAATTGGCCTCAACGGCCAGAGCTGCACCAATCCGAAGCCAGGAGCCAGGAGCTTCCTCTGGGTGTCCCACATGGGTGCAGGGGCCCAAGAAGTTGGGCTGTCTTCTACTGATTTCCCAGGCCATAGCAGAGAGCTAGATTGGAAGTGGAGCAGCCAGGTCTCGAACCGGCGCCCATATGGGATGCTGGCACTTCAGGCCAGGACGTTAACCCGCTGCACCACAGTGCTGGCCCCAAGCTACCATTTTTGATGCTAACTTCCCAAATCAGAGCACCAGTTCAAATCTCAGCTGCTCCACTTCCAATCCAGCATTCCTGCTAATGCTCCTGGGAAAGCAGTGGAAGATGGTCCAGGTACTTGAGTTACTGCCACCCATGTGGGAGATCCTAGCTTCAGACTAGCTCAGCCCCAAAAACATTGCAGCTATCTGGAGAGTGAACCAGAAGAAGGAAGATCTCTCTGTCTCTCTCTCTTTCTCCCCCTCCCTTTGTGTTACTTTGCCTTTCAAATAAACAAAACATATCTTTAAAAATATATGTGTAGGAAGCTGTCTCTCCCTGGTTTTAATACAGGACTTCAAAAGATATGGGTGTCTCTATAACCTTAAAGGAAGAACAATAAAGAAGTAATGCACCTTTGGTTTTAATACAGGACTTCAAAAGATATGGGTGTCTCTATAACCTTAAAGGAAGGACAATAAAGAAGTAATGCACCTTTATTAGACTGTTAATAAGTGTTCAAAAGTCTTTACATATATCAAATCCTTTATCCCCTCAACAAGCCTCTGATGTAGGTAGTATTATCACCCTAACTTACCAGTGAGGAAACTGGGACCTAGAGAAGTCAAGTTGCTTCCCCAAGATCACACAACTAATCAAGGTAGAGCCAAGATTCGAACCCAGTCAGCCTGGCTCCAGCACCTAAACTTGCATCTCTGATTTTTTTTTTTTTTTAATTTAGAAGACAGTTACAGAGAAGGAGAGACGGATAGAGAGAGAGATCTTCCATTCCCTGGTTCTCTTACCAAATGGCCACAACAGCCAGAGCTGGGCTTCATGCTCCACTTATGAAAGAGTTCAATTGGGGCTGGCGATGTGGCATAGAGGGTAAAGCTGCCACCTACAGTGCCGACATCCCACATAGGTGCCAGTTCATGCCCCGGTTGCTCCAATTCTGCTCCAGCTCTCTGTTATGGGCTGGGACAGCAGTAGAAGATGGCCCAAGTCCTTGGGCCCCTGCACCCGTGTTGGAAATCCTGAAGAAGCTCCCGGCTCTTGACCTCAGCCTGGCCCAACTCCGGCCATTGCGGCCAACAGGGGAGTGGAATCAGTGGATGGAAGACCTCTCCCTCTCTCTCTGCCTCTGCTTCTCTGTAATTCTGCCTTTCAAGTAAATAAGCAAATCTCTCTCTCTTTTTTTTTAAGATTTATTTATTTATTTGAAAGAATTACACAGAGAGAGGAGAGGCGGCGGCTGGGGGAGGGGGGTATTCCATCCGATGATTTACTCCTTAATTGACTGCAACAGCCAGAGCTGTGCCAATCCAAAGCTAGGAGCCAGGAGCTTCCTCTGGGTCTCCCACATGAGGGCAGGGGCCCAAGCCATCTTCTACTGCTTTCCCAGGCCATAGCAGAGAGCTGTATTGGAAGTAGAGCAGCTGGGACTCTAACTGGTGCCCATATGGGATGCCGGCACTGAAGGTGGCAGCTTTATCTGCTACACCATAATAAATATATCTTTTTAAAAAAGTTCAATAAGTAAAAAGCAAAAAAAGACACTAGTTTAGTATAAATACAATCAAAGGCTATAAACAGTAATCAAATGAAAAGAAGACCATTTCACCCATACATGCCTTATTTCTAATCTTTACAGTAAAGTAGGATATACCCATTTCCAAATGAAGAAAGTGGAAGGGAACTTGGGTTATTCACCCAAGACCACACAACCAGCAATTTCTAGCTCCAGCTTCAGGATAAATATTACATATTGGTGTATGGAGTTAACCTTGCAGACCTAATACATCACCAGGGTGTTTGCTAATCCATAGATGATTTTACATAATTGTGCTTTATTTAAAGAGAACTACATATCAAAAGAACTAATAGCAAATGCTTTGTCTTGTGCTTCAGGTCTCCCTTGGATTAGAAAAACTGATCAATTTGATAGAATTTCCTTACCAGGAGAACAAGGTAAAGCACCAAATAATTGGGGTTGGTGTTGTGGCATAGTGGATTACGCCACCAGCTGTTATGCCGGCATCCCATATGGCCACCAGTTCAAGTCCCTGCTGTTCCACTTCCCATCCAGCTCCCTGCCAATGTGCCTGGGAAAGCAGTGAAAGATGACGCAAGTCCCTAGACCCCTGGACCCATGGGAGACCCGGATGACCTGGCTCCTGGCTTCAGCCTGGCCCAGCTCCTTCCATTGCAACCATCTGGGGAGTGAATCAATAAAGGGAAGATGTCTCTCCCTCTCTCTCTAGCTCTGCCTTCCAAATAAAATAAATGAATCTTTTTTTAAAATGCAATAGTTACTCTCCTTCATGACTTATTATACATAAAGTACATTATTCCAGAAAATAAATTTTATTCCCTTATAGAGGCTCAATTAAAGCTGAATTATTGCCACTCATTTTACCTTGTTCATTTATTATACTCCATGATAAATTTTAATTTACTGTAAATTGAGAGCAAGCTGGCTATGACATCTGTCAACTCCACCAATGGCCAGGATCGATTTGGTGAATCTGTTCTAATAGGAAGGTGTCACATTTCTCCCTGGCTCTGCCTCACATGTCTTTCCCAAAGCTGCATGGTTCAGTAGAGGGGATGATTTTTCTAGATAGGGAATGATAAAGCTCTACAAGGAGTCGAGTTCTTCTACTGGAATATCCCCAGTGTTGGTTGAGTGGGTTACCCTGCTCTTTTATTCCTGTGTCTCCAGCTCCTTAACACCATACTTGGCATGTAGTAAATTCTCTCCAATGTTGGTTGGGCAAATAAAGTGGAAATAGACTCCACAGCCAGCTCCTATATTCATACAGCTTCAATTCTACATTGGACAACACCTATAAACTGAAATGCAGCCATACAGCATTCAAACATTTACAAAACCATCCAAATCCCACTTAGAGCTCTTGTCCACCCCACACAGTTTCCAAACAGAACAGCCAGTAGAGGGCACCAGACACCGATTATAATCAAGATTTGGCTCTGAAAAATGGAACACACGTTCTAGTTTCTGCCAATCTGAAAGGTTCTACATGAACATCAGGGTAGAAAATAGCTCCCGTGGACCTCTGCAGATACCTATATTTTTACCTTGGTGCAATCATGGACATAAACTTTCCTGTTTGCCTTATCTCATTACATGTTAGTTCCTAAATGACGTTTAAGATATGAAACAGTGAAAATGCTGCTTCTTTTTTTTTAATCAACAAGTTTATTTGGCTCATGATCCTGGCAGCTGGGAAGTCACAGGCATGGTGCCTGCCCCTGCTCGGCACCTGCTGAGGGTCTTCTTGCTGTGTCATAGCAAGGCAGAGGGCATCACGTGGCGAGGCAGAGCAAGTGTGAAAGCTCAGGTCCCTCTCCCTCTCATGAATCCACTAATCCCCATTATAAGCACCCTGCCCTCATCTAATCCTTTTTCCCTCACCTGCAAATCTCAGTAATTTACGGCTTTGGGGACTAAGTTTCCAACACATGGACTTGTGGAGGATATTTTCACACCATAGCAGCCAGTGTGGTTAGTGAGTTGCCCAAGCCCATTGCTCCCATCTGCTTGGCTCCCAGCATGAGGTCAGCCTGGGAAGGAGCAGCAACACCACCATCTCCTGCCTGTCCTCAGGTGTTTACTGAGGATGCCAACACCATCAGCCATGTCTACCATACCATCAGCCATGCTTAATTCTGTTCCCTTTGACCGCATCATTTGCTCCCTGTCTATTTCACACATTTAGGTGGGAAAAATGCTTCTTAGAATGATAAATTTGAAAAGCAAGATATACAGTTTTCGATGAAATCAGATAATCACTAAATGGCAATGCAATTTTAAAGACAAAGCATAGAAATAAAATGGAAATAAGAATTCCAAGAAGAATCCAGAGATGCACATACATGTTTATTCCTCTATTTTCTCTAAATTTTTTGAGTACCTCAAGAATGTTATATACATACATATATATATATATTTGACATCAGTTGTGGTATTTAGTAACAATTAATGTTTATATAAAGTTCTCTTTAGTCAAATATTGTATTTCATTTTCTCTGAAGATATGGTTATCATTGGGCACAGAGAGAAGCCTCTATTAGCCACTGAAGTCAGCAATCCATGATAATGGCCCTACTCTGGAATATCTAGGACACTATTAATAAGTACTAATATTCATGCCTCATTTCAAGGATTTTGATTTGATGATGAACCTAAAATTGTCACCAATGTTTAACTATTTTCTTTTGTTTAGGACTTATTTATTTATTCAAAGAGAGAAAGGGAGAGGCAGAGAGAGAGAAAGGGAGAGGGAGAGAGAGAAAGAATCTTCCATCTGCTGGTTCACTCCCCCAAAATGACTACAACAGCCAGAGCTGGGCCAGACCAAAGCCAGGAGCCAGGGACTTTATCAGGGTCTCCGACATGGATGACCTGGGCCATCCTCTGCTGTTTTTTCCAGGTCATTAGCAGGAAGATGGATCGGAAGAGAAGCATCTGGGACTCGAACTGGTGCTCATATGGGATGCCAGTGCTATAACCATGGCTTAAGCCACTTTACCACGGCACCGACTGCTAATTACTTTTAAGACATAAGAGGTACTATTGGAATAAATTCTCTTCTGCATCAAAACCTTGTATATCTTGAGAAAATGTCAAGACTAGGAAAAAAAAACTTTAGAAATTTAACAGCCACACACTAACTGATCAATCTATGTGAGGGGAATGATGTGACCACTACTGAGTCAGGGCACATGCAGACACATGTACATCTTACAGCTCTGAAAGCTGGCTTCCTTCCAGTACTGCCTCTAACTACCTTGCAGCCCTTGGGAGATAATTAGCTAATGAGAGTAAAGGGCTTTTAAACTTGCAACATGTTGTACAAATGCTAAACACAGGAAACACAGAGGATTTCACTGATTGCCAATACTTTCCAAGCAGAGACAATTAGATGTATCTTTCAGCCAATTTCTTGTTTGCAACTGAAATCTTCCTCATCTTTAATGCAAGGAAAACAAAAGGAATTCTTTTAAAAACAAATGCCTTTCCTACAAATTGAAGACCCAAGGAGATTGCTCCTTTCACTATCTCAGAAGTGAGGTTCTTACCTGGACAAAACACAGCATTGTCATGTGGTTTGTGTTTAGGCAGTTGGCTAAAAGGGGTCAGACCACAAGGTGATCCAGTAGGGGTCCTCTTTCCGTTATACTCATTGTCTTTTTTTTTTCAAGGCAAATAAATCTTGCACATAGCAATAAATCACATTGTATAAAAGAGCTTCAATGAAAAGCAGTAGCCTGCCCTTGCTCTTGGTCAGTCATCTCTAGTCTCTCTGAAAAAGCCTTTGTTTCCTCTGGTACAAAATCATCTGTGTTTATATCCACTGTGCTGTGTTTCCCTTCCTTGTTTACCAACTATAGTCATTATCAACTGATTTCACAATATGAAAATGAGCATGTACAAGGACATGCCAAAAAGTTTGTGGAAAATGGAATTAAAAGCTAAGTTTACTTGGATGCCAAAAAATTGAAATTCAAGCATAGTTTTTATAATATGCATTTTCCATGAACCTTTTGAAGATCCTGTGTCTGTTATACTACTCTCCTCCTCTCAATATTTAATGCTACTAATGATATTGTATTTCCTCTCAGGATTGAAATTTTACATTTTAAAATAAATACTCAAATTTCTATTTGAGCATTTTAAAATTATTTAATACATATTTAATATAAAATATTAATTAAAATAAATATAATTAATATAAAATATATTTTAAAATAGTGTGAAATTCCTGATCTAGAAAATGAAGGTAACAACTCCCTTCCCATTCATCTACTTTCCCTCTCCTTTCTGTTTTTTTTTGCCTTCATTTTCATTTTATTTGAAAGGCAGAAGGACAGAGACAGAAAAACAGAAACCTTTCATCCGCTGGTTCACTCCCCAAATGGCTGCAATAGCCAGGGCTAGGCTAGGCTGAAGCCAGGAACTTTGCACTCCATTGAGCCTCCATGTGGGTGGCAGGGACCAAAGTTTTTGAGCCTTTACTTGCTGTATTCCCAGGAAGTTGTAGTCAGAAGCAGAGTGGGGAGGTAAACCAGGCACCCTGACATGAAATGCACACATCCCAAGCGGCTTTTTAATCTCTGCACCAAAGTCCCACCTCTCCTTTCCCTCTTTTTTTTTTTTTAATATTTATTCATTTACTTACTTGAAAGTCAAAGTTTACAGAGAGAAAGGGAGAGATAGAGAGAGATATCTTCCATTGGTTCACTCCCCAGTTGGCCACAATAGCCAGGACTAGGCCAGGCCGAACGAAGCCAGGAGTCAGGAGCTTCTTCCAGTTCTTCCATGTGGGTGACAGGGGCCCAAACACTTAGGCCCTCTTCCACTGCTTTCCCAGGCCATTATCAGGGAGCTGGGTCAGAAGCGGAGCAGCTGGGATTTGACCCAGTGTCCATAAGGGATGCCAGCCTTGCAGGCGGTGGCTTTACTTGCTATGCCACAAGGCCAGCTCTATTCTCTTTTCTGTTTTTATCAGCAGCATTTTACTAACAAATTGTTAATCTTTATATGCTGCAGCCACATAAATTATTCCCTACTTTATGAGTTTTCTTTAGAAGTAAAATCTATACACTTTCTTCCAAAGAGTATGGCATGGAAGGGGGTGAGGACATGGAGAAACCTGGCAAACACTAGCTGAGCCCTGTGAGTAAGGTCAGTATCAACAATAAGTCATGTTGCTACTAAGTACCCTTCACTCAAGGTGATAAAAATAGCACTTTAGGGGCTGGTGCTGTGATGCAGCAGGTTAATGCCCTTGCCTGAAGTACCAGCATCCCATATGGGCATCGATTCTAGTCCTGGCTGCTCCTCTTCAGATCCAGTTCTCTGCTATGGCCTGGGAAAGCAGTGGAAGATGGCCCAAATCCTTGGGCCTCTGCATCCACGTGGGAGACCCAGAAGAAGCTCCTGGCTCTGAAGAGTTGAGCTAGAAAATTGCAGGCCCAAACCTCCTTCCCCAAAACTGAAACCCTGTGGGGCGGGGGTTGTATAGTTTCGGTTCCTTATCTTTACAGCTGCACCTGTGTGAGGATAAGGGTGCGAAGCTGTGTAACCCTTGCCTCACCCGCTGTTAATACATCAATCAATTCTAGGAACTCCCCACACGTGCTTTGAGTTTCCCATGGTGTGAGTTGATTTGCTAATGAGTTTCCCGCGGTGTGAGATGATTTGCTAGTCTCTAAAAACCCTATAAAAACCCTGACCCTTGACTTCTTGGGGCTGCTCTGTTCCTGCGTGTTCAGAGAGCCCCAGCGTGCTGGATCAATAAACCCCTTGCTGATTGCATGAGCGTGTCTCTTGGAGTCGTTCCTTGGGCGGCGGATGCTCCTCGACCCTAACAGCTCCTGGCCATGGATCGGCACAGCTCCGGCCGTTGTGGCCAACTGGGGAGTGAACCATCGGATGGAAGACCTCTCTCCCTCTGCCTCTCCTCTCTCTGTGTAACTCTGACTTTCAAATAAATAAATAAATCTTTAAGGAAAATGCCACTTTACTTTTGTGGTCCTCCTTGCAAAACCAATACCCCCAGTCTAATCATAAGAAAAATATCAGACAAATCCCAAGTGAAGGACAGTCTACAATATGCCTCACCAGGACTCCTCAAGATGTAAAAATCAGACCAGAATGCCTAAGGGCTGATTCTGAGGTCAGAGTGCTATTTAAAGCAATTGTCATTCTATGAATCTTCTGTGTGGACTGCTTCCCATGTTACTTCTAAAGGTACAGGTTAAAAACTTGCTATGGGACCCCGAATCCCCTTAAGCTGGGTGGTAAAAATACCATCTTAAGTGCTAAAGTGATTATATGGATAGGATTAGTGTCTGGTAATAACAATAGATAGAATTAAAAAGGAGTGAATGCTCCAACCTGAGATAGCTTTCCAGGTAGTCCTAATGGACCTGGGCCACACCCAGGAGCTGTTTACCTGACTGGCAATTACAGGGCCCTTTAATGGGTATGGGGGTGGGGAAAAGTGCCTGGGGCTCCCACCACCGCCTGCCAGCAGTCAGGTTGTGGAGTCCTTCCCAGGAGGCGTGGTGTGCTATGCCCTCTCAACCTCCTGCATGGGCAGGGCAGGCAGACTCTCCCTGCACCTGCATGGGAGACCAGGGAGGAGGCAGCTGGCTCCTGGCTTCAGATCGGCACAGCGCTGGCCGTAGCGGCCATTTGGGGAGTAAACCAATGGAAGGAGGACCTTTCTCTCTGTCTCTCTCTCTCACTGTCTATAACTCTACTTGTCAGATAAAAAAAAAATTTTTTTTAAAAAGATGATACCTCACTGTAGTGTGGTAGCCTGGATGGAATCCTGAAACAGACAGACATTAGGTAAAGACTAAAGAAATGTACCACACTGTAGTGTGGTAGCCTGGATGGAATCCTGAAACAGACAGACATTAGGTAAAGACTAAAGAAATGTAGGTAAAGTGTGAACTTTAAGTAATAGTAAAGTTTTAATACTTGCTCATTAGTTTTCTTTCTTGTAGCATTTTATATGATATTTTTTAACAGAGTTTTTAACAGAGTCTATGTGAATTGTAGATACAATTCTAAGAACATACTGACATTCCCTCTTCCTTCTTCCTTCTCTCCCCCTCTCTCCTGTGTTCATTAGTTTTAACAATGGATCACTCTCATGTAAGATGTTAATAATGGTGGAAAATTGGGGCCCATGCTATGGTGTAGTGAATAAAGCTGCAGCCAGAAACGCCAGCATCCCATATGGGCACTGGTTTGTATCCCAGCTGCTCCATTTCTGAGCCAGCTCCCTGCCAATGGCCTGGAAAAAGCAACAGAAGATGGTCCAAGTGTTTGGGTTCCTGCCTTCCATGTTGGAGACCTGGAAGAAGCTCCTGGCCCTGGCTTCAGCCTGCTCCAGCCATGGGAGTGAACCAGTGAATGGAAGATTCTCTCTCTATATATGACTCTTTCACATACATAAATAAATATTTAAAATAATAATAATAATCATAGGGTAAAACCAGTGCAGGGAATACAGGAATTCTTCATACTATGTTTGCAATTTTTCTATAAATCTAAAAAGTTCTAAAAATAAAGTTTTTTTAAATAATGGAAACAAGCCAATATCATACACATACTTTATTGTGTGAGCATAAACATTGTTCAGGGGGCTGGCACTGTGGCATAGTGGGTAAAGCTGCCGCTTGCAGTGCCAGCATCCCTTACAGGTGCAGGTTCAAGTCCCAGATGCTCCACTTCTGATCCAGCTCTCTGCTATGACCTGGAAAGCAGTACAAGATGGCCCAAGTCCTCGGGCCCCTGCACCCGCCTGGGAGACCCGGAAGAAGCTCCTGGTTCCTGTCTTTGGATTGGCCCAGCTCTGGCCACTGCAGCCAATTGGGGAATGAACCAGTGGATGGAAGACTTTCTCTCTCTCTCTCTCTCTCTCTCTCCTTCTCTCTCTGTGTAACTCTTTCAAATAAATAAATTAATTAAAAAAAAACAAACAAACAAACAAAAAGCATTGTTCAATGATAATACACTTAGGGTGGTGATGGTGATTTTTTTTCCATGGACCTATGGTCGTAATCCTTGGTCTGTTCCTCCCTCCCTCCCTCCCTCCCTCCCTCCCTCCTTTCTTTCTTTTTTAGACTCATTTTATGTATTTGAAAGGCAGAGTGACAGCAAGAGGAGAGACAGAAAGCGATCTTCTGTCCGGTGATATTTACTCCCCAAATGGCTACAAAAGCCAGGGCTGGGCCAGACTGAAGCCAGGAACCTGGAAATCCATCTGGGTCTCCCACGTGGGTGGCGGATGCCCAAGTAGCAGGGAGATTGATCAGAAGCAGAGCAGCTGGGACTGCCCTGAGGTCGGGTGGATGCCTTTCCTTACACTGCGTCAGCTGCCGTGCTCATCCTCGGTGTGGTTTGGTTTACATATGATCTGTGACATTACTGTTCAGAATCTGCTTTTCTCACGTTTCTAAGTGTCATTTTATTGTGTGTGTTCTAACCTGTGGCATTTTCTGCACATTTTAACCATTATTTCTCCTCTTTGCATTTCTGTCCTTTAGAAATGCATTGAAGCCGGCGCCGCGGCTCACTAGGCTAATCCTCCGCCTTGCGGCGCCGGCACACCGGTTCTAGTCCCGGTCGAGGCGCCGGATTCTGTCCCGGTTGCCCCTCTTCTAGGCCAGCTCTCTGCTGTGGCCAGGGAATGCAGTGGAGGATGGCCCAAGTGCTTGGGCCCTGCACCCCATGGGAGACCAGGATAAGTACCTGGCTCCTGCCATCGGATCAGCGCGGTGCGCCGGCTGCAGCGCGCCAGCCGTGGCAGCCATTGGAGGGTGAACCAACGGCAAAGGAAGACCTTTCTCTCTGTCTCTCTCTCTCACTGTCCACTCTGCCTGTAAAAAAAAAAAAAAAAAAGAAAAGAAATGCATTGAAAGCTCCAGTCTATCAGTTTCTACCCCTCCCCATCAAAAGCTTCTTTTCTTCTGTATATTTGCTTTTACTTCGGGGCAATCACGGGGGAAAGTAGGTGCATGTAGGTTTACCCTTCTGTTTTGGAAGAGAAACTGGCTTCACCAGTCATACAGTTCCATCACTGATCCTTACTGTTATCATGCTAGCTGCAATCTGCCTTAGAGAAAGGAAAAGGACCTGAAGTCTTACTCTGACCTATAGTTAGTCTGTAAAGACTAAAGAAATAATGCTTATGATCAATCAGTGGCCTTCCTGTCACCAGATGTTTCTAGAGACAGAGTGTTCTGATCAATACAATTCTCTTTCTCATTTTTTAAAGAAGCACTTGGGGCCGGCACTGTGGTGCAGCGGTTAAAGCCCCGGCCTGCAGCACTGGTATCCCTTATGGGCACTGGTTCTTGTCCTGGTTGCTCTACTTCTGATCCAGCTCTCCATTATGGCCTGGGAAAGCAGTGGAGGATGGCCCACGTCCTTGGGCCCCTGCACTCACTTGGGAGACCCAGAAGAAGCTCCTGGCTCCTGGCTTCGGATCGGCGCAGCTCCAGCCATTGCGGCCATCTGGGGAGTGAACCAGCGGATGGAAGACCTCTCTCTTTGTCTCTACCTCTCTCTGTAACTCTGTCTTTCAAATAAATAAAATAAATCTTTTTTTTAAAAGAAGCACTTGATTGTAAGAAAGTGATTTTTTTGGTTTTTGCTTGTTTTTTTTTTTTTTTTTAAGATTTATTTATTCATTTGAAAGGCACGTTACAGAGAGAGGGAGAGACAGAGAAAGATCTTCTATCCGCTGGTTCACTCCCCAAATGCCCACAATAGCAGGGGCTGAGCCAAGCCGAAGTCAGGAGCCAGGAACTTCTGGGTCTCCTACATGCGTGGCAGAGCCCCAAGGGCTTGGGCCATCTTCTGATGCTTTCCCAGGCACATTAGCAGGGAGCTGAGTTTGAAGTAGAGCAGCTGAGAGACTTGAACTGGCACTCATATGGGATGCTGGCAAGGCAGGCAGTGGCTTAACCTGCTGTGCCACAGCACCCACCCCAAAAATGATTGTTTTAAGAGAACGATCCCTGAATTTTTGGTGACAGAAACTGTGCTCTTTTGCATTCTCCAGAACCATCTGTATTGCTTTGCATGAGGCAAGCGGTACAGAAGCAGTCACAGAGGAGGTATTCAGTGACCATCTAGCTTTCTTCCAAACTTTTCAGAAGGGAACAGAGGCCTGGTGAAGTGAAGGCACTTGGCCCAGGTCACTCAGCTGGCAGGTGGAAGCGCTTGGACCAGCAAACAAGCACAGTTAGCCCCAGAAGTGGCACACACACCGTCCTGAGTCTTGAAGACCTGTTTTCCTGTTGCTTCTGCACAATCTCCTCCCCTATGATTCTATGATCACATTCTCTCCAAGTACTAAAAAGCAATAGAGAAGGGTGAGACGGGCAGGGGGAGCACTGTGGCTGGGAAGTGATCTGCTCTGCTCTTTCCAGAGAGCAACTGGGGTCAAGCAAGACTTCTAACTCTGGGGACCTACCCTTCACCCTTCATTCCCTCTCTTATCTCAGACTTGGCTGGGAGAGAGCTAACATGGATGACAGGCCTGACTCCACTTGTTTTGACAAAATCTGTGCCCTGGTCTTTGGAACTAATGTTCTCTCTTACAGGAGGTAATGAATATCCCTTTGTACATAATACACCATTTTCCCAGTTTTCTTTTATACTAGGTATCCATGCTGATACGAAATACTAAGAGAAGCCAGGTTATAATTATACCATGCTCAGTTCAGTAGTTAATATGAGGCAAGATGAGTGTTTTGTCCGTACCTTTTAATTTCTTTGGCTTTTGCTATAGGAAACTATAGAGGAAAAAGGACAAGGTAAACAGTACATTTGACTATTTAATTTTAAAAGCACAAGTAATGATAAAGAGACTCTCTTCCATGTCCCATAAGTGCCTTTTAAATAACTCCACTCAGAACATGTTCCCCTAGGGCAACTCTTGGAGCAGCTTCTAGAGGATATAACAGGAGTCTCATAGCGAAGTCATGCACAACCTTTAAAGACAATGGCACTAACGTGTTAGAAGCATCTCTCCCTGAATTCCTGCTGACAGTGTGCCCCTGCCAAGGAACCAGCTCTGTGATGCTCCGAGCACTCACCTTGCATGCCCCCACTGACTGAATTTAACTGAAAATAAAGAACAGTTGTGCCTCGGCACAATTTCAAAATTATGAGGAATACCCCTTGTTTTACTTAGCAACTTCTCTCCATCCTTCCATGTTTTTGTCTCATGAGCTGTACTTTGCCAGAGTCAAAATCCATGCATAGTTTTTTTTTTGTAACTTGCGTTTTCATGAACTTTTTGAAGTGCCCTCACATTGGCAAGTGTGAGTTTAAAAATTAAGTCTCCATATTGAAAAATTTCTTCTTGAAATGAAATATTCAAAAATCTCAAAATGGTTTGTTCTCAAAACTAATGAATGTCTAAATAAGGATGATGAGACATTATATAAAAGATATTTCAAAATAAAAAACATAGGAATGAGATGTAATAGTTGGTTATTATAGATCTATTAATTGTATGAAGCACTGGGCTTAAAAAATTCAGTGATAATTTGGGAAATAAGAATGCATACTAGACATTGAATAATCTTAGTTACATCACTAGGTGAATTTTATAATTGATATATAGCACATCTCTTGGGACCAGAGCTGTGGTGTAGTAGGTTAAGCTTTCACCTGCGGTGCCTGCAGCCCATATGGTGCTCCCTGCTGATGGCTTGGGAAAGCAGCAGAAGGTGGCCCAAGTGCTTGGGCCCCTGCACCCACGTGGGAGACCAGGCAGAATCTCTTGGCTCCTGGCTTCAGCCTGCTCCAGCCCTACTGGCCATTTATGAAGTGAACCAGAAGATTGAAGCTCTGTTTCTCCCTCTCGCTCTCTAACTCTGCATTGTAAATAATAAATAAATCTTTAAAATAAATTAACAAAACATAGAGGCACAAATAAGGATATTTCAAATGGAATTAAAAGAAATTTGTTTTGATGCAGAAACTTTTGAAATCAACCAATAGTTTTTTACATGATACACTGCTTTTTTTAAAAAAAAAAACATTTTATTTTTTTCTTTGACAGATAGAGTTAGACAGTGAGAGAGAGACAGAGAGAAAGATCTTCCTTCCATTGGTTCACTCCCCAAATGGCCGAAGCAAGGAGCCAGGTGCTTCCTCCTGGTCTCCCATGCGGGTGCAGGGGCCCAAGCACCTGGGCCATCCTCCACTGCCCTCCCGAGCCACAGCAGAGAGCTAGACTGAAAGAGGAGCAACCGGGACTAGAACCCGGTGCCCATATGGGACGCTGGCGCCGCAGGTGGAGGGTTAACTAAGTGAGCCACTGTGATGGCCCCTACATGATACATTGTTACCATGGGATTTTTGAAGACCCCTTGTTTACATCCAGGATTTGGATCCCAGCTCTTTCACAAGTTTAGTGAACTTGAATAAGTTTCACCCTAAGTTTATCTAAAGAGGATAAAAAATTATGTCTCATAGGTCATTGTGCTCATAAGGCTATGTTGTGAGGATCAAGCGAAATAATCCATTTAGCACAGTTACCTGACACAAAAAATTACTCAATAAATGTTTTCATTAACAGACTTTTGGCCACCTCATTTTCCTCTTCTCAATAGGGTATTACAAGGGGGTCTTGCAAGTGTGTGTGTGTGTAGGCATGAATGGGCATATTTTCATGTCTTCTTTCTAAAAGAACTATGGTTTCACTCCGGGTGAACTTTTGTTTTGTTTGTTTGTTTGTTTTTGACAGGCAGAGTGGACAGTGAGAGAGAGAGACAGAGAGAAAGGTCTTCCTTTTTCCGTTGGTTCACCCTCCAATGGCCGCTGCGGCCGGCGTGCTGCAGCCGGTGCACCGCGCTGATCCGATGGCAGGAGCCAGGTAGGGAAAAATCATTTTGAGTTAAATGGTCATCATAGATATGATATATTTCCTTTTACCTACTTTTCTTAATGAAGTCACACTGGAAAGGAAAAGATTAAGAAGGCATTTAAATTTCATAGTCATGGCATGAGGACACGAATACAACAAATTCTGCTACCAAAAGCAATAAGAAAAAGAGAAACTCAGATTAATCTAACTCTCTAATTAATATGTTGACACTTTCTAAGGAATCAATATTTTGTATGCGCTCAACAATAAAACTAGGCTGATCACTGCTAAATCTCTTTTTTCTTGATGTTACAGAAAATAATTCATGGACTTTATTAACATTCTAAAAATCTACTCTTTGGAAAACATCATTAAGAAAACTAAAAGACAAGCCGCAACTTGGGAGAAAATATTTGCAATGCACACGTATGAAAAATATATTTATATAACCAACTCAGTAATAAGAAAATAATGTGCTACATGTTTGAACATATTCATTACAAAATAATATATCAATGGCTAAAAGCCCGTGAAAAATGTTAAACATGACTCATCATCATGGAAATGCAAAATAAAGCTATGATGATAGATCACTATGTATCTAACAGAAAGGGGCTGAATTTAGAAACAGAATCTCTAAATGTCTAACTCTAATTGTTGGTAGGAATGTAAAATGTTACAACTACTCTGGAAACAAGTTTGGCATTTTTCTATAAAGTTCATTTTTCCAGAAAAGTGAAAACATATGTTTGCACAAACAGTTTACACAAAGACTTCTACACAGTGTTCACAGCACCTTATTCATAACAGCCAAAAAATGGAAACAATTCATGTGTCCATTGACAAGAGAACGGATAAATAAATATGGTACATCCATCAATGGAGTACTACTCAATAATAAAAAGAAATAAACTGCTGATAAAGGCAATGGCATGGGTGAATTTCACCATTATGGCAAGTAAAAAAAGTCACACTGAAAAAGCTACATAATAATAATTCCACATACTTGAAATTCTAGAAAATGTAAACCAGCCGATAGTGAGACAAAGCAGAGTGACGGTTAACTGGGGCCATGGATGGGAGTGGACACTGATTAAAAAGGGGCAAATAATTCATGTGGGAGACCTGGATGGAGTTCTAGCTTCCTGGTTTCAGGCTGGCCCAGTCCCTGCTATTTGGAGAGTAAACCAGTGAATGGAAGATCTTGCTCTCCCTCTGTCTCTCCCCTCTCTCTCTGTAACTCTGCCTTCCAAATAGATAAGTTAAATATTAAAAAAAAAAAAAAAAAAAAAAAAAAAAAAAAAGAAGAGGAAAGGGAACATTTTAAGGTGAGAGAAAATTTCTGTAACTTGATCTATTTGTCAAAACACATCAAACTATATGCTTAATGAAACATAAAATGTACTTCAATAAAGTTAACTCATAAAAATACCGTCTTTTTTCAAGTAATCATAGAATTGCCAAGATGTTGTTTTAGGAAAACCTGGTATATGAGAAATAGCCACCAAAGGCAGAATGGACTATGAGAGTGAGCAAAGGGGCACACAAATCTAGATTTACACACAGCATAGTTCAGTAGGGACTTAAGGACAGAAGCATGATCTTGGTCAGCCACAGACATATGGATCTCTAGTCCCCAGGGCAGTAGGAAGGAGTTAATATGCTAAGCTAGACAAATAGGCCTGTGGCCAACCCACGTGTACCTGGACTTTCTTAAGAAATATTAACAGGTCAGGTCTCAGTTTAAGGACATTCCAGGCGTAAGTGCCTAGCATGGATGTTTGGTAGACTGCCCTAATGACTTTTTATATCCCATAGGTTTGGAATGAGTAGCAGGATTACCCAGTGGGCAACAGGGCAGTTAGAACCAAGATGGCAGTAGTCATGTCAAGCTAGATCCCTATAGATGTCACTGAAGACTTGGTTAAAATAACAAAGACCTGGAAACAAAGCTCATATTCAGTAATAAATGTTTAGAAAAATCAATTATAGTGGAATCTATGCTATAAAATACTGTATAACCATTAAAAACATTAATATGGATGCTTATGATTTATATGCATGCATACAGTATTGAACATATTTATACAAATGAAATCATACTGTTGAGTTACCTGCTTTTTTGCTTAATATTTACAGGCATTAAAATTTCTAGGGGTTCTAAGTTATTCTATATAGAGTGCTTGACTGGGAGGTTAGTGATGAAATAAGACAGGGATCCTTCACGTTTCCATCTTTTGTTGTTGAATTTTTATAGTGAGCTGATTTTTACAATACATAGTCAACAGAAGCCACGAGAACACTTTTAAATGGGGAAAGTAAGAGGAAATTGGGAATGGCCTGCCACCTTCCAGGCATCATTATGAATACCAATCATTGTATTGTCTCCAAGTAGGGAAATGCTGATTAATGGGGATTTCTAGTTCATTGGATGACAGGAAGGAAGGGTTTACCATACATTGGGAAAGCAAACATTCTGCTCAAGTCTTATATCAACCAGTTGGAAAGCATGAAAGAACCGTGTAAAGGAAATAGGATGGCAAAAGTTGGTAAGAGAGGAGGCTTCTGGGCCACATTGCTCTCCTTATCACTCCAAAATAATCAGTCAGTATCTTTATTCTTTTTTTAAGGCAATTTTTTAAGGTTTATTTTATTTACATGAAAGAGTTACAGAGAGAGGGAGAGATTAGAGAGAGAGAGAGAGAGAGAGAGAGTGACCTTCCATCTGCTGGTTTACTCCCCAAATGGTTACAACAGCCAGAGTTGGCCTGTCTGAAGCCAGGAGCTTCTTCCAGGTCTCCCACTTGGGTACAGGGGCACGAAGTACTTGGGCCATCTTCAGCTACTTTTCCAGGCACATTAGCAGGGAGCTGGATCAGAAGTAGAACAGCTAGGATTTGAACTGGTGCCCATACGGGATGCCAGCACCACAGATGATTGCTTAACTCACTGCACCACAGTGCCGGCCCCAGTCAACATCTTTAGGAACTATTACCTATCACAATGATACACTCCAAGGGCGCAACTGACAAAAAATCAGAACACAGCAGCACGCTTTCCAGTACATCCTTGGAATCTTCTTGAAGACATGAGAATTCTGACAACCCTAAATGCTCAGACAAACCCCCAAAGCTCCCTTTACACAGCAGACAATGTCAGGGCAATCCCAAGAAATACATCTCAGCATAGCATTGTTCTCAAGAGACTGTCAAAACCCCGTCGTCTTCACGTGTCTTCTCAGCTCTGCAATTAAACCTTCTCTTACTGCATCTTGTAGTTCCTCAAGTCTAGACATATAATTATCATGACAATTCTCTCAATGTCCTAATTAACAGAAAATGGAAAGCTTTGGAAGAAGAAAGCCAGGACCCCAGGACAGAGACTCAGTGGCCCTATCTGCCAATGCCAATGAGGAAATTAGCCAAATATAGAAGAGAATGATTCATCTTCTTCTTCATTTCCCTATCTCCCTGTGCTCACCCTTCCTGTGTTCTTCTCAAAGGAACATATCAAAAGTTTGCTTCTACTTTTTGAACTCTGTATTTAATCTTACCACCCTGCCTGGCTCACCCTCAGAACCCAGTGGATAGGCTGTGCTGGTCCAACACATTCCAGCTTGCAGACTGAGTTTGAAGATGTGTTTTTTGGATAAATTATGAATTCCTGCAACATGTTTCAGTTCAATCATTTCTGTGTGACAACCTCAATGTGAACAACCCAAGCTGCTCCCACCAGACCCAGGTTCCAGGTTTGAGACAGGAGGCCCTTTGCCCTGTGCAATAAGGAGGGACCTGAGGGACTTAACAACAAAGCCACTGTACTCTCTCCAGCACCCCACCCTCCTTCGGCTACCTCAGCAGTGAGTCAGGGGGCTCGCGGGTGCCCAGACGCAGCTCTGCCCAAGGTCAGGGCCACTTTTCATACAAAGGGCTTGATGTTTACCAGCAGCTGCAGGATGTTCAGTTGTGAGCCAAAATTCCCCAGCAGTTAAGTTCTGTGGGCTGAACTGTCCAGCCCTTCTGGGGAACTCACACCCAGTATCTTATTACTCCCGCCTAGTCACAGTCTCACCCCACCTCGTCCCAGATCGCATTTTTGCTTCTTCTCTGCTTTTTTCTTTTTCTGTAGAGAAATGTGGACCGGGGCCAGCATTGTGGTGCAGTGAGTTAAGCCGCCACCTGCCACTCCAGCATCCCATATCAGAGTGCTGGTTCAAGTCCTGGCTGTTCCACTACTGATCCAACTCCCTGCTTATGCACCTGGGAAGGCAACAGACGACGACTCAAGTACTTGAGCACCTGCCACCAATATGAGAGACCCAGATGGAGTTCCAGGCTCCTGGAGTCAACCTGGCCTAGTTCTGGCCATTGCAGCCATTTAGGGAATGAACCAGAAGATACAGGATCTCTCTCCCTCTCTCTCTGTCATTCTGCCTTTCAGATAAATGTTAAAAATCAATCTCTTTAAAAAGAAATAAAAAAAGATGTGGAAGGGAAAACTCTGATGGGGGTATCAATAGAGGTGAGGAGAGAGCTGAACAAATAGAAAAAGAGGGCTTTGCTGTTCTCTGTCACTCACTACACGCACACACACACACACACACACACACTGTGCTCAGGGCCTCCTGAGATGCTGAGGACCAGACCTCCTGGAGAAGCCAAATGGGTCACAATGACTCACGAGGTTATCTCTTTTTAATAATAGGATTATTACTATAGTATTTAAGGATTCACACAACCCTTTCTCTAGGCATTTAGCCTGTTCAAACCTCACCACAACCCCGTGAAATCAGTTTCCTTATGATCCCCTCTTTACAGATGAAGAAATCTCAATGCTGGAGCGGTGGCATGTGAGGCACTGGGACTCAGCATAGCCCAGTTAGCCAACAACTGCTTCTAGTGTAAACTGCTCCATCCATAGCCCCAGGGAGCAGAGAAGTTGCTTTAGGTTGGTGTGTGTGCACAAGTAACCAATAGGTAGGTTAGAGGCGGGCGCCTAGCCTGAGGCAGCCTGTCCATCATCTGATTAATAGCCCCTGAATATGCCTTGGGCGGAAAGCTTGGGCAATGTCAACAGGCAAAGTCACTGGAACCAGCTGTCTCTGGCATTTGGACTGAGGAACTGGCTTATTGTCAAAGAGAGGGATACAGAGCAGACCAGCATAGGAGGAAGGAGGAAGGAAGGTGAGAAGAAAATGATTCGGCCATGAGGGAGACAAAGGGAAGAGCCAGTCTCTACAGCTGCCTCAACCCCAGGCCAGCTCTCTGGCTGCCATTTGTATGTCTGTGATAAAACTCTGTCTCCTACAGGACTGTAGTATGCTTCTGTTCCTGGAAACCAAGGGGGCCTTTCCACTCAGATCTCCTGATGACATTGCCTGGCTTATCCCAAAGAAGCAGACCCTCCCAGGTACCCAGAAGGAAGCCATGTGGGGCGAGGGAGTCGCTCAGAACTCTCTTATCAAGACTGTCTTTGGCTCTGCTTTCCTCTTGGCCCACAAAGGGAGGCTTTTGCCCAGCCAACCAGCTCAGCTCAATGTGGTCCCTCCCATTCAACTGGTAAGGAGGGCGAGTCACAGCCTGTGCTGTCTGGTCTGGGTGACTAAATTGGCTGTTGGAGGACTAGCTTTAGGAAGATGAACATTTCTGAACCAGAGCATGCCTTCTCCAATTAAGTAAACACGTCGTTTTGATTTACAAACTCTGTGGCCGTGTTCCAAGGGGGAAAAGTACACATAAAAGGGGAAGACTTTTTTCAGTAAGAGAATACTTCTGCAATTACACTGCAAAGCAAGGTGATTGACTTCCAAAACCTGTTTTGGAAACACCCCTCTGGTGTTTAAGAATAAAAGAATAATTGGAAGGAAGGAGTCAGTTGGAGGAATTTTCTGTCTCAAGGACAAGACTCTCTTCAAGGGGATTTACTTTCCACTCACCTGGGTCTTAGAAAAAGAAGGATGAGGGGCGAGCCTCACAATGCAGTGAGCTAAGCTGCTGTTTGTGACACCAGCATTGCATATTGGAGTGCTGGTTTGAGTTCCGACTGCTCTATTTCCAATCCAGCTCCCTGGTAATGTACCTGGGGAAGCAGTGGGAGATGGTCTAAGTGCCTGGACCCTTGATACCCATGTGGGAGACCCAGATAGAGTTCCTGGCTTATAGCTTCAGCGTGGCCCAGCCTTGGCTGTTGCAGCCATGTGGGGAATGAGCCAGCAAATGAATATCTGAATGAAAGAGTATCTCTCTTTCCAGGCATCTTTGTGTCACTTTGCCTTTCAAATAAAATAAATACCATAATATAAAAGAAAAAGAAGTATGAGGGATCTTCAAAAGGCTCATAAAAGTGCATACCATTTAAAAAATTACACATGAATCTCAAAATTGTTTTGTACCAAAACAAACTTACTTCTTAATTCCATTTTCCACAAACTTTTTTTTTTAAGATCTATTTCTTTATTTGAAGGCAGAGTTACAGAGAGGTAGAGGCAGAGAAAGAGAGAGAGACAGACAGACAGACAGAGAGAATCTTCCATCCTCTGGTTCACCCCCCAAATGGCTACAATGGCCGGAGCTGGGCTGCTCTTAAGCCAAGCATCAGGAGCTTCTTCCGGGTCTCTAACGTTTGTGCAGGGGCCCAAGCACTTGGATCATATTCTGCTGTTTTCTCAGGCACATTAGCAGGAAGCTAGATGGGAAGTAGAGCAGTCATGCCTCAAACCGGTACCCACATGGGATGCTGGCACCACAGGTGGCAGTTTTACCTGCTATGCCACAGTGCTGGCCCCTACACAGACTTTTTAAAGTACCCTCTCATAATCTGATACACACACCACCTGAATCCAGGATTCGCATTTTTGCTTTTTGTCTCATCATTTCTTCCTTTTCCATTTTTTCCTTTAGCTCTGAGTTTCTAAGGCACTGCATCATTTTATTGTGTTCAAACTCTGGGCAGCAGTCACTTCTTGGAATTTTTTTTACCTGTTTTAACAAGAAGCATAAATTTCAAGAGCCCCAGGTGTTCAAATCAGTGCATTTCAAAAGGCAACTGGCTCTGCAATTCTGAATATAATTACCTATACAAATATGATTGGACTTGAATTTGTGGCAATGCCTAGAGCTTTGCAACCTGGTGTTTTCCAACATAGTATGGAATATAGAAAGGCTCGCAGTCTTTCAAAGCTGGGAAGTAAAACGGTTGAAGCCTTTGTTTTCTGCTCCCAAGTAGGTAGGGCAATGAATGAATCACTTAGGGATGTGTACAGTTACAAACCTATGAGACAGAGATTTAATAACCTCCCACAGCCTTTAAGTCAGGGAATAAATAGTTCAGTTTTCCGCCTTATTTTGTAGTTAGCAATAAAGAAAAAGTCTTTTGGTAAATCAACCCCCAGTGTCTTCCATAGACAGAATAATAGGGGTGAGGAAGCCTCCTAAAGTCACCCGTTCAGATGGGAAGTTCCCAGGCTTACCCCATAGCGATCAATGTTCGTTCTAGACGAGAGTGCTAAAACAGCTCTCTGGTTGGTGTTCCATGTTCTACCTACATAACATGTTTCCACTCAGGCAAAGAAAAGATGCCTTCAGAGGGGCTTCCGGGCTTCAGGCAGGACAGCACTGTCTCAACTGGAGGTGGCCTGACTGAAAAAGGGATCCTACACCTCGCCCCGAATCATGGCTACTTGATTCTTCACGTCTCTAGGCACACACAGTGATTCCACCACGAGGCCTACCTTGACTTCTGCTGCTAAATTGTACCCCTTTGCTAAGTGCTGCTGTATAGTGCTGAAATTCCCTCTCATGCATATTTCTTCTTTGTAAGGTTTTTCTGATGCCCCCTTTTCCCACTAGGTATGGAAGTTCAATGAGGATGACATCCATAGTGTCATGTTCACAGATATTTCTCAAGTATGTAACACAATGTCTGGAATAGAATAGGTGCCTAGTAAATTTCTTTATGTTTTTAAAGATTTATTTATTTTATTTGAAAATCAGAGTTACAGAGAGGGAGAGGCAGAGAGAGAGAGAGAGGTTTTCCATCTACTGGTTCACTCCCTAAATGGCTGTAAAAGCCAGGGCTGGGCCCGGCTGAAGCCAGGAGCCAGGAGCTTCCTCGGGGTCTCCCACGCAGGTGCAGGGGCCCAAGCACTTGAACTATCTTCCACTGCTTTCCCAGGCACAATTACAGGGAGCTGGATCAGAAGTGGAGCTGGCACTGCAGGTAGAGGCTTTATCTGCTAAGCCACAATGTTGGCCCCAGTAAATTTCTATTGAATAGAACTTATTTGGCTCTCCTATTAATATATTGTGCTTATGGGGACTGGCATTGTGGAGTAGCAGGTAAGGCCACCACCTTCAATGCTGGCATCCCATACAGGCCCTGTCCTGGGTGCTCCACTTCTGATCCAACTCCCTGCTAATGGCCTAGGAAAAGCAACAGAAGACAGCCCAAGTGTTGGGCCCTTGCACCCATGTGGGAGACCCCAAGGAAGCTCCTGGGTCTGGCTGTTGTGGCCATCTGGGGAATGAACCAGCAGATGGAAGATCTCTCTCTCTCTCTCTAACTCAAATAAATAAATAAATCTTTAAAAAAGTTGTGCTCCTCCATACGTTTTCCCTTTTACAGTTATTTATATATTTATTTTAAAGATTTATTTATTTATTTGAAATTCAGAGTTACACAGAGAGAGAGAGAGAGAGAGAGGTCTTCCATCCGCTGGTTCACTCCCCAACTGGCTGCAATGGCTGGAGCTGCGCCGATCCGAAGCCAGGAGCCAGGAGCTTTTTCTGGGTCTCCCAGGTTGGTTCAGGGACCCAAGCACTTGGGCCATCTTCTACTGCTTTCCCAGGCCACAGCAGAGAGCTGGATGGGAAGTGGAGCAGCCGGGATGCAAACCCATGCCCATATGGGATGGCAGCACTGCAGGTGGTGGCTTTACCCACTATGCCAAAGCACTGGCCCCAGTTATTTATTTTAATTATATTACTTGTAATGATTTTTTATAAGACTATTTTTTAAAAAGATTTACTTATTAATTTGAAAGAGTTACAGAGAGCAAGGAGAGACAGAAAGAGAGATTTTCCATCCATTAGTTCACTCGCCGAATGTCTGTGACAGCTGGAACTGGGTCAGGTGGAAGCTGGAAGCCAGGAACTTCTTCCATGTGTCCCATATGAGTGCAAGGGCCTGAGCACTTGGGCCATCTTCCACTGCTTTCCCAGGCACATTAACAAGGAGCTGGATCAGAAGAGGAGTAGCCAGGGCTCAAACCAGCGCCCATATGGGATGCTGGTACTGCAGGCCATGGCTTAACCCACTGCACCACAGTGCTGGCACCATAATGATTTTTTAAAATATGTTTTCCAGGGGCTGGTGCCATGGTACAGTAAGTTAATCCTCCACCTGCAGCACCAGCATCCCACAATGGGTGCCGGTTCTAGTCCCGGTTGCTGCTCTTCCAATCAAGGTCTCTGCTGTGGCCTGGGAAAGCAGTAGAAGATGGCCCAAGTGCTTGGGTCCCTGCACCCATGTGGGAGATCCAGAAGAAGCACTTGGCTCCTGGATTTGGGTCAGCTCAGCTCTGGCCTTTGCGGCCATCTGGGGAGTGAACCAACAGAAGGAAGACCTTTCTCTCTGTCTCTCCTTCTCAGTGTCTGTAACTCTACCTATCAAATAAATAAAATCTTTAATAAAATAAAATATGTTTTCCATACCAAATTATTAGCTCTATGAGAGCTTGGACTAATCAGTTTGAGTCCCTATGAGAGCTTGGACTAATCAGTTTGAGTCCCTGTGGTGGTTCCAGCCAGCATATCATTAGTGACTACTTTATAGATATGAGTATAGATGTTCAACAAATACTTATTGAATTATGGCTACTTTAGATAAGCTATGCAGCCTTCTAACCCTCAGTTTCTTGTCTGCAATGATGGCCATGCATAAATTACTATGATGATTAAATGCCATGCACATGGAGAAACTTGGTAAGTGTTCTTTCCATTCCTCCCCACTGTGAACCCATACACTGAAGCTCAGGGTTTGCCAAAAAATAGATTAAGAGAACAGGACATCCAGGGAACTTATCTGGAATTTGGTCCCCAAAGTTTTCGTCTGCAGAGGACCTTGATAAGAGTGACAGCGAATATTAGTTTTCTAGGGCTGCCATAAAAAAGTGTCACAGACTGATGGCTTAAACAGCAAGGTTGTTTTCTCACTATTCTGGAGGTCAGAAGCTGGGGACCTGCGTGTCCACAGGGTGGCTTTCTTCAGAGGCCTCTCTGTTTCGCTTGCAGATGGCTGCCTTCTCTCCATATCTTCACATGGTCTACATCCTCATGTTTTCTTCTAAGAACACCAGTCACACTGGAATAGCGCCCACCCCCAGTGACTTCATTTAACTGCGATGATCATTTTAAAGCCCCTGTCTTCAAATGCATTCTACAGCAATGCAGGTTTGGGGCTTTTACATGGCATTTTCAGGGAGAGACAATTCAGCCTACAACAGGGGCTTTGGAAAATGTGCTCCTACTCTCCTTTTGATTCAAAAAATCACTTACACATAACCTTCAGGGGAGGTTAATAACTTAAAATGCAGATGGCCTACTAAAACAGTGGTCTATCAGCCACTCACAACTTCATATGAATTGCTTCATTGGACAGAATGCTTTCCTACCAACAACAGAAAGTCAGGGACCCAGGTGAAAGAAGAGGTTAAGAAATGAGAAATAAGGCTGGCGCCACGGCTCAATAGGCTGATCCTCCACCTAGCGGCGCCAGCACACTGGGTTCTAGTCCCGGTCGCGGTGCCGGATTCTGTCCCGGTTGCCCCTCTTCCAGGCCAGCTCTCTGCTATGGCCCGGGAAGGCAGTGGAGGATGGCCCAAGTGCTTGGGCCCTGCACCCCATGGGAGACCAGGAGAAGCACCAGGCTCCTGCCATCGGATCAGCGCGGGTGTGCCGGCCACAGCGCGCCAGCCGTGGCGGCCATTGGAGGGTGAGCCAACAGCAAAAGGAAGACCTTTCTCTTTGTCTCTCTCTCTCTCACTATCCACTCTGCCTGTCAAAAAAAAAAAAAAAAAAAAAAAAGAAATGAGAAATAAATCATTCTGACTGGAGAGTCGGTAGGGGGAAGTTGGTAGGGGGAAGGGCAGAGCAGAGTAGGCCTAGGAACATGACAAATAAAATTTATTATACTTCTCTTGTGAGTTATACTAGCAGTGAGTACATGAGTTCATTTCTTCCATCTATTGCTTGTCTTAACTCGACAATGCAGATGCAATTAGCATTCTCACTTTTCAGTGAAGAAAGCATAGGCACAGGATAATTAGGTCAGGGAGGGATCTGAACCAATGGCCTCTTGAAGTGGAACCCATGTTTCTGCCTTCTGGACTTTTGGGGGACTGTTTTCAACACGGGGTCATAGGCGCAAGAGGACAGGAGTGTCTAAAGGAGGACGGAGGGGCCGGCGCTGTGGGGCAGTAGGTCAAGACTCCGCCTGGGGCGCCAGCATCCCATATGGGCCCCAGTGCATGTCCCAGCTGCTACTCTTCTGATCCAGCTCTCTGCTATGCCTGGGAAAGCAGCGGAGGAGGGCCCAAGTGCTTGGACCCCTGCCACACATGTGGGAGACCCAGAAAGAAGCTCCTGGCTTCAGTCTGGCCCAGCCCTGACCCTTGTAGCCATTTTAGGAGTGAACCAGCAAATGAAAGATCCCTCTCGCTCTCTCTCTCTGCCTCTGCCTCTCCTTCTCTGTACCTCTGCCTTTCAAATAAATAAATATTTAAAAAATACATAAATAAAAAATCAAGGAGGTCAGAGGTTAGAAAAAACAAATAGTCTGCTCCACACTTCAATAAAAACTCTCATGCACTGATTTGGACAGGTGTGCTAGAGGCTGTCAGTGCTAGAAATATAGATATCAATTACCCTTTGAATGACCTTTCTATCCCTAAACATTAGCCCAGCTCCACAAGTTCAAGGCTCATCCATGCAGGAAGGGAGGAAGGGATGCAGCTCAGCCCTGAGTGTTCCCTCTTCTGAAAAGCCTGTGGAAACAGAAACGGATCCCATTCTTTTTTTTTTTTTTTTTTTAATTTGAGAATTTGAGAGGTAGAGTTACAGACAGTGAGAAGGAGAGACAGAGAGAAAGGTCTTCCTTCCATTGGTTCACTCCCCAGTGGCCACAACCGTCAGAGCTGGGCTGCTCTGAAGCCAGGAGCCAGGAACTTCCTCCGGGTCTCCCATGTGGGTGCAGGGACCCAAGCACTTGGGCCATCTTCTACTGCTTTCCCAGGCCACAGCAGAGAGTTGGATCGGAAGAGGGGCAGCTGGGACTAAAACCGGCGCCCATATGGGATACCGGCACCCCAGGCGCAGGATTAACCTACTGCGCAGTGGAGCCAGCCCCAACAGATCCCATTCTTAAGCTGCTTCATGAGTCATGATTTTCTCAAGGGCAATTGTTCTCCCCATCAGGCCCAATGCTCTTTTCTTTTCTTTCTTTTCCTTCCTTCCTTCCTTCCTTCCTTCCTTCCTTCCTTCCTTCCTTCCTTCCTTCCTTCCTTCCTTCCTTTTTTCTTTCTTTCTTTCTTTTTCTTTCTTTCTTTCTTTCTTTCTTTCTTTCTTTCTTTCTTTCTTTCTTTCTTTCTTTCTTTCTTCATTTCTTCATTTCTGTATTAAAGTTTTATTTAAGTTGTACAAGTTTCATGTATTTCATATATACAGACTTAGGAACATAGTGATACTTCCCCTCATCCTGCCTCCCTCCCTCCCTCCTGCCCACACTCCAACCCTTCTTCCTCCTTCTTCTCCCATTCCCACTCAGTTTTTTGTTTTTTAAGAATTATTTATTTATTTGAAAGGCAGAGCTACAGAGAGGCAGAGGCAGAGAGACAGCGGTCTTCCAACCGCTGGTTCACTCCCCAGATGGTCACAATGGTCGGATCTGGGCCGATCCAAAGCCAGGAGCTAGGAGCTTCTTCCAGGTCTCCCACGCAGGTACAGGGACCCAAGGACTTGGGCCATCTTTTACTGCTTTCCCAGGGCATAGCAGAGAGAAGTGGAGCAGCCGGAACTTGAATTGGCTCCCATATGGGATGCTGGAGCTGCAGACCGGGGCTTTAACCCACTTTGCCACAGCACCAGTCCCCCCACTCTTAGTTTTTACCAAGATCTATTTTCAGTTTACTTAATGATCATATAGTTAACCCTACACTAAGTAAAAGAGTTCAACAAATAGTATGAAGAAAAAAACACTGCTCCTCAACTGAAGATACAAGGGCTGTAAACAATCATCGAATCTCAAAGTGTCCCTTTCACTCCAATACATTACATTTTAGGTATGCCATTAGTTACCTTCAATCAGGAAAAACATGATATTTGTCTTTTTCAGAATGGCTTATTTCACTGAGTGTAATGGTTTTCAGTTGCTTCCATCTTGTTGCAAAGGATTTCTTTCTTTTTTTCCACAGCTGAGTTGTACTCCATATGTATATATACCATATATACCATAATTTCTTTATCCAGTCTACAGTTGATGGACATCTGGGTTGATTCCATATCTTAGCTATTGGGAATTGTGCTGCAATGAACATGGGGGTACAGATCACTGTTTCATATGCTGATTTCTTTTGGTTTGGATAAATTCCCAGGAGTGGGATGGCTGGGTCATATGGTAGGTCTGTATTCAGATTTCTGAGGTATCTCCATGCTGTCTTCCACAGTGGCTGCTCCAGTTTACATTCCCACCAACACTGGACCAGGGAACGTTCTTCCCCACATCCTCACCAGCATCTGTTGTTTGTGATTTCTGTATGAAAGCCATTCTAACTGGGGTGAGGTAAAACTCATTGTGGTTTTGATTTGCATTTCCCTGATGGCTAGTGATCCTGAACATTTTTTTTCATGTGTCTGTTGACCACTTGAATTTCCTCTTTTGAAAAACTGGATTGTTTATTTTGTTTTGTTGAATTTCTTGAGCTCTTTATAGGTTCTGGATGTTAACCCTTTATCAGTTGCATAGTTCTTTTGGTTGCCTCTCCATTTTATTGAGTGTTTCTTTGGCAGTGCAGAAGTTTCTCAGCTTGATGTAATTCCATTTGTCAATTTTGGCTTTGATTGCTTGTGCTTCTGCTTTCTTCCTTTCTTAAAGATTCATTTATTTATTTAAAAGGCAGAGCTACAGAAAGAGAGGGAGACACACACACATACACAGAGAGAGAGAGAGAGAGAGAGAGAGAGAGAATCTTCCATCCACTGGTTCTCTCCACAAGTAGCCACAATAATCAAGGCTGGGTCAGAAGTGGAGCAGCTAGGATTCAAACTGTTGCCCATTAGAGATGACAGGATTGCAGGTGGCTGTTTAACTTTCCATGCCACAGTGCCTGCCTCCAGTGATTCCTTCCCTCCTTCTTCCTTCCTTCCTTCCTTCCTTCCTTCCTTCCTTCCTTCCTTCCTTCCTTCCTTTCTTTCTCTCTCTCTCTCTTTCTTTTCTTCTATCTTTATCTTTCTTAAGATTTACTTATTTATTTGGAAGGCAGAGTTACAGAGAGAGAAGGAGAGAGAGAGAGAGAGAGAGAGAGATATCTTCCATCCTCTGGTTCACTCCCCCAAATGGCCACAACAGCCAGGGCTGGGCCAGGCTGAAACCAGGAGCCAGAAGCTTCTTCCAGGTCTCACACATGGTTCCAGGTGCCCAAACACTTGGGCCATCTTACATTGCTTTCCTGGGCACATTAGCAAGGAGCTAGATCTGAAGTGGAGCAGCTCTTGAACCAGTGCTCATATGGGATGCCAGTGCTGCAGGCCGTGGCTTTAATCAGCTGTGCCACAGTGCCAGTTCCTGCTCCTTTCTTAGAGCAAGTATTTTGGGACACTTCTTTTGGCATCAAGAAATTAAATATTTAGATAATTTAACCTACCTAAACATATAATTTCAGGAAAAAGAAAAAACATTGTATCGGGTAACGAATAGTCCTGAGTTGTCTCAGCGTGAGGGATTTTCTGTTAAGCCTTAAGTAACATAAAGGAAGAATAAGAGTAATTAAAAATGAACTAACATGTATTAGAAGCTTTTACTTGGGGTGGGCTACATTAGAAGACACACAAAGGCAGTCCATTACTTACAGTGACAATGAATGGGTTAGGGTATTACAGAAGTTATATCTATTAAGAAATATAGAAAAATGAAAGACAAGGGTATGGTGTTCACCTGAATAAAACCTAGTGTTGAGAGAAGTAATACTAGACTAAACTTATTCATGTAAGAGAAGAGAAAGTGTCAATCTAACTGGAGTAGGGATAACATCTAAAACAAATTAACACAATGTCAAAGTTGAAAATATGACTCTGATATGCAGGGTGAAGAGCTGGATCTTTTCACAGAATGAGCTAGGGTCTCTATGCCTATGAACATGCTGTGATATTGTTAAGGCAGCTAGGTAGGTATTAGATATCAGGTATTATATGTGTGTGAAAGGAGCTGAAGAAAATGAGAAGTTTTAAAGAAAATAAATTTATGTGCAATGGAACAAGGAAAGAAGTCCTGAAAACAGGGCCCAGCCTCTTGTCTGTCTCCTGGAGCCCAGGGTGTCCTTGCCTGTGCTGTATCAAAAGGAATTCACTGAATTATGAGAGTGATACAGTTGGCCCTACTGGACTGAAGGGCTCACGTGCTTCTACAGTAGATAAGAACCTTGATGGTCAATGTTGTCCGCAGTGGGTTGTTTAGGGGAATTCCACATCTGAAACTCCCCCCACCCAGAATTCCCAGAAGAGGGAGGAGGGGAAAAGAAACAGGGGACCCACACTCCTGTCCATAAAAACCCCAGTCTCAATGCAGACCAGGGTCTCAGCCCTTTACTGAGACACCCTCCTGGTCTCTCAGGAGTAGCAATTTCTGTCCCTTCACCTTTTACAGTAAGCTATACTAAAATCACCTTCTCATCTTCTTGTTTATTGGCCACATACTTTGTTGTTAATAGAACAAGTTCTTGGGGTTCAAATCAGTGGCTACAGTGTGGGACAAAGTAGTGTCCTTTTTCTTGAAACCCATCTGTGTTTTGAGTCTATTATTAGACTGTTTAGAGTCTATTTAGACTCTGATTCTTAAAAATATTGGGGACTATGCTTGTGAATGGACAATAGGAACTACAGACTGGGGAGAGATGTAGTAACACATGAGTTACATAGAGATTGTGGAGACAGCATCCCAATTACCCCCAAGCCAATAAAAATTCTCTCATTTTAGAACTTTCACACTAAATTTATCAAAATGCTAAATTTGCTAAAATGCAGGATTTGTAATAAAATATTTCTTAAACAATTTTTATTCATGAAATTTAATGAGAGGCCGGCACTGTGACATAGCAGGTAAAGCCACCGCCTGTAGTGCTGGCATCCCATACGGGTGCCAGTTCCAGTCCCGGCTGCTCCACTTCCCATCCAGCTCTCTGCTATGGCCTGGGAAAGCAGTAGCAGATGACCCAAGTCCTTGGGCCCCTGCACCTGCATGGGAGACCCAGAAGAAGCTCCTGGCTCCTGGCTTCGGACTGGCGCAGCTCCAGCTTTTACAGTCAACTGGGGAGTGAATCAGCAGATGGAAGATCTCTCTCTCCCTCCCTCTCTCTCTCTCTCTGCCTCTCCTTCTCTCTCTGTGTAACTCCAACTTTCAAATAAATAAACAAATCTTTAAAAAAAATATTCAATGAGATCAGTTCAATTGAAAGGAATGTCGATTGTTACACATTTTTAAAGTACGTATTGATTTGTTTATCTGAGGGGCAGCCAGGCAGAGCCCCAATTTAGTGTTTCACTCCTCACATGCCACAGCAGCCAAGACTGGGCCAAACTCAAAGCTGAGGACTAGGAACTCAATCCAGGTCTCCCATGCTTGTGGCAAGAACCCAATCACTGGAGCCATCAGCACTGCTTCCCGGGGTCTTCATTGGCAGGAAGTGGAAGATAGGAGGCAGCTAGCAAATCCACATACTCTGATGTGGGATGCAGGTATCTTAACTGCTAGGTCAAATGTCTGCTCCCAGTTTTACATAATTGCACACAACAGTTACAAATACAGACTAACATGCGTGTGGCATTCTCGTCAGTCACATACTGCAAGCAGCTTTGCAGCAGGTGATACGTGTTTTGAAATGGTGAACATTTTTTTAAAAGATTTTATTTATTCATTTGAGAGGTAGAGTTACAGACAGTGAGAGGGAGAGATAGAAAGAAAGGTTTTCCTTCCATTGGTTCACTCCCCAAATGGTTGCAACAGCCGGAGCTGTGCCGATCCAAAGCCAGGAGCTTCTTCCTGATCTCCTATGCAGGTGCAGGAGCCCAAAGACTTGGGCCATCTTCTACTGCTTTCCCAGGCCACAGCAGAGAGCTGGATTGGAAGAGGAGCAGCCAGGACTAGAACTGGCGCCCATATGGGATGCTGGCGCCACAGGCGGAGGATTAACCTACTGTGCCATGGCGCCGGCCCCAAAATGGTGAACATTTTTGAAAAAGTTCAAACAAAAGAGCACAATTTTCCCTCCATTTGGCCTGTGATGGCATTGCTAAATGATTCTTTTTGCATCTAAGATGGAATTTGATTTTAAGAGTGGAGACTATAAACAGGTTTTCTACAGGAGCCTTGATCTGCTGGGATATTTGAAAGTCACAGCCAATCAGAAACACTTCTTTGCTGTATGGGCCACCTCACTTATCACAGCATGCCTCTCCCCTCTGAGTCCTACCCACTAAATGCTAGTAGGCTCTACTTACAAATTTCCAAATGGCCCCACATAAGACCCACTTCTTGGAGAACCATCACAGAGATGAAGGAATCTAGAGTGCTAATAGAACTAAAGGCTCCCCTGTAAGGTGTAGAAAATGGTGTCTGCTTTACAGGGAATTTAAAGAACTGTGTAGCACAATGCCTGGCCCATAGTAACCACTCAGTGAATGGTCATCATTCCAGCTTTTTCCTTTCCCTTAACCATCTCAATCCATTCTGAGAGTTTTAGAAATTTATGCTTAGTCTGTTTGGAATGTTGATTCTCAGTCCTGCTCCTTATCACCCAAGGCTTAGCTGCAACCACTTATCTAAAGTGATAGGCACTCACCCCTTCTTGCACTCACATCATCTTGTTTATTTCACCCACAGAGATTACCACCATCTGAAGTTAAGGTATTTATTTGTTTACTTGTGTTTTCTCTCTTCCACAATGATGTACATTTGGATAGAGATCTTGTTTTTCAAGGCACAGACAAACCCTCAGTATTGACTGAATGAGTGATTATGTGATTGTGATTGTTTAACCGATGTAAACATAGCATCAACTTGAAACTGACTTAGATTTAAAGGTCTTAGAACTGCAGGGTCTTTCATGAGATTGTCTTGTCTAACCTCTGGAGTCTCCCTAATTCAAGACAAGGCAAGGGAAGGAGATAAGGCAAGTAGGAAAAGTTAAGAATCAACTGTCTGGCATCTGAGCATAACAGGTAGGGCAGAGAACCAGTCACATAGTCAATTCAGTGTCCAAGAACATTAAGGAATATGTCATTCCTTATGGGAATCCAAACACTTAATTCACATAGAAGTGAAACAAGAGTAGAACTGAAACCAGAGGCTAAGAAGTTGGTACCTAATCCACAGCAGAGCAAATAAGAGTGTTGAAGGTTACCAGGAGGACATGGATTTGATACAGCCATTATGATGATGCTTGGGATGCCCACATGTCATATCGCAGTGCTGGATTTGAGTCCTCCTCTTCTAATTTCAGCATCTGCTGATGCACAGCCTAGGACGCAGCAAGGGAAGGCTCAAGCAGTTGGGTCCCTGTCACCCATGTGAGAGACTTAGATTGAGCTCCAGGCTCCTGGCTTTGGCCTGGCACAGCACTAGGCATTGCAGGAATTTGGGGAATGAACAAGTGAATGGAAGATCTCTCTCTCTCTCTGCCTTTCAAGTAAATAAACAAAATTTTTGTTTAAAAAATAAATTAAAAAAGGTTACGTAAAGGCTAGGAATGCCCATGTGGAGTATGTGTCAAATACCTGAGGCTTTCTGGAAACCGGAAGTTGTGCAGGCTCTGTTTGTCTACTGCTGACTTTAATAAGCCCCTGGAGAACTGAATTTGTGAACAAATGCCTACTGGGCCCTCTTTCTGCACAAAGCAAAGGATGGACATTAGATGGTCTTTTCCAGCTGATTTCTCTCATGGGTTTACCCTGAGGAGTTGGAGGGCCCCTGGCATTTCAGGGTAGTTGAACTCCTGGTCTTCAGAGATGCTGGGTACTTCTGGCAGAGAAAAGCCAGACCAGGCAGGCTGCAGGGTGCCTGAATCCTGCCCAACTCTTTGGGACTCCCCCGTAAATATTAAAACACAGTGGACATCACAGTGCGGAGGAGCTACTGGAAGACAAGAAGGTGGGAGTCAGGTGGACACAGCTCTGAGTTCCATCCACCAACAATTATTTAGCAAAATCTTGGACAATTTACATAACCTGCTTCAGTTTCACCCCTTTGTTTTCTTTCATTTTCCCACATTTAAAGTAGATCTATAATCCTGTTACTTCATATAGGAACTAAACAAGATTGCAATGTGTATAAAATGCTTAACCTACCTTGCAGGAGCGGAATAGTTCCTTACCATTAAGTGGGAGAGTGACAACTATCTCTAAATGGGGGAACATGATGAAGGAACACTTCCCACAGCTTAGTTCCTGGAGAAAATAGAAAAGGAGAGATAAGAGGAGGATACAAAAGTGACTAATCCAGGAAGCAGTGACAGCTGAGTTGCAAGTGGGCTGGCATTACCTTGGTTCATAGTTAGTAATAAGAGAATTCCGTGCAGCACAGTGACCCTGCTTGGGTTTTATATTCAGAAAACCTGGCTTCCTGTGCTGCCTACCAGCACACTGGGGCAAGGTACTTCACTTCTCTGATTCTTTATAGGTAAATGGGCTGAATAGCCCTTGAGTTTCCAGTTATTTTGAGAATGAACTGAGATGTAGGGCGGAGGGCGTCTGGCTCCCAGCCAGACTCTTCTACACAGGAGCTGTTTTTAACCAGCTAAAGCTACTAACAAAGCATCTCAGGAGACAGGACTAAAGCTCATGAACTTCATCTGTTTATTAGTCTTTCAGCCAGACTATACTAAGCTATGTGGCCACAAGGAAACCCAGCATTTCAGTGATTTAAATTTAAAGATGTATTCCCTGTTCATGATGCACACGGCCAGCAGGAAGCCCCATTCCACACCTCTGTCATCCTCACTCCAGGCCCTCGGATGACAAAGCAGCCCCTGCCATGGACGTGGCTGGCTGCCATGACAGGAGATAGAGATGGTGAAGCATCTGACTTTCGGATCTTCCATGCCCAATTCATTAGCCAAGGCAAGTCACATGGCAATACCTTCGAGGAGGTAGAAATACAGCCCAGCATAGGTCAGAAGCAAGGAGAACGAGAATATTTGTGAACAGCCCTAAGACTGCCAAAGTCAGGAAGCAAAGGTTACAGAAAGATTTAGTTATCTCTTTTCCCAGTTTAATTTTGCTAAGATATTTTCTATAGCCTTCTCTATTATAGGCCTTTTCTTCCCCTGCGGATCTCCATCTCTCTCCCAAGTAGTAAATATGTACCTCCTTTATACTTTCCCTACTCACATTTTGAAACCCCAAATTTCTGACAGCACCAAAACAGTGAAACTCTTGGTCAGAAACCATAGGTTTTTATCCACTTGTTCTTCCTCCAAATTCCCACAACAGCCCATCAAGTTTGGGCTGGGGCCCAAGTTAGGAGCCAGGACTCAATTCAGTCCTCCCACATGAGTGACAGGACTCCACTTACTTGAGACCTGACCACACCTCACAGGGTCCACATCAGCAGGAAGCTGAAATCAGGAGCCGAGGCCAGGTATCAAACCCAGGCACTCCTAAGTGGCACCTGAACTGCTGGCACTTAACTAACCCTGTCCCCACCTTTGTTCCCATGTACTTTTCACCTTTCGCACTAAACTTGGTTCTCTTTTCTTGGGACCTAGAAGTGCAGGAAAATGTGCTTCTCTCTCTGCCCTGCCACCCTATCCCCTGCCAACGTTTAATATGTAGATGCATCTCAGATGCTTCCTCTGTACAGAGCCTTCCTAAAACTCAAGGGGCCTGCCAATCATCCACTGCTGGATAACAGAGTACCAGACAACTTAGCGGTATAGAAGAAAGATAGACATTGCTGTTTCTCTCGGCTTCTGTGGGTCAGGAATTCTGGAGCAGTTTAGCTAGCTGTTTGGGCTTGGAGTCTCTCATGAGGCTGCAGTCAAGATGTCAACTAGGAGGGCCAGTGTGGTGGTACAGCCAGGTGAGCCGCTGCCTGTGACACTGGCATCCCATAGGAGAGTCAGTTCAAGTCCTGGCTTCTGCCTGGCTCAGCCCTGGTCATTGCAGCTGTTTGGAGACTGAACCAACAGAGGGAAGATCTCTCTCGCTCTCTCTGCCTTTCAAATAAATAAATCTAAAAAAGAAAAAAAGATGTCAGCCAGGGCTGTATTATTTGCAGGCTTGACAGAGGCTGAAGATCTGCTTCCAAAGACAACCGACAGGGCTGACAGGACACAGGAAGCCTCATGCTCCCTCTCTGTAGGGCTGTCTGAAGGGTTTCACCTGAAAAAATGATCCAAGAGAAGCAAAGCCAGAGCTTTGCTTGGAAGTCTCATGGCTTCCCCAGTGTTTGTTCGTTCTTTTCTTCTTCTTGCTTTCTTTCTTTCTTTTTTTAAAAATGATATATTATTTACTAATTTGAGAGGTAGAGTTACAGACAGAGGGAGAGACAGGGAGAAAGGTCTTCCATCTGCTGATTCACTCCCCAAATGGTCGGAGCCGGGATGATCTGAAGCCAGGAACCAGGAGCTTCCTCCGGGTCTCCTACGTGGGTGCAGGGGCCCAAGCACTTGGGCTGCCTTTCACTGTTTTCACAGGCCACAAGCAGAGAGCTGGATTGGAAGAAGAGCAGCCGGGACACAAACTGGCACCCATAGGGGATGCCGGTGCAGCAGGTGGAGGGTTAACCTATTACACTAAGTGCTGGCCCCCAGCCCCCTTTGTTCTTTCACTCCTCTAGGGTGACATGGAGGGCATTACACAAAGATGGGATCATAAAAGACCAAGGATTTTTAGAGGCCATCTTGGATGTTGGCTACCACAAGAAGACAGGAAAATTCCCAATTCACCTGAATTCCATCCCAGATACAAAAATAAAAATTGTAAGAGAAGCTCTATGAAGACAAGGAATTTTTTTCTGTTTCTTCACTACTTACTACTTAGGACATTAATTGGCATATAAGTTTTTCATTAAATATTGTTGCAGTGAACCAGTAATAAGAAAAATGAAAAAAGCTTTTTAGAGGTAGGTATTACGGTGCAGCAGGTTAAGTCACCACTTAGGATGCCTATATCTGCATGCTTGAGACGAAAACATCACAACAATTGATTGTAGAATATTTTCAATACTCACAAAGAAACTCCTTACTCACTATCATTCACTCCCCATTCCTCCTCAGTGCCTTCTCGGACCACTAACCAATTTTCTGTCTCTATATATTTGTCTCTTCTGGACATTTCATATAAATAGAATTATGCATAATGTGTTCTTTCGTGATTCTGTAATATAATAAGAAATATATATTTTGTCTTTGCTCCTGGTTCCTGGCACACAGTCCTTGAAACCCTTGGAGTCTCTGGAGTGATGAACATCTTCTGTTTGTTAGTGGGATGATTGGGACTGAGGGATACTGGATAGTTAGACAGAAAGACAGTGGAAACCTGGCCCATTAAAAGCTTGGCCCTATGGAAATCTGAGGAGGAATTAAAGTAGGATCTATCAATTTCAGTGTCAGCAGGTGACTGGAATCCACTATCCACTAGTCCCATGTGCTCACTTCACATGGCCACTTGGCCCAGTGAGATGAGGGGTGTGGAGAAGCTTCGGTAGTGCAGAAGTGGACTGGCTTCAGCCTCTTCCTCTTGTACCCTCTGAGGGACAAAGTGCTAAAATGAACTTTTTTTTTAAGATTTTTTTTTACTTGAAAGTCAGAGTTTCACAGAGAGAGGAGAGGCAGAGAGGGAGAGAGAGGTCTTCCATCTGATGGTTAACTCCCCAGATGGCTGCAATAGCCGGAGCTGCACCGATCTGAAGCCAGGAGCCAGGAGCTTCTTCTAGGTCTCGCACCTGGGTGCAGGGGCCCAAGGACTTGGGCCATCTTCTACTGCTTTCCCAGGCCATAGCAGAGAGCTGGATCAAAAGTGGAGCAGCCAGGACTTGAACTGATGCCCATATGGGATACCAGCGCTTCAGGCCAGGGCATTAACCTCCTGTGCCACAGCACCGGTCCCTAAAATGAACTTCTGAGTCTGTAGCAAGAGAAACAGACACTACAGAGGGCGACGTGGCAGATTCCCTAGTGGGAAGGCACTGAACAAAGTCTGCGGGTGAGCCAGCATCTCCGAGGGGGCTACACATGGGCTTCCCTTCACCAGTGGAAGATGCAAATCCTGAGTACCATGTTAGAACCAGAGCAGAGGGCAGTGCACCGGTGTGGACCATCAATTTATATTCCCCCAACCAAGGAAAACACAATATACCCCACAATGGGCAGAAGATACACTCTTCAGAGAAATAGTGTGATAAAAATTAAGATGAGTGATTGAAACACTGGTTGTCTGAAATGGGGGAACATAGAGGCCTGATGGGCTGGCTGACATGCCTTCAAGAGTGTGGGCTGAGACTCAACATGAAGGGGGTTGAGAGAGGGTCCCCAGAGGTGGGTTATCCTGCTTGCCTGTGGATCTGTGGAAGAAAGCATGGAGGGATGCTGGCCAGAACCACGCACTTCCTGCCAAGGGGAAGTGCGCTGCTCTAATGACTATACTCAGTTTTTCTTTCTTCCCCACATCACCTCAACATTTCCTCCCACATGCATACCTGATGCAGTGGCCACAGGGCCAGGATTGCAACCCCACGTCCTGGAAGCAGATATGGCACCTAAGAAAGAAACTGTAACCAGGTTTTTAAATCTTTTTACTCTATTTTATTTCTTTGAGAGACAGAGAGACAGAGAGAGAGAGAGATCATTCATCTGTTGGTTCACTCCTCAAATGCCCGCAACAGTCAGGGCTCGGCCAGGCCAAAGTCAGGTGGTGGGAAGTTGTCTCTCACATGGGTAGCAGGGACCCAACCACTTGGGCCATCATCTGCTGCCTCCCAGGGTGCACATTAGCAGGAAGCTGGAATCAGAAACAGAGACAGGACTTGAACCCAGGCATTCTGGTGTAGGATGTGGGTGTCCCCAAGCAGTGACATAACCACTGTACCAAGTCCCTACTACTTGTTTTGAAATTTTATCTGATGGGGCAGATAAGGTTCTATCTTTACTCTATCTGACAATATTGTGTTTATCAATAAATGCAGTTGCTTCGTAGTCAAAATATCCACTAGTTCTGTACCTATGCCGCCTTACTCTGTCTGAAAGGCAATAGTCTGAGAGCAGATACTTGCTGGACTAGCACTGTTGTCCACAATCCAGACCAAGACAGGCCTGACTTAATGTGCTTTTCAAAGGCAGAAGATGTTGTATATAAATGAAAGAGTGGGAAAACCAGTAGTGGAAGGTAAAGGAATGATTAAATGCATTGTATTACACTGACACCCCAGTTAGTTGAATCATACCTTGTGCTGTAAAGGGTGAAGCTGTGTGTTTGTGAAGACCTCGCCTGCTCTGGAAACCTGATGAGATTGAACAGAATCTACATACACAGGGGGCCTCACCGAGGGAGATACTTGCATACAATATGAAGGACTACAGAAATTATTAACCGAAAGGGATTCTAGCAATGTGCCAGTATCTTCTGAGCTGTGCATCATTTTGCTTTAAGGAATCTGTGTTCAGGGACCAGGGGATGGACTGTAGTATTATAATGTGAGAAGAAATACACATCTTGTATCTGCCCCTGTTTCCTGGCACACAACTCTTGAAATCCTTGGACACTCTGGAGTAAAAGAATATCTTTTCTATATGAATGAGATGATTCAAGCCTGGGGACTCCTGGATAGCATAGGTTGGGGCACTGTGTCAGAGGAACTGACCTTGTGATTGTAGGGTTGTAAATTTCAACCTTGCCCTCTAATCTCCAGGGAGGAGAAAGAGGTTGAAGATTGAGTTGGTCACCAATGGTCGATGGGTCATCAATCATGTCTACATAATGAAACCTCCATAAAAACCCAGGGGGACTGGATTTGGAAAGCTTTCAGGTTGCTGCACACACAGAGATCCATTTAGGGTAGCTCACATTGGGTGTAGCAACTCTGCACCCATCCTCTCATGTCTTACCTGATGCATATCTTCTGTCATTCTCTTTCCATCTGTATCTTTTGTGACAGGCTTTATATTAAGTGGGTAAATGTACGTCAAGTGTTTGCCTGAGGTCTGAGAGTTGCTCTAGCAAACTAATTGAATCTGAGGGGGAGGTTGTGGGAACCTCAGTTTATAACTGCTCAGTCAGAAGTACCGGCGTAACATGGGGCTTGCAATTTGGTATCTGTCGTGGGGGCAGCCCTGTGGGACTGGATCCTCAATTGCCATCTTCAAGTAGTCAGTAGCAGAATGCAGTCTAGCTGTAGGACACCCAGTCGGTGTGTCTTGGGGAACTGCTTGGGGTGTGGGGACAAATCCCTATACATCTACTATCAGCAATTCTGTGTTGAGAGGTGTGTGAGGCAAGGAACAACACTTTGCTTTCCACTATTTTTCTCAATTCCTCTCCCTAACTGTAACATTTCAGGGGTCATCCACAATGCAGCCCATATCAGTGTCATTTCTTTTCACTGCTGAATGACATTACATTGTATGGATGGGCCCCTCTTTGTCATCTATTCGTCAGTGAGCATTCAGTTGCTTCCATTTTGGACTGTTACGTATTATTCAGTTATGAAATTCATGTACAACTTTTATGTGGATGTATGTTTTGATTTCTCTTAGGCACATATTTGTAAGCAGAATTTCTGGGTTATACGGTAACTTGGCTTTTCAGGAACTGTCAGATTGATTTCCAAAGCAGTTCCACCATTTGACATACCTATCAGCAGTGTCTAAGAGTTCCAATTCCTCCACATCCTTGAAAATCTTTTTATTATATGTTATTTTTATTATAGCTAACCTAGCGTTTTTTTTTTTAAGATTTATTTATTTGTGGTCAGTGCTGTGGAGTAGAAGGTAAAGCCTTTGCCTGTAATGTTGGCATCTCATATGGGTGCTGGTTCAAGTCCTGGCTGCTACACTTAGATCCAGCTCCCTGCTAATGCACTCAGGAAAGTAGCTGAAGTTGGCCCAACTGCTTGGACCCCTGAACCCATATGGGAGACCCAGAAGAAGCTCCTGGCTCCTGGTTTCAGACCCACCCAACTCTGGCCCTTGTGGCCATTTGGGAAGTGAACCAGCAGATGGAAGATCTTTCTTTCTTTCTCTCCTTCTTCCTCTCTATCACTTTACCTGCCAAATAAATAAATAAATATAAAAAATTTTAAAAGATTATTTATTTAACAGGAGTGACAGAGAGGGAGGGACATAGAGCAAGATAGAGAGGGAGAGGGCGAGAGAGAGAGAGATTCTATCTACTGGCCCTCTTCCTAAATGGCTAAAATTGCTTGAGCTACAATTGCCAGATAGGTGGCAGGGACCCAAACATCTGGTTCATCTTCTGCTGCTTTCCTACGTCATTCACATAGAGTTGGGTCAGAAGTGGAGCAGCCAGAACTCTAACCAGTGCTCTGATATGGGACGCCGGCATCACAAGCAGCAGTTTATTCCACTGTGCCACAATGCTAGCTCCCTCGTTTTTTTTGTTTGTTTGTTTGTTTGTTTTTGTTTGTTTGTTTTTGACAGGCAGAGTGGACAGTGAGAGAAAGACAGAGAGAAAGGTCTTCCTTTGCCATTGGTTCACCCTCCAGTGGTCGCCGCGGCCTGTGCGCCGCGGTCGGCGCACTGCACTGATCCGATGGCAGGAGCCAGGTGCTTATCCTGGTCTCCCATGGGGTGCAGGGCCCAAGCACTTGGGCCATCCTCCACTGCACTCCCGGGCCACAGCAGAGAGCTGGCCTGGAAGAGGGGCAACCAGGACAGAATCCGGCGCCCCGACTGGGACTAGAACCTGGTGTGCCGGCGCCGCAAGGCGGAGGATTAGCCTAGTGAGTCACGGCGCCGGCCCTCGTTTTGTTTTGATGTTCATTTCATGGATGGCTAAAGATGTTGAGCATATTTATTTTTTCAAAGTTTTTTTTTTTTTAAGATTTATTTATTTATTTGAAAGGCATAGCTACAGAGAGGCAGAGGCAGAGAGAGGTCTTCCACCCACTGGCTCACTCCCCAGATGGCTGCAACGGCTGGAGCTGGGCTGATCCAAAGCCAGGAGCTTCTTCTGGGTCTCCCACATGGGTGCAGGGGCCCAAGGACTTGGGCCATCTTCTACTGCTTTCCCAGGCATATCAGAGAACCGGATCAGAAGTGGAGCAGTTGGTCTAAATCAGTGCCCATATAGGATGTCGGCACTGTAGGTGGCGACTTGACCCTCTATGCCACAGCACCGGCCCCCAAAGTTTTATCTAATTATTTACTTGAAAGGCAGAGTGAGAGAGGAGAAAGAGAGAGAGAGAGAGAGAGAGAGAGAGAGAGAGGATCTTTTATCCACTGGTTCACTCCCCAAGTACCTACAATAGCCATGGCTGGGTTGGGCTGAAGCCAGGAGCCCAGAACTCCATTTGGGTTTCCCGCATGGGTGCCAGGGACCCATGCACTTGGGCCATCATTACTGCCTTCCCAGGCACATCTTAGGGAGCTGAATTGGATGCCCAGTAGCTGGGAATTGAACTAGCAACCCAGTATGGGATACAAGCATCCCAAGTGGCAGCTGACCCCACTGTGCCACAACACCCACCCTGCTGAGCATTTTTCACGTGTTTGTGGGTCATTTGTATACATTTTGGGGAAAACATCCCCTTAGATTCTTTGCCTTTTTTCTAACTGTGTTACATGTATTTTTATTATTGAATTGTAAGAATTCTTTATGTACTTTAGATGCAAGTCTTTTATTAGATATGATTTGCAATTTTTTTGCCATTCTGTGGGTTGTGTTTTCATTTTCTTGATGATGTCCTTTGAAGCACAAAGTTTTTAATTTTATGATGTCCAACTTATTTTTTCTTTTGTTGCTTGCACTTTTGGAGTTATTCTAGTGTTGTTTTAAGGACTATTTTCCCTCACTTCCTGTTCAGGGTTAGAAAAATAGTTCTGATTTTCCTTTCCTGCCCCCAAGTTTAGAACAGTAGAAGCTGATGTTTACTGAGCACTTACTATATGTCAGGCTCTTGTTAAGAGTTCAGACAACTAGGGAAGCCAGTCCAAGAGCAGTAGGGATCCATCCACTAATCCAACTTGAGAGCCTGTGCTTTCAACCACTTCATTGTCTAGCTCAAATTGACTTCCCCACCGGGACATCGGTTGCATTTCTGCAAGAGCAAATGGTGGATGGGTTGTTGGTGTTGGACAAACGACTCTGCCTATGTTCTTTGTTCTCTTCCCTTCCCTGAGGTCAGTCTTCTGCCTCACCCTTTCTATGACTGCCAGAATCGACAAACTCTCCAACAGACACAGAGACTCATCCAAAAAGGCAAAACAACACCCTCATTCAAGACACAGAATCCTCCAAGCCCTGATGCACAAGTGCAGGCTCTGCCTGACCCTTGGCCCTCCCTCACTGTGTTGAGTCTTTGCTTGTGAGAGCCCAGGCTTGGACTTCAGCTTTGACAAGCCTCGTGAATTCCACTCCGCACGCAGCTTGCCTGGGAAGCCACGCTCAAGCCCCCAGGTTTAAAAAAGTTCAACTGTCAGTTTGGTAAAGCATCATCGCATGCAGCCATGGAGGACAAAAGCAAGCCAAGCAGTTTCTGGGTTCTTCCTTTCCTTACCGACAACATTGCTGTTTCGATTTTAACTTAATTATTATTAAATTGTGTTAAATAAGTGAGATCAGAGTGATCCACCAGGAGCCCAAGAGCTTCCTCCCCCAACACTGCATCCCCTTCCCCCTGTATCCGGCTGTGGATCACATCCACCCAAGTCTGCTTCCCAAATGCCCTCAGTCTCCTTCCCCCACTGCAACAAGCCCCCCCCCCCCCCCCCCCGTTGGTGTAGGTCCTTATCTCTCACTGCACTCAGGACACTCACTGGTCTCACTCTCCAGTCTTGTCTTCAGTCTAATTGAATGTAGTCGACTTCCCTCTTCATGGTTGTCTTCCCCAGCAGATTATGAGTGCCTTAAGATCAGAGACCAAAAACAAAAACAAAAACAAAAACAAAACAAAACAAAACAAAAAAAAACAAACAACTAATTTCCCCAGAACCCAGCAGAGACTCTGCCATCTAAAAGTATTTAATTAGCATTTGTGGAAAAAATACTCAGTGCCATAATTTTCCCACGGCTTTCAAGCCCTTACCCCTCGTAAAAGGCCTTGTAATAAAACACTTAAATCTCAGGTGACCCAGGTGTGCCATGGGGCTCCTGCTGTGTAGGTGGACTTTGCCAGGACTCAAGATGGGATCAAGGCAAAGTAGGTATCTTCTCTCCCAGGTGACCGAGTCATCTGCCAGCCTGTGTCAGGGTGAAAAGGTCGCGTTTGCATTACCACTCATCACAAGGGTTGATAACAAAAGAAAGGAGGGGAAAACTGTAATAAACTGCATTTCACAAAGTTTCATGTGAGGTGAGAGCCTTCAGCAATGAAGATCCAAAGATCAAGGGAAAGTTGCATTTCTATGCTTAGGCTCAAAGGAGAAGGGACCAGCATGTAGAAATGTGATTGGACAGAAGAACCCAGCTGATGGCAGTAAACCGAAGGGGCACACTCAGCTAGACCTGCTCATTGAGATTCTTCTTGGTGTCTCTGGGTAGCATTCTCTGCTGTGGGTACAGGGCAAGACACCTGTCACATGAGGGTCTTCAGGGGCAAAGGCGGAAGGCAGACGTTCAGAGAGCAACATTTCTAAGTTTTATGGCTTGCTTTGGGGGGAAAGGAATTCTAATTTATTTTCCTACTACTTATTTATTTATTTTAAAGATTTATTTATTTATTTGAGAGACAGAGTTACAGAGAGAGGGAGAGACAGAGAGAGATCTTCCATCCACTGGTTCACTCCCCAAATGGCTGCAATGGCAGGAACTGAGCTAATCCAAAGCCAGGAGCCAGGAGCCAGGAGCTTCTTCTTGGTCTCCCAAGTGGGTGCAGGGGCCCAAGCACTTGGGCCATCTTCTACTGCTTTCCCAGGCCATAAGCAGAGAGCTAGATTGGAAGAGGAGCAGCCAGGACACACACTGGTGCCCAAATAGGATGCCGGTGCTGCAGGTAAAGGCTTAACCTACTGTGCCACAGTGCCAGTGCCCAGGAATTCTAGTTTCTATGACTCACTTTGTGGGAGAAAGAGGGATAGAGACAGGAGGGCGGACAAAGATCAGAAAGACCTTGTTTCTGAGATGCTTCCAATGTCCTTCAAATTGCTCAGCAAGCCAAAGCATGATACTTCAGGGTCCCACATTCTAAACCCCAACACCTGCGCAGTTCTTTTTCTGGTAGTTAGGGGAGAGGCTGGCCTGTGACCCTCTGACTCAGGTCTATCAGCACCTACCAAGTAATCGGGATGTTTGTTCCTTACCGCAGCTACGTCCATGACCCAAGTCCAAACACCCCTGAACACCGCAGAGGAGTAATCAACACCCCACCCCCCCCCCCCCCCCGCCAAATTTAGTTAAGTACTGCAAACCATGCAGAGGAGGGGGACCAACAGTTGTAGCCCTATCTGCATGATGCGCTGCCGCTGTCATGGGGCATTGGTGGAGCTGGGGAGACAGGACAAGCGTTCATAATTTAGGCCTTTGAGAAAGGTCCTGATGGGGCTGGCACTGTGGTGCGGAGGGTGACTGCCGCTTGGGGTGCCGACCTTCCATATGGGAGTCTCAGCTGCTCCACTTCCAGTCTAGCTCCCTACCAGGAGACCCGGAAGAGCTCCTGGCTCCTGGCCTTTGTTGTAATTTTGGGACCAGTGGATGGAACATCTGAACATCCTTCTCTCTCTCTCTCTCTCTCCCCCTCTCTCTTTCTGCCTTTCAAATAAATAAATAAACGTGTGGGTTTTTTTTTTTTTTTTTTTAAGGGCTTAAGACAGCGAGTTCAGTCCCTCTAAAAAATAAGAAGAAGGAAAAGTCTGAATGGCTGCTAATTTCACCTCTGAGTCTCTCTCCTAAGAGGGCTGTCTTCCTCTTAGGCAAGCCCAGCCCTGGTCCCCCAAGAACCCTTTCTAGTGTCCCCAGGCCTTTGCCACAGAACCCTGCTCTACTTTCCCCAGTCTGCACAAGAGGAAGGGCTCCCTATTGCTGCCGTCTTTCTTCATTCAGCACAGAGATGAACCCCGAAGGGATTCTGGGGAAAGGGTTCCTGTGCGCAGCCTGCTGCTGGCTCTGCAGTGGGAGGAGCCCGGGCTGGGCCTGTAGTAGAGTTCAGGTAAGCACATTTCCGTCTTGGGCAAGTGAAGGCTGGGGGCTAGCACAGCAATTCCCTCTGGTTCACTTCAGGACAAACCTTTCCCCAAGGTCAATATTACTCTTCTTCCAGACAATAGGGGCCCCTGGGAGCACAGGAGCCAAGTGTTTCTCGGCCTATTAATATGTTCTTCAGCTAATCCTATTACTAAGATCCTGGCATTGCTATGGTGGTAAAGGACTTTTTGTTTCCTTCCTGGACCATTTCCTCACAAAGGTCCCTCATTCGTGGAGAATGTTTGTTTACAGAGTCCTTTGATCCCCAAATCTCTCCTCAGATGGAGTGGAGGTGGGGAGGCGCTCCCTTCTCCTGCCACAGCAGCAAATAGAGACATAGATGTTTGCATCCAGAGTCAGCAAGATAATTGAAAAGGCGTGTTTATATATTCGGGGCTGTGATCTGCAAAGTTTGTCCTTAAGAAACTGATGTCTTCAATTTCAAAAGAAATAGTGAGAGTCCCTAATTAATATGTGCCTTTTTGCCTGGAGCTAAAGACTTCTTCCAGCTTACTACCTGTAAGATGAAAGGAACCAATCTAATATTTCTGGCAGATTCTCAGAATTTGATGTAATTCAACTAATGTCTACTGAATATTTGCTATGTGCAGTATGGGGTGGTGAAAATGCAATTTTGTATAATTCAGGAGAAAATTCCTATGGTTTCTATAGCCTTGCTTTGAGAGATAATATGCCAGAACAAAGGCTGACACAAAGACTACTTCTTTTGCCATGCCAACTTAATGGCAGAGGAGGAAAACTTTTTTTCCAAAATGATTTATCCCAAAGACCCTAAGCCCTACCGGGGATTCTCATGAGAAAAGTCACTGGGGTTCAGAAGTTTATGGTAAAGCATTCCAAATCCCTTCTGTTGTTAATTTCAATAGTGACTTCACTTAACCTTGACAGTGACAAAGAAACTTCTTTAAGGAAAAACAGCTTCGAAAGGAAAAAGGATCTGAACAATAATTCAACCTTAACCATCCTTTCCACTGGAAATATGAACATGTAAACAGTGCCAGAAAAATGTGTTGGAGGCACGGCTGGAAAACAATGTAACTTTTTCTTAAATTCCTTCAAATGACAGAAATCATTCATTGGAGTCAAGCAGGGAAGAATCTGTGAGGAAGAAACGCTGTTTTACTAGTGGATCTTCAGAAATACCCTAACTTTCCACTCCTGCCTTTTCTAAGAAACCATCTACTCCCAGTCCATATGCCCCCTTGGAAAATTCCAGGCATAGGCAAGTGAATTTGCATTATAATACAAACCGTGATTTTCCAGAACATTTCCATCACTTATCCGATAGCCACTTTTTAAACAGAATACAGTATTTCCAAGTATATCCTAAATTCTGATACGCTTGCTCTCCTATGTTCACTTTAATGTCAGACAGTAAATGAAATTTGCATCAGCATATGTACAAACAGATGCTTTGGAATTCAATCATTTTTGATAACTTTTCCTTCTCTAATTACTGAAAATTCAAGTTGATGGGCTTTTGTTTGTTTTTTTTTTTTTTTTATGTTCTTGTTTATTTACTTATTTGAGAGACAGAGAGAAAGATAGTGCAAAAATTCCCATCTGCTGGTTCACTCCCCAAATGCCTGCAATGACCAGGTGCTGGGCTAGGCAGAAACTGGAGCCAGGAATTCAACCCAGGTCTCCCACATGGGTGGAAGGGATCCAACTACTTGAGTCATCATTGCTGCCTCCCAGAGTGTGCATCAGCAGGAAGCTGGGACTAGAAGTGGAGCCAGGACTCAAACCCAGGCCTTCTCATATGGGCTGTGGATGTTTTAAGTGACGTCTTAACTGCATGGCCAAATGCTGTCCAGTCTGCTACTTTTGGAACAAAACGTGAATCCAATTGACATCTCTGTTTGCTTCCTTCCCCACACACCTTTATCCAATCCATTCATTTGTCCTGTTGGCTCTACCACCAACTCCGAATCCAAATCTTTTGTTTCTCCCCTTCTCCGTTGCTACTCTATTGGGCCAAGCCAGCAATGTCTTGCACAAGAACCACAACTCCACTCTCCGAAAATCAATTCTCCTTCCGTTCTTGCTCCCCTGAAATCCAGTGGACTGGTCTTCAAGAGCTCAAGTTTACCTCGTTACTCTCACGCTCTTGAAATTGGATTCCCACATCTGTCTTCACATGAGAATTCAAGAAAAATTCATGCCGGGACCTACCTGGTCCACATGATTTCCCTCTGCTTTGATCTCAATGCATATCCTTAGCCTTCATTCACTATTGCCAGCCTCTATAAAACTGTGTTTCTCTAACCCAGAGTCAGATTTCTTCCCTCAGCACCTCTGCAATGGCTGTTTGCTCTTCTTGGAACTCTTCTCGGGGTTATTTTCCTTTCTACCCAACATGTGGCCCATGGATTAAGCAGGGTAAGCATCACCTGTGACCTTAACAGAACTGTAGAATCTCAGGCTGCCCCTGGCCCAGTGAATCATAATCTACATTTCATCGAGATCCCCTGGTTATTCATACATGAATTACAGGTCTCCACTCCACTGCCTCATCTCAGAAAAGTTCAGCTGCCCTCGAATCTAAATTAGCTTCTCAAGTACCCTGTAGTGCAGCACTAATTTGATTTTTGTGATGACAATTAACTTTAGATGAAAACATCTTCTACATCTTCAGTGTTTTTTCCTCATTAGTGTATAACCTCCATGAAAGCAGCCCTAGTTTCATTGTCTGCTACCATTTTATCACCCAGCCTAGATCATCAGTAAGTATTTGATGGATGAATGAATGAATAGATGTCTAATTTTTTTTAAGATTTACTTATTTATTTGAAAGGCAGAGTTACAGAGGGTCAGAGGCAGAGAAAGGAGAGCTTCCATCCGCTGGTTTACTCCCCAAATGGTGCAATGGCCTGAGCTGGGTCGATCCAAAGCCAGGAGCCAGGAGCCTCTTCCGGGTCTCCCCTGTGGGTACAGGGGCCCAAGCACTTGGGTCATCTTCTGCTTTCCCAGGCCATAGTGGAGAGCTGGATCAGAAGCAGAGCAGCTGGGTCTCGAACTGACGCTCATATGGGATGCCGGCACTGTAGGCAGCTGCTTTACCTGCTAAGCAGCAGCGCCGGCCCTGAGATGTCTAATTTTAATAATCAGATTAAAACAAGAATAGAATAAGACAAGAATATAGAAATAAAATATAGGACATGGAATAAAACAAGTTTTTGTGTATCTGGCTTTCCCTGACCAAACTGCCAGCCAGAAAAATTATGAAAAATATCAGTTTTTTTTTTTCTTTCAAAAAACACTTTCAATACTCTGACTGAATCTAGGGAAGGAGGGCAGAAAGGAAAGAAGTCTGGCTTGGGAATATGAGATGTTAATAAATGAGATGGCATCACAAAGAGCAGCAAAGGATGGCACTGCTGAGGCAAGTAAGGTGACAGCCGGCTCCCTAGTCCTTTGTAAATTATGTCAGCACCTCTGAGAGCTGGCAAAACACTGGAGAGGCAAGCTCCACTTCTCCTGCTATAGGGCATAGAATATGCCAGCAGCTAATACCCTTAAGAAGGAAAACACATGCTAATAATATTCAGCTTAAACAGTCATGGGGCTGGCACTATGGCACAGCAGGTTAAGCCGCCATTTGTGACAGCTGCATCCCACCACCGAGTGTTGGTTCCAGTCCCGCCTGCTCTGCTTTCCATCCACCTTCCTGCTAACAAGCCTGGAAAGTATTGGGTCCCTGCCACCGGCATGGGAGACCTACACAGGTTTCCAGGCTCCTGATTTCAGCTTGGCCCAGTCCTGCTGCCTCCCAGAGTGCCCATGAGCAGCAAGCTGGAATCAGAGACCAAAGCATCGGGGTAGGAGGTAGGGGGTATAAACCTACGGACCATATATGGAACGTGGGTGTTTCAAAGACTTTTAATCACTGTTCCAAATGTCTGCCCTTAAGCGATTTTTCTTTAACCTTGTTCTCCACTCCCAAAATCATCAAACCACACATTTTGAACAAGGTGAACTGATTATATTCTCATGTCTGGTACCCTTTCCTTGTAGTGTTAAGACTGGCTCATTTACCCAACCCTTTCAGGTGAAACAGGTGTGCAGAGGTTGTTCCCTGTGCAATTCAGGCTCAGGTCAAGGTTATCCAGCTCAAAACAACCTGACAGCCACAGGTTAAGCACTAGGCTTTAAGTCTAGCTTTACACAAACAGCACGGTGCAATCCTGGGGCTGTAAGAAAGGACCTGGCACATTTACCTTTCAGTGTCTGGATCACTCTGGATGGATTATTAAGCCCTGTAGGTTTTGGCCCCTATGGGGAGCTATCAGAGAACCGAATGCTTCCTTTTTCTCTTACCCTGTGGCAGGGAGCCAGCTGGATAACCAAACTAGTCCCAGGGCTTCCCCAGCACAAAGTCCTGAGTGGCATGTCATCTGGGAGGTGGCAGAACGGCTGGGAGAAAAGCCTGGGACGGCAAGTCAGAAGCTCACTTCTTAACTGTGTCACCCTAGGCAAGCCACTCACAATGTCCAGGACTCAGTCTCCTCATTGACAAAGTGGGCAATGACACTAGCCTGTCTGCCTCATGGAGTTAACTTTAGATGAAAACATCTTGTTCTAAAAAGTAAAATGAGATCATTACTTTTAAAAGTAAAAGCATGTCCAAAGTTATAATATTGAGATTAAGCAGTCTGAAAAACATTTTCAAATTAACATAATGTAATATCTTTTATATATATGTGTGTGTGTATATATATATATATATATATATGTTTGTTTCTGTAGTTCCTGTCTCATAACTCCCTCCCAAAGCAAGCCATGGAAACTAGAATGTCTGTTCCCCAGGACAGGTCATAGAAACCCTAATCTTCTCCCGTCTTTCTTAGAGTTGGCCATGGAAGAATTCTCTGACCTTCCTTGTCCGATGCTATGTCCTTCAGGAAGGAATAGTGTATAGAGAGGCCCAGAAGAATCTGGACAGGCCCCACTGGGTTCTCACTCAGTCCTTTAGCATCAGATCCGCCTCTTTGTGTCCAATCCCATTTCTAAACACTTTCCCATGTTTTGGTTTTGCCAGTGCAATGAGGTCTCCATAAAAACCCAGAGGGGCGGGGTTCAGAGAGCTTTAGGGCAACACCACACCTGGAGGTTCCTGGAGGGCTGTGAGCCTGGGTGGGCATGATGGGAAGTCAGCAGCCCTTGTCCACACCTCACCCTGGGTGTCACTGCCTCTGTATCCTTGGTAATCCCTGGATAATAAACTGGTAAATGTGCCTTAGTGTTTCTGTAGTTCTGGAAATTGCTCAAGGAAATTAATCAAACCCAAAGACAGGCTTGTAGGAACCCTCAATTTATAGCTGATGAGCTATAAGTGCAGCTATAAAGAACCTGGACTTTGCTCCTGGAATCTGAAGGTCGGGGGTGCAGGGGTTTGGCCTCGTGATTAAGACGCCCCCATCCTGTATCAGACCCCTGACTTCAGTCTCGGCTCTGCTCCTGATTTCAGCTTCCTGCTGTGTGCACCCGGGAAGGCAGCAGGTAATGGCTCAACAAGTTGGGGCCCTGCCACCCACAGGGGAGACCTGGATTGAGTTCCTTGCTCCTGCATTTGGCAGCATTTGGGAAGTGAATCAGTGGGTTGGAACTCTTTCTCTCTTCCTCTCAAAGAGATTTTTAAAAAATTTAAAGCAGGGCAGTAGGCAGGGGTTAAGGGGGACATTCTTGTGGGGCCAAGCCTTCAATCTGTAGGATCTGACATTCTCTCCTGGTATGGGGAAAATAGCACACATCTGCTATCAGAAACAATCAGTGGGGTTGGTGTTGGGCACAGCTGTTAAGAGGCTGATTGGGACACCTCCACCCCATATCAGAGTGCTTGGGTTTGAGTCTTGACTCCATTCCATTCCAGCTTCCTGCCGATGTGTATCCTGGGAGCCAGTAAGTGATGGCTCAAGTACTTGGGACACTGCCACCCATATAGGAGATCTGGATTGAGTTCCCGGTTCCTGGCTTTGGCTTGGCCCAGCCCTGGCTGTTGTGGCATTTGGGGAGTGAGTGAACCAGCAGATCTCTCTCTCTCTCTCTCTCTCTCTCTCTCATTCCCTCTTTCTCTTTCAAATAAATAAATCTTAAAAATTAAAATAAGAAGTGATGTGTGTTGTGAATATAGTAGGAGAAACCGAATCTGAGTTAGGGGATTATTTTTCAGTATATCTTCATATATGTTCAACCATTTAACAGATTAAGTTTCTACCAAAGCCCTAGTTCTATTCTAGGCAATGGAGATAAATCAGTGAAACAAAACAGATAACCACTTCTATTAATGTAGAGTTTTCAGTTTGCCAGTTAAAGATAAAAACTGCTGGAATAGAGAGAGAAGTGGAAATTAGATTTTTTTAATTGATTGATTTTATTATTTTGGAAGGTAGACTGGCTCACTCTCCAAATACCTACAGCAGCTAGGACTAAGCCAGACCAAAGCCAGAGGCCAGGAACTCAATCCAGGTCTCCCGCCTGGGTGGCTGGGATCCAAGTCCCTGAGCCATCACCTGCTGCCACCCCTCTCGCAGGGTGCTCATTTGCAGGATGCTGGAATCAGGAACAGAGCCAGGACTTGAACCCAGGTTCTCTAGCATGGATGTGGGTGTCCCAAGAAGTATCCTAAACACGATGCCAAATGCCTGCCCTGGAGTTGCAAGTTTGAATAAGTTGATACAGCAGATTGTTAAAGCCTGGCTCCTGATCCTATTGTGTCAGCCAGAGGTAGAGGTGCTCGGCAGCCTGAGGCTTCTGCTTCTGTGCTTTGGAAGCTGTGAGCTGCTGTGCAAGAAGCTGGGACCAGACTGCAGGAGAATGGGACGCCCTGTGAATTGTGGTGAATTGCAAATCGGCAGTCCCTGGATGCCAGAGGAGCCTGGGTGACTCCAGGGAGCCCAGCTGGCCCCAGAACCAGGAGAAACAATGAATGGGTGTTGTAATAGAGAAAACTGGTGAAAACCTAAGGAAGTGCTATTGAAACAACAGTATGAAGAAGGAAGCTACTACAGATGCAGTGTTTGCGTCCCCCTGAAATGCATAATGTAAAGCCCTAACCCCCAGTGTGGCTGCAGTTAGAGACAGGGCTCCCAGGGAAGTGATAGGTTACATGGGGGACGGGACCTTCACTTGAGGGAATCAGTGTTCCTTTAGGGAGAGGCAGAGTAGAGCTCTCCTGTGCTGCCTTCCACCTGCACACCCTTAGGAACGCACCGAGGAGAGGGCATGTGTGAACCTACAAGAAGGGAGCTGATTGCAAGCCAGGAAGAGGGCCCTCACTTCACAGCCAATTAGCTGGCATCTTGGGCTGGGGCCTTCAGCCCCCCAGAACGGTGAGGACATGAAACTCTGTTGTTGAAGCCATCTAGTCGCTGGTGTTTGGTCATGGCAGCCTGAACTGACCAATCAAGAAGCCAGGTGGGTAACTCAAGAGAGCATTGTAGGCAGGGTAGCTGATGCAAAGGCCCTGAGGTACGAGCAAGCTGGACTGTTGAGATATCGGGGACCAATAAATGAGGGCCAGAGAGGTGAGGGTGTGTGAAAAACTGGCAGGCCATTTTGAGACAGCCTGGAACTCTGGGTTAAATCAGTGCAAGTTTTGAGGAATGGGATGGCATTATTTTTAAAGGATATGCATTTCTGTCATATTTGACTTTTGTGTAATGATGAACACAAGTTACTTTAGTTTTGTAATGAGGACACTTAAAGGCTACCTAAGACTAAGCAAACAAGTACATATTGTATCATTTAATCCCAACACGTGGGTACAGAAGAAAGGGGGTCGGGGGGAGAGCAATAAGAGGGTAGGGAGAAGAGCTTGCAACCAACGTGAATTGCGAGTCCCAGAATCCACCACTGGGCTTCTTTGAGGTTGCGTATCCTCGTGTGTTCTTCGCACTGTACTCCCACTCTCAACGGCACGTCCGTAGAATATGACGCCTGGCAACAGACAGGGGCAGAGAGCAGAGAGTGGGCAAAAGCAGGACAGCATGCATTGACACCTTCCAAGGTCACGGTCATCTGATTTGTCCCAGAGCTTAGCATATTGCCTGGTTTATACAGGATAGGTGCTTAAGCAGAGTTCTTGAAGTAATGAGTGAACCGGCTGGTCCGTTTCCTTCAGTTATTCTGCCCACCACCTCCACCTTCCCATCTCCTTTTGCTGTTGAGACAAATGATTTCTAAACGGGGTCATGTAATAAGACAGCACAAGTCTGATAGAGTTACCCTGCCTACCTTATGGTCTGTTTCTAGTTTTAAAATGTAACCAATTGAGGTCAAATCTTCAAGTAAGGTCAAGATATCACAGGGACTCAGATAACACTTTACATGTCATCATGGTTTATATCTATGACTTGAGAGTGGCAGAGCTAAAAATGCAATAACAGGGGCTGGTGTAGTAGTCCTGCTGGTTAAGCCTCCACTCTCTGCAATGCCAGCATCCCATACAAGTGCCAGTTCAAGTCTTGACTGTTCCATTTCTAATCTAGCTCCCTGTGAATGCACCTGGGAAGGCAGCAGAGGATGGCCCAAGTGCTTCAGCCCTTGATGGAGTTCCAGGCTTCTGGCTTTAGCCTGGCCCAGCCCTGGATATTGTAGCTTTTGGCAGGGGGTGCTTCAGTGGATGGAAGATCTCCTTCTTTTTCTCTGTTCCCCTCTTCTCTCTGTCATGCTGCTTTTCAAAATAAATAAATAAATAAATCTTTTTTAAAAAATGCAAGCACAAGGTTGCCTTATGAATTATATTGTAAAAGCTCCAATTCGCATTTCTCTGCTTCTTTGAGGGGAAAAGGAATGGAGGAATAGTTAAATGTGCCGAAGGCCAGCTGGGGTGGGTAATAAGGCATGCTTTGCTGTAACTAATGGATACCTGACTTAAACATTGTATATAAACCACTTTTATCTGGTTCCAGAGGCGCTAACCCTGATGAATAGAAGGAAAGATAGCTTTTGTTTTGCAAAGGATCATCCCTTTAGTCCTGTTCTGTAAACTTGGCATTTTATGGATCAGGTATGTTAAAATAGGGCACACACATATGTAATATTTGAAATGAATTCTTCAAAGGTAGTAAATGACCAACTCTCTGTGGTTCTAGAGATGATTTTCATTTTTTTTAAAGATTTATTTTATTTATTTGAAAGACAGAGTTACAGAGAGAGGTAGAGCCAGAGAGAGAGAGAGACAGAAAGAGAGGTCTTCCATCTGCTGGTTCACTCCCCAGTTGGCTGCAATGGCCAGAGATGAGCTGATCCGAAGCCAGGAGCCAGGAGCTTCTTCCAGGTCTCCCACGTGGGTGCAGGGGCCCAAGGATTTGGGCCATTTTCTACTGCTTTCCCAGACCACAGCAGAGAGTTGGATCAGAAGTGGAGCAGCCAGGCCTTGAACCGGCGCCCATATGGGATGCTGGCACTGCAGGCTGGGGCTTTAACCCACTGCGCCACAGCGCCAGCCCCATCTTTTCATCTTCTTACACAGATTAAAAAACTTAAACACTGTTAGTCCTGCTGACCAGTCTTAATACAATTGTCAAGTTGACCAAGAAGAAATACAAAACACTGGTCAGCCCAGCAACAAATCCCTTGTTCCCTGCACAACAAAAACAGACAATATTCCTTATTAAAGACTCAATAAATTAGCCTAAGACAGAGTTTTTAGCATATTTTTTTTGGAAGTCTCTCCTTGGGCTTCTTGCCAGATGAATCATTGAATCTGACCCAAGTTTAGAGAACTACTTAGAAATCATCATAACCAAGTAAAGAGGGTTCTTAATATGACAATATCTGATTACTCCAATTTGCTAAGTAAAAATAAACAAATTAATAAATGCATTAATAATACTTATGAAACATTAAGTCACTAATGATTTGTCTTTTGAAAGAGAGAAAAGCACAGTTATTTCTTTTTTTTTCTTTTAAGATTTATTTATTTGAAATCAGAGTTACAGAGAGAGAGGGAGAGACAGAAAGAGAGAGAGAGAGATGAGAGATCTTCCATCTGCTGGTTCACTCCCCAAGTGGTCACAACAACCAGACCTAGGCCAGGCTTGAAAGGTCAACACGAAACACAGCAAACCCTGGAATAAGAGAAAAATGTATTGGCTGACGAGGCTGCTTCTCCACACACAGGAGAAGCAGCACCCTACACTATAAGAGTGGATCTTATAAAGTCTAGCAGAAATGAGGGTATGAGAACAGTAAATTCCACTTGATAGGGTAAAGGCAACGTGTATGATTGGGCTATCCAGTTACCCGATTTCTGCTAAGTCAGGCCGGGCTTCTCAAATGGTGCCTGAGGCTTAAGATGGTGCCTCAGATGATACAGCACTGGTTTCATTAACAAGGCCAAAGCCAGGAGCCAGGAGCTTCATTCCACATGGGTGCAGGGGCCCAAGAACTTGAGCCATCTCTGCTGCCTTCCCAGGCACATTAGCAGGGAGCTGGATTCGAAGTGGAGCAGCCTGGACTCGAACCTGCACCTACAAGCCAGAGCTGCAGACGGCGGCTTTACTAACTACACCACAGTGCCAGCCTCAAAGAGTTCTTACTTGGGCGGTATCATTTCCTTAGCAGTAGTGTCATCTTACATTTTCCAGGTTTATTTTTAATGTTGCTGATGAAAAAAATGGCCCCAATATTTTCAAAATATTACTGAAATCCACACGAATGCATTAAGCGGTCAGCATGCCCAGCAATGTCCTAACCACTTCATATGTGCTAGCTCATTTCCTCTTCGTAGCTCTGCAGCTAGTGAAGCAAACACTGCCATTAACCCCACTGCACAAATGAGGAAGCGAAAGCTCATTTCTGGCCACTACCTCACCTTTAAGGAGGCAGTACCAGTGGCTTGACCCCTAACCCCCATCCCGGGCAGCTTCTCGGTTGCAATGACAAAGAGCAGGTGTTGAAGCTGCTGGCTGCAGACTCTGTTTTTACACAGGGAGTTAAGTCTTAGGCCAAGAATATTAATTTATCTTCATGTAATTAGGATGGTTTTAGCCTCGAAGAACTCAGTATGAGCACAGTTAACTTAGTGGTTCTCACAATCTTAAAAGCTTCTGTAAGAGACCCCAGCTCATGGCAATTGAGTACACATTTATTTCATTTGGCTATAGCCCGGGCTGGTGGAAGAACCGATGCCATACTTAGAATGTGTCATTGGGCTAATTTTATTCTGTAAATAATAGAATAACTGTTTATAATATTTTAAAACATTCCCACCCCTTTCCTGGCTTCCTCTAAATTCTTTCTTTGCCTCCAGCAGATTTTCTTGGTCAGTAATGATTCTAATTTTAGTCCTGCTGAATGAGAAACTTCTCCTGCTAAAATGATTGCATGAGTTGGGTTATCTTGTAAAAACTCTCCTCACTTGTTTAAGGGGCCGAAGATAGAAAACACGCAAATGGTTTGTAAATGCAATTGATATTTCAGCTAAAATTCACACAGGAAATGAGCTCATCAAAGGTGAGGTATTAGAACAAATTACCATGTATAATGGAGGAAGGAAGATCAGAGAAATAAAAAATAAAACATTCTGGAGGCTTTGCAATGCCAATCTGGACAGGGTACTCGTGGACCCGGATGGGTGGGGATGTGAGTTCCCTCAACTTTCTTCATTCTGTCTCCATGCTAAGCAGTTTTCTTCTGTGTGAAACTGGGCTCTTCCTCTCCACAGACCATAAATCTCTGTCGTGCTAGCCCAGACGGAAGAGAACAGTGACCATCAACAGAAAAAGAGATCGAGTGAAAACCAAAGGTCAGGATGAAGCCAGCGCCTGGCGCCGCCTGGTTGGTGGTTGGTCACAGCCTGAGAACCCGTGCTGGAAATGCCACGCTAGAAAGAAAAGTCACATCTGCCCGGGGGCCCCGTGTAGGTTCCAGTGTTTTCCTGCGCCCGCCTCTCTGGGTCTGTTGAATGTCACTCTCCACACACTGACTCTGCATCGCACGGGCGGCACAGAGCTTTCTCATTTCTGAGTAAACGACCGTGAGTGCAGACGGGCAGGCCTTTAACGACCGGAGAGGGAGAGTAACTACGTTCCCTTGGGTGCATTACCCTTTCACGACTGTCGAGTCCTGACCCGTAGGACCAATGCTGGGACCTAGCAAACATTTCTCGCTAATGCTAAAGAATGGAGGAAAATCCTAGCTCGGGGCGTATTTATGTAACCAGATGTCAACACAGATTTCAAAACATCTTGGTGAATTGCTGACAGAGCACCAGTCATCTGCTGTGTAGTTCAGGGGAAGAGCACGAGCATTGTCCATAGGCATGGCTGAGTTTGAGACTGGAACCTGCTACTTTCCACGTGAAACCCAAGACAAGTTAGCCCGAGTCTCCACGCATCTCTGCTCATCTAAAGGGGAATCATGCCTATCTGTTAGTGGCCTTGTGAGGTTTAAAAGAGATGAGATATATATTGTCTGATTTAACAGTGTTCCTGTCTCCTGCTGGCTGGATGATCCTCGATAGATTGTCTAATCTCTCAATTCCTTTTTTCTGTAAAATGTGGCTAATTCACATCTCCCCAATTTGTTGTGATGAGTGAGCAGGACAAGTGCCCACTGGGCACAGAATTGGAGCTATCATTATTGCTACTTCCATTATCCACTCCACTTCCTAATGCCTTCTTCCACCTTCAGAAATGGAAACCTGAAAATGCATACTTCTCAAAAAAATAGCAGTTACAGGGCCGGCGCTGTGGCATAGTGGGTTAAGCTTCCCTCTATCTGAGCGCTGGCATACCATATGGGTACTAATTCAAGTCCTGGCTGCTCCACTGCCAATCCAGCTCCCTGCTAATGTGCCTGGGAAAACAGTAGAAGATGGCCCAAGTGTTGGACCCCTGCACCCACGTGGGAGACCCGGAAGAAGTTCCTGGCTCTTGGCTTCAGATCAGTCCAGCTCTGATTTTCAACCATTTGGGGAGTGAACCAGCACATGGAAGATCTCTCTCTCGCTCTCTTTCAAATAAACAAATAATAAATAAAAAAGAATAGCCATTTCTTAGGATTGATGAGTGGTAGGCTTGAATCTGTCAGCTACTTCTCAGGCAAAGATGAAAATGCTGTCTTTGATTGAACTTCCTGCCTACTTGGATGATGGATTAATACCAACTGTTACTATGCACTGTTTATCTCCAGGGAGTGCCTGGCATGTTGCTGACATAATCTTTGCTACATCCTGGGGAAGAGGAGATGCTGAGTGATTTAATCACCAATGCAGAAGACGAAGGGTGGTGACCAGATGTTTCCACCCCAACTACAAGCCAGATAGAATCTGTGGTTCTAAGCTGTAGGAGAGGTCTGAGTTCAACCCTTGGAGATCAATCTTGAAGAGTTTTCCATCCAGGCAGAATGACATTGAAATGGACTGCTACTTACTGTTTCACTGGCAAGTCGACGATGTGTTTCTTCACATGATTTATGCAGCGGTGCCTTACCCTGTGTGATTCCTTTGGGCAGGTCTTCCCTTGAAACGACTCCAGCCAATTTGCAGGCTGAGCTATTTGGCAGCTTCCCAGGGGGCACTCAGAAGAGGCTTGAAATGGGCAGTTATCGTATGGTTGGTTGAGCTTTCAGCAGCTAAACCAAACCCAGCCTAAAGGTTAAACAGTGGAATGGGGCTGTGTAGCTAGCCTGGCATGTGGGGGGTGTTGATGGCTGAAGGGCTTAGCACAAGTGCCTGTGTCAGTGAGGACAGCTAGAGGACCTTCAACACCCCACCTTTATCACCAGCCACCTTGTCAAGGCATGAACAGTGGTAGTGCGACACCACCCTTTCCTATGCTTGCTGTGGTGACATGAATGGCACAACTGCCAAGCTGGGGCATGGAAGTTAGTGTGAGCCATGAGCACTGTGAGCAATTCCTCCCCAACAGGAGCCAGCAGGAGCTGATGGGAGAGGCAGAACCCAGTGGTGATGGAAACACCCATCACCTGCATGCTTCTCTTCCCATGCCCCGGTGATGGCTTGCTGACTTGTTCTTCCTGGGTATTGCCTGCTCACACTTTAATACACCCACAAATCATCTTGTCAATATCATTTGGGCGAGGGCAGGCATTTGGTGTAGCAGTTAAATGCCTGGGTCCAAGTGCCAGCTCCATTCCTAATATGCACCTTGGGAGGCACCAGGTGATGGCTCAACTTGGGTCCCTGCTGCCCATGTGGGAGGCCTGGATGGAGATCCAGGCTCCTGGCTTTGGCCTGACCCTGGCTCAGCCCCAGCTGTTGTGGTAATCCAGGGAGTGAACTAGCAAATGAGAGCTCTCTCTCTCTTTGCCTTAAATAAATTAAAAACATTCAAAATACAGATTTGGGTTGAATTCATTTAGGAAGGGATCTGAGCCTGCACTTCTAACTAGCTCCCAAGTGCTGCCAAATGGCTGAGTAGCAAGGTCTTCAGTGCTTGTTGTCACACCGGAGCCCCTCAGTAGTGGCTTCTCTCTCTTTTATGCAACCCTGCTCCTAGAGGTTGCCAGGAGCCCAGACTTCTGCTGCATTGCTGTGTCCTGTCCTGTTTGTTGCTCTCTCCTGCACAGTTTAAACTGGCTCATTTCCCTGTCTGCATCTGAGCGGCAGGAATGGGGAAGGGGGAAGGCAGGCCCTTCCCTTTAAGGGCCTGATCCAGAAACGGCACATTCCACTTCTATTCATTCCTCTGGCTAGCATCTAGTCACATGGCCACATCTGCTCCACATACACATTTTATTCTGGGTTCCAGGTATCCACTGAAAATTCCATTACCAAGGAAGGAGAGAAAGCATACCAGGTCAGGCTAGTAGCGTCTACTGTAGTCGGGGATAAAGGCACTTACTGTTCGCTAGGCACAGTACCTTTAATGAATCACCTCATTTGGTTATCACAACAAAGCCCCATATGGTAGGCGATATAAATTATCCCCAGTTACAGATGCTTAGCAAAGTTAAGTAGCTTGCTGTGGTCCCACAGCTGGGACAGAGGCAGGATTCAAATCTAAGCACTTGCACTTCACAGCTTGAGCCTCAGAAATAAGACAGCTCATGGTGACAGCAGGCAGGGCTGCGGCAGTTTCTGTCTTTGGGGAAGCAACTATCAGATGAAACTCTCCAGACTAACTCTAAGCAAAGAATCTCATGGGGTTGGGTATTTGACGAGACATCTACATCCCGTGTTAGAGCACTGGGACTGCAGTCCCGGCTCTGCTCCTGCTTCCAGCTTCCTGCTAATGTGCATCCTGCAGGTGACTTAGGCCCCTGCCACCCACGGGGAACTGCAGTTGAGTTTCCAGCTCCTGGCTTTGGCCTGGCCCACTCTAGCTGTTACAGGCCTCTGGGAAGTGCACCAGAAGATGGAAGATCTTTGCAGTCTTTCCTTATCTCTCAAATGAAACATTAAGGATCTCATGGATTGCCATAAGAAAGGTGTTGCTTGCATGGAGCGGTTTATACACTGTATCTCCAGAGGCAAAAGGATGAATACAGGGCAGCTATTCTCCTCATTTTAGGATTTGTCAGAGGGGCTGGCATTGTGGTGAAGCTGCCACCTGCAACATGGTATCCCATATGGATGTCGGTGCGAGTCCTGGCTGCTCCATTTCTGATCCAGAGCAGTGGAAAAGGGCCCAAGCACATGTGGGAGACCTGGAAGAAGCTCCTGGCTCCTGGCTTTGTTGGCCTGGCCCAGCCCTGGCTGCCATTTGGGGGAATGAATTAACTGATGTTAGATCTCTCTGTCTCTCCCTCTCTTTCTATAACTCTTTCAAATAAAAAAATAAGTCTAAGCAAAGGAGCTCCTTCCCCTGATTTTCAGGGCAGTACAGTCGCTTTGGGCCAGATTTCATACAGATGGTTCCCAGACTGCTGCTCTTCTGCCCCTTTGACTTCAGCCTTGCCCCCGGCCTGGCAGACAGCATCCTGAGTGTCTGTGCACTTGTCCTTGGGGAGCCACACAGGCCCACCTTCATGTGTCAAAGGCACAAGCTATAGGACATTTGAAAACTGCTTTCTAGCAGTTAGTCCTCTCTCCTGGCCTTTTCATGAAAGGGGCTCTTTGTTAGCCCAGCCTTTATTTGGGGACTGAGTGGATAAAGGGGCCATTTTATTAAAAGGGCTTACAGACGCGAGGCTGCCCGAAGTCTGAGCAAGAAGACAGCACCCTGGCTTGTCCTCAGCAAGGTGAATGGCAACAGCGCTGAGGGGAGCGCCCCAGGGCACTTGCCAGTTTGCTGCCCTCCGGAACTCAGAGTTTGGTTAATGGTTGAAGCAGAGATCAGGGAAGACAAAGAACTAGAGATGTTAATAAAACGTAAAACATGATCCTTCCCCGTATGCATGGAAAACAGCAAACAGGCAGGAGTCACACGGATCAAGAAACTGCTGCTCCTCCACTCCTGGGCATGGGGTCCCTCAGAGCTCGCCTCTCAGAACGCTCTGTTGGGCCAAGAGAACATGAGTGTAGTGGGGGGACAGCAAGCAGCAACCAGCAAACAAGGTCCCCTCAGCCTTCGTGGGACTCAGCCACACATGGCTCATTTGACACTTTAACTTTCTCCCCACAGCTGCTCAAAGGACTTTGGGGAAAGATGTGAAAACACGGCGACGTCAAAACCTGTACATCGTAATGTACCTCATTCCCACGCATGCCTGCTGCATGGGATGCCAGCATCAATTCCTGAGGACACATGCTGACCCACGCTGGGCCCCCAACTCCCTCAGCTGTTGTCTGTGCATTTAAATAAACAGTCTGTTAAATGAATCAGCACTTCTCAGGAAAACCCCTTTAGAATGTTGCCATTTGCAAACAGTGTAAAGGAATGCGGCATTTAAATCAACTGACTGTGAACTCTTCAGAATTCAAGGACACCATTAAGGGCTGCTGAAGTCCTCAGATGGGGTGAAGGTAAAAGGCGCCCATTTGAAGGCATTGAATACCAATCTTTCTAAGTGACTGTGATATAGGCAGGCAGATAGGATTAAATTGATTAGATTTGTGAGCTGGAGACCATGCCTTCACCCTGCCGCTTGTGTGAACTCAGGCCCCTAGCTGACCTCGCCTTCGTGAATAAAGGCCTGGAGTGCCTGGGCCCTGCCCCTGTTGTTTCACACCTCCGCACCTCTGACTGCTCCCTCTGCTTCCTGGCCCACACTACGCTACCTGTGGCTGCTCCTAACTGCACGCTTTGCTCCATGTGGCTCCTGGCCTGCTCTCTGCCTGGTATGGACCCCGTTTATGCTTCTAGATTTCTTTCTCCCCTAAATAAAGCCCTCATTTCCGGTGTATTTCTTTCACTGAATAAATGCTAAGAACTTACCATGTCGCTTGCTTTATTCAAGCTGATATTCAGAATTCTTATCTGAATAGACGGCAAGGATCTTCAAGATATTGCTATTGAAATTATTAATAAAGCTAGTCGATTTCTACTGAACCGCACATACTGATTAGGAACTGGGCGCATGGGCAGAGCTGCCAGCAGCCATGCTTTGGGGGTGTCACACAGATCCCAGCTCTCACAGAACGACTTTTCTATGAAAAGCATGGTGAGCCAGCATGCCGTGCAACTTCTGCAAGGCAGAAGACAACACGCCCTTGTTTTAAGAAAGGAAGACAATTCACAGAGATGTATCTATTAAATATGTATGGCTTTTTATATGCCAGCCATATTTCAACAGTGATTTAAAAGAAGATGACAAGGTTCCTCGTGTGTAAAGCAGAGATCCTAAGACCCGGCCTGTGTGTTCCACCATCGAGCCAGGGTGGCCTCCTTCACAAAACGCTCTGTGCATTTCAGGGGCAGCATTCTTCAGCAGGGCGAAGAGTGCCCTGCATGGCTGGAGGCGGGGCGATGTCCAGGCATGTTCACGGGCAGCTTTCACACAAGGCTTCCTGATGCTCTTAGCCAAGCTCACCCCACCCCAGCCACTATGCACTCACGTACATTTGGGAGCCTTCTATACCACAACAGCGGTCAATCATGACTATCATTTCCATAATCAGTATTTTTCTTCCCCAGCTGGCTATAAAGCGCCAGATGACATGGGAAAAGCTTAGATAATTTTAAGTTCTTGAGCTGGAAGCCACAACTCCCTCCCCGTGTGTTGCCATGTTCACCTACTTGTCAATCAGGGGACCCCTCGGTACTTCCTCTTACCCAGGACATGGGGGTGGTGCCACATAAACACTTTCATTTTTATAAGCTCATAAAAAGCAAGGTAGAATGGAAGCTCGCTCTCTCCTCCTTGGGGACTCAGGATGAGCAGAGCAGGGTCTGATAATTCCCCTTTACCTACCCTGGCCTATCTCTCGGCCCATTCTCCCTCAATAAAGCCTTCATGTGCCTGTGTGTTTTTTTCTTTGTAAATAAAGCCTATCACACTGCATGCTGTGTTTGTGCCTGTACTTCGACTTCTTCTCTAAGTAAAAGGCAAGAGACTGGAAAATTAATTTAGGACCAGCCTAGCCCACAACACAGATAGCCAGGGGCTGTGATTTTTCCTGACACTAAACCCCTAGTTCCTTGCACTGGCTAGGCAAGAGCAGGTGCAGAATCAATGCCAGTGAATACATTACTGAATGCTGAAAAGAACTGGCACGTGCATATATGGATTTGATTTGCTATTGTCCTCTGCTTTCCTAAACTTGGGATTTTATAGGCTAAATCTTCCACTACAAGCGTTTGGGAAGAAGGAATGGCTAGGATGCTGGAGCTGGGCCAGTTCTTAATATAGTGACAGTAGCTGTAGTCTCTCTAGTTCTCATTAACTTAAACATTTTTATTTAATCATTTGAAAGAGGGGGCAAAGAGTGAGAGAAAGAGTGACAGTGAGAGAGCAAGAGAGCAGAGACAGGGGGAGATCTTCCATTTGCTAGCTCACTCCTCAAATGAGTGCAACAGCTGGGACTGGGCCAGGCTACAGCCAGGAGCCAGGAACTCAGTCTGGGTCTTCCATGGGGTGGCAGAGAACTACCAGTCTGCTGCTTCCCAGGGAGTCTATCAGCAGGAAGGTGGAATAGGGAGTGGATGTGGGTATCCCAGGAGGCATCTTAATTGCTATAGCAAACGCCCCACCAGCCTTTTCTTTTATTGACAACACTTCTCAGTTCTCACAAGTTTTCCAGCAGGCTGAGAGTCACCTTCATTGGCCTTAGGCAGTATCTCCGGAATCAAGCATATGAGACTATCTTTCCATATTCTGTGCAAAATCCTTGAAGCTGTGCTGGGGAGCGACAGAGGACGCTCAGTGTTCCACTGAGTGCAAGCCTGAGGAGGGCACCACTCTGCCAGCCAGAGCGCCAAGCGGTGGTCGTCTCTTGAAAAAGCATTCCTGTAGAAGCCCAGGAAACACCTGCCAACGACACCTGAACAAGTGACAAGGAGTTTATTTATTTTCTTTTCCAAGTTAGGCATTTTATAAGTTAGATAAGTAGGAAAACTATAATCTGAGAAGTGTATTCTGCCAGGATTTTCCTGGACATTGGCCCTCCCAGCTGTAGACAAACACAGGAAATACAGCTTGTCACTAAAATAAATGGGGAAAGTCAAGAGTTTTCCAACTCAATGAATCATAAGGCCTATTCCCCACTCCCCACTGCCAGAACCACAACACCGTGAAAAGAGCAAGAAATCAAACGCTACTTGCTTTGAAGTTGTGCTGTCTTCCAGACAGAGACACGGGAACATTATTTAATCATTAAGGCACTGAACTTTTTATGTTGACTTAATTTGATAACTTTTAAAATTTCTGTTTATTAGCAACCCTATCTTATTGGTAGAAAAATATGCTAAATGATCAGAACTCCAGACTAGGGAAAAAAATTATGATTAAGGGGTGTGCTGTTTTATTTTTTTCTTGCTTTTATTCTTAAAAAAAAAAAAAAAAAAAAAAAAAAAAAAAAAAAAAAAAGACCCCAGCAATCTATAGAATGGGATTCTCAGAAGCAGCTGTACCAGTCACAAAAAGTGCTTATTTGAGGTGTTTTAAATAACAGGAATCAATATTTCAACAAAGCTAAATTTACATGTTTACATTTGATGTGGCTTTAGTGGTCTGAGTTAAAAGTAATATTGCCCCAATTAAGCAAGGTAAATCAAGACACCTCAAAAAGGCGGCATAGTAAGAAAATGTCAATTTAATCATTTACTTTAGCAGGCAAGCAATTTGTAAACATTCAGTAGCGGCAGCATCCAAGTTACAAACAATTTAAAAAGAACCAAGATTAGTGATTATAATTGTTCCTACCATTTCCCCAAAAGAAAAAGAAGGAAGAAAGAAAGAGAGAAGGAAAGAAAGAAAGAAAAAAGATTTGGAAATGAATGACTTAAAGACCACACACATTGAACATTCGCTTAAGTCCTCTATCCATCAGCCTTCTATGCACCCACTCTGCTTTATTTTAAAAGATGTACCTACTCCTAAAATGCATTATCTTGCAATAACTTGTACGTGAGCATTTGCAATCTAGGAAGTTGCTCCTGCACATGGATGTGCACGTATTATCTCAGTTTAGATCCCATTTGCAAAGGGAACATTTATGTCTTGATTCAATGCTTCTTTGACTTCAAGTGGCAGGGTGTCAAAAAGGTGATCTTCTACAACAAGCCCGCTTTTCTTGAGCATCCGACACTGGCCCAGCTGGGCTGGCAGGCGGTCCAGACAGTTCCCCTTGAGCTCCAGCTGAGTGAGCTGGGAGAGCTGACCAACTTTCTCTGGGAGGGAGGAGATGCAGTTCTGCCCCAGATTCAAAGTCCTCAACTTCACGCACTTAAACAACTGTTTTGGCAGAATGTCCACCTTGTTCCCGGTGATATGCAAATGCTGCAGGTTCTGAAGCAACCCTATTTCTATTGGAATCGTGGAAATGTTGTTGTAGCTTACATCTAAGCATCTGAGTTTCTGTAAACTAAATACTGCCGCTGGTAAGGACTCGAGCTTGTTGTTAGAGAAATAAAGTGACTCCAAGTTTTTGACGTGGGTGATGGAGGGAGGAATGGTAACGATTTTGTTATGCCATAGTTTTAAACAAGTCAGTCGTTTCAAATGCTGGAAACTGATGATCTCCTCAATTGTGCGTATGTTATTGGACTTTAAATCCAGTTCCTGTAAATTAGAGAGGCTGAAAATAGCATGGGGAATTCTCTCGAGTTCACAGTTCTGGAGTTCGAGCTCAGCGACATTCATCATTTTCTTAAGGCTGTTCAGTACCAAGAGTTTAGTGCCGTCATTATGAATGACTAACTTTGTAAGATGTGGAGCCACATCCGTAATGTTGGAGGGGACTTTGGTCAGATTGCTCTTCACGTGGAGAATCTTAAGGTGCCGCAACTCTCGGAGAGATTCGAGTCCTATCATCTTATTATTTTCAGAGTTCAAATTGCCTATCAAGTACAGCTCTCGCAGGTTCTTGAGCAGATACACCCAGGCGGGAATCTCAGCCACGTCAGTGAACTTCACATGAAGGCACCTCAAGTGGTCGCGGAGGAAGCTGAAAGCAGTCTGCTCAACTTTTGCAGGGCAGTGGCAGAGGTGCAGCTCTTGGAGATTAGTCATTTGAGATATCTTAGCAGGAATTTTAGCTTCTGGAATCAGTTCAAGTTTTAGCACATCCAGGTCTGTGAGGTCAAAGACGGCATCAGGCACACCCGACAGCATGAACAGATGTAACTCCTGCTTGTCCTGGGCGTTGCGAGAGACGTGCTGCCTGAGTTTCTCAAACGTCCACTCGTGGTTCAGACTGATTTCCCTAAGTTTATTTTCGCTGACTTCTGATAAGAACACACCAAAACGCTTGGAATACAGCTGGTCATACTGGTCTACCATGTGCAGAAGGAACGCAAAGTCATTTTTGACATCTGGAATGTCACTGAAGCTGCTCTCTTCTCTGACTTTTTCAAAAGAATATTCCTTCAAAGGTATCCGGAATAACCAGAAGAGAGTGTAGAGGCAGATGAAACCATAAACACAGATAATGGATATGTAGCTGATGAGGAGCTTTTTCAACATGTAGGCCATATTGTGGGTGCACTCAAAGACCTCGTAGCCAGTCAGATGCTCAACTTTTGGCTTGCACACGTGTTCAAAGCTGATCGCGTTGACAAAGTTCGCAGTGTAGCAGAGAATGAAAATGAACTTGGCTGTTTTGATAACTGTCTGGACCACATAGAGCTTGTAGATCAAGTCACTGTCTTCTACATGGGCGCGGAACTTCCTCACTTTCTCAAACAAGGCTTTGGCCTGCTCACCATCCTTTTTATCCAGGATGGTCATGCTGGGAACTTCTATCACAGGCTTCTCAGCGGAAAACTTAAAGCCTGTTTTGTTGATCATCGGGGTGCTGGCACTGGGGCTGCCTTCATCGCTGCTGGTAGACACGTGCTTTGGTAGAGTCTGGGCACCTGTTATTCTCTGCTTGTTTTCCTCTGAGTCTTCACATGCTGTCTCAGACAGCGCTTTAGTAGTCCAAGGAGATTCAAAGCACTTTCCTAATATTGAAACAAAATGTTCTACTTTTGAGCATGTTTTGGGATATTTGAACCAAAAGTTGCTACTGACCATGAGAATAATAGTATGTATAAGAGCAAGGTATGGAAAGTACTTAGAATACCATGGAAGGGCCAGATGGTAACACATCTGATTAATAAATACATATTGCTGAAAATCCAAGTTGGTTTTTCGGCCTGTTGGATCTTTCTTCTCTTTCTTTGCCTCCTGACTTGGAACAGTGGAATCTGTGTGAGGATATGTGGCTCTGAGAGGTATGTCAGGTGTCACAGCAGAGGTGCCAAAGGAAAGCTCGTTTGTCGTCCTCCCATCTTGGTCTCGGTTAGCGGCTGCTTCCGTCTTCGGGATGTCGGTGGTGAGGGCCGCATTTCCTGGTGGCATGTTTGCCTTTGAGTTTACAGGAGACGGCAACACTGGCAAGCAGACCACCTGATCTTTGGTAAGTTGCATGGTTCCTGCAAAGATGGCTACCATCAACATAACAACCGCTAGGTAATCCATAAAGACGTCCCACCATGGTTTCAGGATTCGATAAGTTGGCTGAATGTCATTAAGTGAAGCAACTTCCGCAAGGGTAAACATTCCTAGAAAACAAGAAAACAAAGGACATTAAAAGTAGTTTTGGCAACACGATACTTTCTTTTAAATAGGATTTTTCTTTATTCTCCAAATCGCGGTACTGACTTCTAGAGAAGCCAGGATGTCTTGTGTTGGAGGATTGCGGGAGAAGAGAGTTTTAGAAGTCACTGTACTGACCGGTGCCGCGGCTCACTAGGCTAATCCTCCACCTAGCGGCACCGGCACATGGGGTTCTAGTCCCGGTCAGGGCGCCGGATTCTGTCCTGGTTGCCCCTCTTCCAGGCCAGCTCTCTGCTGTGGCCAGGGAGTGCAGTGGAGGATGGCCCAGGTGCTTGGGCCCTGCACCCCATGGGAGACCAGGAAAAGCACCTGGCTCCTGCCATCGGATCAGCGCGGTGTGCCAGTCACAGCCCGCCGGCTGCGGCGGTCAGGAGGGTGAACCAATGGCAAAAGGAAGACCTTTCTCTCTCTCTCTCACTGTCCACTCTGCCTGTCAAAAAAAAAAAAAAAAAAAAGAGAGAGAGAGAGAGAGAGAAGTCACTGTACTGAGAACACTGGTTACCTGTCTTTTATGCCTTCACTATTACAACTGGTCTCCTTGGCTCCAGTCCTGACCTCCTCCAATCCATCTTCCAACCTACTTTGTGTTCTGTGTTAAAACGCCTTTCTCCAAACCCCTTGCCTGGCTACTCCTTCTAGTGCCCCTGGCAAGCCACTCTCTCTGCATTCAGTCCTTTCTATACATGGTCCCCTCTGCTGGAACAGCCCACTCCCTGTGACAAAGCTGTCAGGATTCCGACTTCTTTTCCAGAAAGGCGTCATCCCTGAACCCTCATCAGCTGCTTCTCCAGTGTGCCCCCCCCCCCCCCGCCCCCCGCAGGACTCAGTACTTCAGCCCAGCACAGTCCTTATCACAGTTTACTTGTTTGATCCCCTACTACATTTGTCAATTCAATGAGATTAGGGGTCATGTCCATTGTCCTTCCCTGGCCTATATTTCCAACGCCTGAAACACAACAGAAGAATGTGTGAGATCTTGATCATCATCTTCGATGTCATAAAACTTCCTCAAGAGCATTTACTGACTCCCTAAGTTACTGAGCAGTGCAGCGTTTTATTAAGTTGAATTGCCATGACAGAGCAACCTGTGCCCGTGCAAGAATAAAAACTTTACGCCTTAACATAAAAAGAAAGGACCACACAGCAGATAAATTGAGGGATTCTTGTAACCATGTTATTTTACAGCTGTTAAAGTTTTAATGGTATTTTTTTTAAGTACCTAGTACCTGGGACAGGCTTTGATCCTTGAAGGCAGAAGAAGCTGATCGCTTTCCCAGGGGATGGAGAAGTGAAGAGGTGGTGGCAGAGAACACCATAGAGTTCTGTAACTTCACACAGGGTCACCAGCTCAGCCCCCCTCTTTCCTGCAGTAAGTGCTGCAGGTGACAAGGCTGAGTAACAGGACAGCAGGCAACAGTTCCAGCCTAGTGAACTCTTGCAGGAGGTCGTAGGCTCTGCCACTTGCACCAAGGGCCCTGTGTTTCTCCCAGCGCACTGTCATTTTACTCTTTCTGTTAAACTCTTACTGATTCTTTAAGTCCCAACTCAAGCACTACTTTCCCTCAAGTTCCTACCATGCTATTGAATAATAATCTTTTTCCAATCCTAGTCTTGAGCTCCTGGTGGGCAGAGACATCTTATTCTTTGTACCCACCATACCCCTCTCCCACTCCCAGGGAACATGGGAGGCACTGAATGATAATGGTACCAACAACAGCAGTGGTAGGTATTGTCACCTTCCTTCCATATGCTAGGCACAGTGCTAGAACTCTTACATTCAATACAGTTCTCTGCTTTCACCCAGAGTGCATTTAAAAAAAACAAAAGATTTAAAGAGAGAGAGAGAGAGAGAGAGAGAGAGAGAGAGAGAAAGAGTCTTCCTTCTGCTGGTTCACTCTCCAGATGGCTGAAATAGCCGGAGTTATGCTGATCTGAAGCCAGGAGCCAGGAGCTTCTTCTTGAGTCTCCCATGTGGGTGCAGGGGCCCAAGGACTTGGGCCATCTTCCATTGCTTTCCCAGGCCTTAGCAGAGAAGTGGTAGTGGAGCAGCTGGGACTTGAACTGGCACCGATATGGGATGCTGGCACTGCAGGCGGCCGCTTTACCTGCTATGCCACAGTGCCGGCCCCTACAGTGCATTTTTGAAAATAGATATATGAACATTTAGAATTGTAGGTGTTGTGGGATAAGGAAATAGCTCCCTTTCCAAACTGCTTCCTAATATAAAATCCATCAAAATTCTTACAGTTGAAGACAGATATTAGTAAGTAGATGTGGGGACAACTGGAACTGGAGCACTACAGGGAGTGTGAGTCTGCGTAACCACGTTGGGAAGCATTTTGGTATTACCAGTGAATACTGAACACATGCGTGTTCCGTGACCCAGAAATTCCACTGCCACATATATCCCTGTGAGAAACACATACATTCACCAAAAAACATGAACGAGAAGAATGCTCAGAGCAGCAATATTTGATTTGTAATAGCACCAAACTGAAAGCTATCTACTTGTTATCAATAGTAGAATGAAAAAAAGGAAATGTAGTATATTTGCAAGATGGAATATTAGGCAGCAATGAGAATGAATGATGTGGTTACAGGGTGTGCCTTTTTGGTGTGTATGCTTTTACTTCAATAAAAAGTTTCAAAAAGAAATCGTAAGGAGCCAGCACTGTGGTGTAGTAGGCTAAGCCTCTGCCTGCAGGTATCCCATATGGGCTCCAGTTTGGGTCCCGGCTGCTCCACTTCCCATCCAGCTCTCTGCTATGGCCTGGGAAAGCAGTGGAGGATGGCCCAAGTGCTTGGGTCCCTGCACCCACGTGGGAGACCCAGAGGAAGCTCCTGGCTCCTGGCTTTGGATCAGCTCTGGTCTTGCAGCCATTTGGGAAGTGAACCAGAGGTTAGAAGGCCTTTCTTTCTGTCTCTCCCTCTCTCTCTCTCTGTAACTCTACCTCTCAAATAAATAAATAAAATCTTAAAAAAAAAAAAAAAAAAGAAAAGGTAAGAGAAGCTCCAGCTTGTGTGCTGTGACTGAGGCTCTGGCCACCTAGAGCCCCGCCCAGGGAAACTTGTCTCCCCCATCATCTCCCTGTCCCCTCAGAAGGGTCTGCTCTCAGTACAAAGGACTGGATCAATCTTAGAGAAGTGTGTGTAGAGGTAGGAACACACAATGTACAAAAGTTCTGGCTAGAAAAAGCAGACCGTACTCAGATCGAACACAGGCAGAACATTGCCTGAATCCCATTTGCCCTTCACAATGTTTCTCTACGCTGCCAAAATATTGTTATTGACCCCTGTTGAATGAAGACACAGGCTCCTAGAAGTTAAGTCCCAAAAGTCAAAAGTAATAGAATCTGGGTTTAAAATCCAATCCAAGGCCAAACCATATGCTCTTTCGTCCACATTACATCGCCTCTCCTTTCTCTCTCATGTTTGCAGTGGTTTAGTTTGCAAACTGTTTTCCTATATATGCTCTAAATGGATTTTCACAGTAGCCTAGTGATTTAGGTATTAATATTGCCAGCAGTATGAGGAAACTGGAGGCAGAAAAAGCATAAATGACCTCTCTGAACTAATTAAGTAAAAGCGCTCACAGAATCTTTCATCCCCAAACCTCTCACATCCAATGGCCGTACTGGCTAAGAGCGGTTGAAAGAGGGAGTTTCTCACTGTCGTCTAGGCTTTGACGAGGTACAGCAGTGAAATTATGTAATCACCACTATCCCAAGGCCACCTTTGGTGACATAAACTTAGGATTCAAGAAAACCACGAGCCATGCACCAGGCACCTTGGAGATGAGGGCAGAGAGGGTCTAACTCATCCTTGCCCTCATGGAGCTTCCTGTCTGACGGGGAATAAGTAGTCAGGGTGTGATTGCAATGTAGTAAGAAAACTGCTCTGACCTAGTTAATACCAAGTACAGGACAGGCCCAGGACAGAGAACACCCAAGACTGCACAACACTTCACGGGAGAGGGGGTTTGTCAGCTAAGACGTGAAGAAGAGGTGAGACAAGGGGGCGGGGAGAATACGATTTCCACTGAAGAAATAATGACTGTGAAAGCATAGAGATGTGAGACAAATTACATATTAGAGGAACTGGGAGTAATTCTAATATTACTCCAGTATTAGTCCAGTATGACCATACACAGACAGCACATCTTACATCTACGCTAAGGGATGGAAAGTAGGACATGGATGACAAATACAGTCTTAACAGAGTGCCCAGGCCACACAGCAGGAATCCAGGACCTGCCTGCACTGCCAGCCAGCTCTTATCTTGAATATAATTAATGAGAAATGGTCTGTTATCCTGTTTTACTCACCCAAACTGGGATGACGCCCAATGCCCGATGCCCGTACTCCCAGGGAGCGACTGAATTCTTAACTGAATTAAAGATGCAGCAGCACTTTGACAATGAGTTACTTTTCACATATTGAGTGGTTGTGTATATAAAGTAGATTAAATACATATTCATAAAGCACAGCATGATTCTCAAGTGATTTTCTAATGTGCAGTCAAGTCAATGAAAGGAGAGAGGCACCTAGCTTTCTGAATCCCGTCTTAAATTAAGTCTTGGATCGGCCCGCGCCATGGCTCACTAGGCTAATCCTCCACCTGCAGCGCCGGCACACCGGGTTCTAGTCCCAGTTGGGGCACTGGATTCTGTCCCGGTTGCTCATCTTCCACTCCTGCTCTCTGCTGTGGCCCGGGAGGGCACTTGAGGATGGCCCAAGTGCTTGGGCCCTGCACTCGCATGGGAGACCAGGAGGAAGCACCTGGCTCCTGGCTTTGGGTGGCATCCATTTGGGAGGTAAACCAACGGAAGGAAGACCTCTCTCTCTAACTCTGCCTGTCAAAAAAAAAAAAAAAAAAAAAAATTAAGTCCTGGATAAGGACTCACAATGACCATCAGTGGTTATCAGGGGATTTGTTTGCATTTTTTAATTTGAGGAAGGCACAGTTAGTATTTTTTTAAAGATTTATTTATTTATTTGAAAGGCAGAATTACAGAGAGGCAGAGAGAGCGGGGGGGGGGGGGGGGGGCTTCTAACCACTGGTTCACTCCCCAGATGGCTGCAACGGCTGGAGCTGAGCTGATCCGAAGCCAGAAGCCAGCAGCTTCTTCTTAGTCTCCCACATGGGTGCAGGGGCCCAAGAACTTGGGCCATCTTGTACTGCTTTCCCAGGCCATAGCAGAGAGCTGGATCAGAAGTGGAGCTGCCAAGATTTGAATCGGCGCCCATATGGGATTCTGGCACGTCAGGCAGTGGCTTTACCCAGTACGCCAAGGTGCCAGCTCCCACAGTTAGTAAATATTAATGCATGTATTCTTTGGATTTTCCTCTATGGTATGTACATTGCAAAGGACTTAGAGAATCATATTATAAGGAAATGGATTTCACATTCTAAAATTTCTCTTTGTTGATGGCACAGATAAAAATCAGCTTAACATTCCTGTAAGCAAACATTTCTCATGGAAGTCAAGGAAGCTTTTTGTACTAGAACTGAAATGGGGACAGTGATTGGATTGTGATGGGGCAGAGCTGAATCAGAAAATAACAAGGATTGAATCTAAATTCTTTTATGACTACAAAGCTGTTTTCTTATCTGAAAGGATAGCCAGTAATAACTCAATAACCAAATAAACAAGGTTCAACAAACCAGGCTCAAAATTCAGCCAACCAGCGGCAGGTGTTGCGGCACTGCCTGGGACACCCGCATCCTGTAACAGGTGCCAGCTCCAGTCCCAGCTACTCTGCTTCCATTCCAGCTCCCTACTCATGCACCTGGGAAGCAGCAGACACTGGCTCAAGTAGTTGAGTCCTGCCACTCACATGGGAGACTCGGGCAGAGTTTCTGGCTCCTGGCTTTGACCTGGCCTAGACCTGGCTGTTGTGCCCATTTGGGATTCAGCCATGGATGGAAGATCTCTTTTTCTGTCACTCTGCCTTTCAATGAAATAAATCTTCAAAAAAAATTTAAAAATCAACAAATCAACAACCAAGAAGTTGAGTCCTGGACAACCCTGTAAATATAGGATTTCTGTGCACTGCAAATGGATGAATTATGCTGTATGTAAACTTTTTCTCAATAAAACTGTTAAAATGTTGAAACTGGATCTCAATCTTCGTTTAGTTTACTGCCTTTTAACAGAAACAGGATGGTAAACACAGATATGGTTGTAGCCTATTATAAATATTCATGTTAGACTATATTTTAAGTTCAAATATATTTTAAAATAACTGCTATGTTATTATCATTACATTGTATTAGTTCTGAAGAAAATATTTAGCATTTTACATATTCTTCTCTGAACATTCATGCCTTACTATAAAATATTGATAGTAACACCCACCTACAGGATCAAACATTAAAAAAGACACCCGGTTCACAGTCTAGTATAAAGTTAGCCCCCAGAGATGTCTGCTGAATTGGAATGCAAAAAAGTCATGGGAAGCAAGCAGGCCTGTCTTATTCAGCCTTAACTGAAGATCACTGAATTTCCAAAAATGAAATAGCATGTTGCACAAAGTACATACTGATATCATCCTGAAATAAATGACTGATGATAAAATTTTGTTACCCAATTTTTCCTTAGAGATATTTAAATTAAAGTTACTTATATTAGAAGGTGGCAGATTATGTTAGAAAGAAATGGGACCAGTGTTGTGGTGCAGCAGGTTAGGCAGCTGCCTGTGACACCGGCATCCCTTACCAGTGCTGGTTCTAGTCCCTGCTGCTTCACTTTCAATACAGCTTCCTGCTAATGTGTCTGGGAAAGCAGCACATGACTCAAGTAAATGGAGATCTGGAGGGAGTTCCAGGGTCCTGGATTTGGCCACTGTGGCTATTTGGAGAGTGAACCAACAAATGGAAGATCTCTTTCTCTGTCTCTCCCTTGGTATCTGCAACTCTGCCTTTCAAATAAATACATCTCTCTCTCTCTCTTTTTTTTTTTTTTTTAAAGAAAGACCACAACCCAGACTGATAACCAGGAGACATGGATTAAAATCTTGCTTTGTTCACATTTATTAGATAAATGTGGGTAACTCAGTGTCTGTCGAAAAAACCGATATTACTGAGATTATTACTAGAAATACAGAAGCCTAGCATCAAAACAAAAAATATGATCGCCTAAATTACAACTTCAATTTAGGTCCATCAGTGCTAGATCTTCAATAGCCCTGATAAAATAAGGAAATCAAATAGCTTTGAGATTTTGCCTGAAGAAGCAAATGGCTTAAGAAATCAACTACTTAATTTTTCACAGACATGACCTTTCATTTCTGTAGTGTTCTCAAAAAAAGGGGAAGGTGAACCAATGGAAGGAAGACCTTTCTCTGTCTCTCTCTCTGTCTATAACTCTACCTGTCAAATAAAAAAAAAAATTCTGACCCAGTCAACTACTAATTTTTCCTTTTATTGCTTTATGTTCTCTAAAAATAATCATCATCATCGTTGTCATCATCCTCACTAGCCTTCTTGGTCACACTGGGTGTTGCGAGAACATCCAAGAAACTGGTGAAGATCAGATTCCCAAATGCTTCATTGAAACAGGTCAGAGAGCACATGTAAGTTTATAAAGAGCTGATAAACTATGCTGTCACCTCAAGTAACAGTTCCCCAGCTTTCAATGTACACACAAGCACCCATGCACATGCAGCATACCATACCCAAATCAGATATCAAAAATTCTCATGGTTAAAGAAAATAACAGGGGCCAGCACTGTGGCATAGCAGATTAAGTCACCACTTGCAGTGCCGGCATCCCATATGGGTGCTGGTTCAAGACCCAGCTGCTCCACTTCCAATCCAGCTCTCTGCTATGGCTTAGGAAAGCAGTAGAAGATGGCCCAAAACCTTGGGCCCATGCACCCACGTTGGAGACCTGGAAGAAGCTCCTGGCTCCTGGCTTCAGACTGGCCCAGCTCTGGCTGTTGCGGATTTGGGGAACGAACCAGTGGATGGAAGACCTCTCTTTGTCTCTCTGCAACTCTGCCTTTCAAATAAATAAACAAACCTTAAAAAAAAATAGATCCCTCCTAATACTACTTGGTTTAGGTTTCTCAAAATTAGGTGAAAGAATTTTAAAGGAGGAAAAAGCACTATATTAACAAAAATACTTGTTTTATAAAACCTTCCAATATCAGATTGCACATTGGCAAAATCTACCCACTTTGCTTACTACCAAAGACTTCTTATAATTCATTTAACACCTAAAACAAGCTGACTACTGAAAATTCTGAACTTGGGAAATGTAAAAAAAAAAAACTTTACACTAGGTATATTTTAGTACCTCTTTTGGGGTTTCTCCCAAGGGTACTGCTATTCTCACAGAGAATTTGCCTCAAAGCTAATTAGGAACAGAAGTCTAAATAAATGTTAATAGATCTAAGGCAAAATATCTTAGGAATGAACACAAACATATTAGTACACTGTTGTGAATTCTGATTTTTCTTCTGTCAATTCTTTTTTTTTTTTTTTTTAAAGATTTACTTTATTTATTTGAAAGACAGAGTTACAGAGAGAGGTAGAGACAGAGAGAGGTCTTCCATCCGCTGGTTCACTTCTCAGATGGCCGCAATGGCCGGAACTGTGCTGATCCGAAGCCAGGAGCCAGGAGATTTTTCCGGGTCTCCCACATGGGTGCAGGGGCCCAAGGACTTGGACCATCTTGTACTGCTTTCCCAGGCCATAGCAGGGAGCTGGATTGGAAATGGAGCAGCCATATGGGATGTCGGCGCTTTAGGCCAGGGCGTTAACCCGCTGTGCCACAGCACCGGCCCTCTTCTGTCAATTCTGAAAATCGTCTCACATCTGAGAACTTGAAAATAAACTCTTACTTATGGAACAATACCAAAAAAGCTCTAACTCAATGGACTCCACAGCTGATTGTTTACAACTGCAGAGCTTCAACAACTTATAATCGGCATTCCCTTAATCATGAATTCAAGCCAACTGAGTCTCACAGATGCTTCAGTACCTATGGGGCCCCGCTTAGAATCCTCTCCTAGAAACTATTTCATTTCATGGCTATGTATAGGACATTTGTGCATGCTAAATGCAGCACCTGGGGATTGGAAAGGGGAGTAACTTTAAAATAAGGAAGAGCTGTCCTTACTGGGAAAGCAACACAGAGGAAACATAAAATGAGCAGAGGATAATTGCAATGATCTGTTTAGCCCCTAAAAGAATCTGACAGCTAACAGATCTTAGTAACAGAAGTTTGTGGAAGGTGCAAGCACTTAGCTTAACAGTTAAGATACCAGATAGGATGTGCACATCAGAATGCCTGAGTTCAACTTCCTGCTCTGGCTCCAGATGCCAGCTTCCTGCTAATACAGACCCTGAGAGTCATCAGTGATCACTCAAGTAATTGGGTTGATACCACCCACATGGGAGATGGGGTTGAGTTCTTGGTTCCTGACTTTGGTCAGCATAGTCCTGGGGAGCGAACCAGCAGATGGGAGTCCTAGCTCTTTGTGTCTCTCAATAAACAAGTTAAAAAAGCCATTTTAAAGCTAATAGAAAATGCGTATTATGGAAAAATATGTATGGATTTCAAAATTTTTGTTGCATCCAAATACACTTGTCTTTTACTCTCATTTCCCACAAACTTTTTGAAGTAGGCATGCAAAGTTTCCAGAGAAAGCTAAGAGCAAAGCATCTGCTTAAACCCCTCTAACTTCCTTCAGGAGACCTGTGCTTGCATCTCTAAATCCTCTGCTTCCCTCCATCTGCACGTGGCCACATGAAGTTCAGCTTTACCACTTTCCTTTTCAGTCTACACACCATTAAAGTCGCTTCTCTCAAGAATGCTGGCACATGCCTGTGACTGGGCTACATACAGGGCACCAGGACAGAGCTCCCGGACGTGCACAGAGCCAGCTTTCCATGGCCCCAGAGATTCTCTTCCAGTTGTCTTGGGAGACAGAAAGTCCCTCTGATGATAACTCTGTAGATTTCTTCTCAATATGGACAGCCTGCAACCTGCCACTCCCTATTTCTGCACTGGCAAAGACTGCTGGAAAGTACTGGGGTACTCTGCCCTCCTGCTTATCTTACCACCCTCACAGACTTCTCCAAGTTAGTACGAGGGAAAGATAATCAGGTACTGATACACATTCTAAACTCTTGATAGGTAGTTTATTTAGCTAGAAAGTCTACTAGATAGTGTGCTAGAGTCTAGCTATTAAGGCTGTAAATGAATGGAAAATCAGACAATAATGGCTGGCTGCACTTGCAGAATTGTCAGTTCTGTCTTTTATCTGCACGTTACCAGGGAGTGGCACAGGACAGGTACCTAATAAAGATCTGTTAAAGAATGAATCACACAGACCTGTGACAGCATTTGAGGACTGTGCTCAGAAGAAGCAAAACTGAAACAAATACCGTCAGTAAGAAACTGTCTCTACTAATTATGCCGAAGTCCAGATGATCAGCATTGATGGGTATGTCTCAGTGCCCAGATGGACAACACCTTACAACTCCTGAAACAGGTTGTTCTCAAGTTAACTCCTTCTGAGAGACTATCTGCAGGCAGTCTGCCTCATCATTTAGCACTCTACAGGAAAACAAGGCCATTGGTGAGCCTGGGAACATCCCCACCAGGAGATAAAACTGAGATCTGATTCCTGATGGGGGAGAGGGGTCTTTAGCACGTAACTCCACAATATCAAAGATCCAGAGGAGGAGGCTCTGTGAGATGACAAAGCGGCAGAGCCTCAGCCCCCCTCTTTGTCCTGATAGGGTTATCTGCCCTTCCACACAGGCAGTGTCTCTGACCCACCGTGGCCCTCGAGTGGATGAGGAATGCTGTATCTGTGCGTGCACTTTGCTAGAGCGATCAACACTCAAAGCACTCAGTGTGCTGGATGCTGAGCAAGTGCCCAGCACACAGTGGCTCTCAGAACAAGTTGCTATCGTTACTGTGTCCAGTACAACGTTTCACATAAGAACCCTATAAAAACTCATCTTGGCCATATGGTGCTAAGTTTGTCTTTCCTGACCAACTGCTACAAAGGCATGGAACCCAGATGTTCTCCACTTGGCTTCTGCTGCTGAGAAAGTTGTGTAAATTTTATATAGGGGTTATAAGCATTTTCCTTTAGTCCAAGTCTTCATTTAATTGCTCCCTGACTCATTTATTATATACTGTACTTTTTAGTGTTGGCACTGTGCAAAATCTTTGAAAAACCCTTGGTAAGCAAATTCTGACATCTTTGCTGTTTCACCCAGTGCACAGTGGAGGACAGAGAAATGCTCACCCAGCTGGACAAATAAATGGTCAACTGTGAAGAATTCCCATGAAGAGGAATGGGCAGAGGCAGATCTGCAGTCAGCAAAAGCCAGCGGTAGGGAGGGGAGGAAGATGAATGGACTTATGAGCTAATTAGGCCAAAGAAGTAATAATAAGATTTAATAGTGCATTATAGAGGGAGGGTGGAGGAGAAAAAGGTGTCAAGGAGGACTCCCAGATGTCTCTCAAGTCTCCATTTCATTGTTCTGTCCCTTTGTGATCTTATTCTAGTTTACATGATTTTAAGTCCTTCAAATCCTTTTTTTAAAGATATATTTATTTATTTGAAAGTCAGAGTTACACAGAGAGAAGGAGAAGCAGAGAGAGAAAGAGAGAGACAGAGAGAGAGAGATCTTGTATCTGCTGGTTCACTCCCCAGTTGGCCACAATGGCCAGAGCTGCACTGATCCAAAGCCAGGAGCTTCTTCCGGGTCTCCAATGTGGGTGCAGGAGCCCAAGGACTTGGGCCATCTTCTACTGTTTTCCCAGGCCATAGCAGAGAGCTGGATTGGAAATGGAGCAGCCGGGACGCAAACCAGTGCCCGTATGGGATGCTGGCACTGCAGGCGGTGGCTTTACCCACTATGCCACAGTACTGACCCCTTCAAATCCTTTTTAAAAGCAGGCAGATTATATATTATAAATAAAAGGAAGGGCAGGCATTCTGGCGATTAGGTCACACGAATCCTGTATCAGAGTGCCAGTTCAGGTCCTAGACACTCTACTTCCAATTCAGCTTCCCATGGTGCACTTGGAAAGGTGGTAGATGATAGCTCAAGTACTTGAGCCCTTGCCACCCCTGTGGCCAACCCAGATGGAATTCCAGCCTCCTGGTTTCAGCTTGGCCCAGGCCTGGCTGTCATAGGCGTTTGGAGAGTGAACCAATGTATGAAAGATTTCTCTCTCACTCTCTCTCTGGCTCTGTCTTACAAATAAATCTTTAAAAAAATCTTTAAAAATGGGAATGAATGAATACGTAAGTAGAAACCCTTCCAGGAATATACCATGAAATCTATAAGCTTAGACAGTTGGAAACATACTACAAAAGTGCTGTCAGAGTACAGGTGATCATTAACTACCTTTTATACTAGTTGGGGAGAATAACAATTTTAAGAGGAAAACTTGTCAATTTTGTCTTCATGTATATTTTAGAGAACATACATGCAGTGCATTTTACTGTACAAAATTGTGTGTAATGCAATCAAGAGGGAGCCAGCTTGCATTACATTAACTTAAGAATCCCACAGCCCAAGCCTGTGATTACTCATGCTAATAGACTCTGGCCTCTGGAGCAAACCAGTAAAAAACACAAAACACTTTCCTTAATTCTTTTAGGGAGACAGGGATTGGAGGCATAGTTTGATTCTTTATTGGGTTTTCCTTAGTTCAATAATAAAATGAGTTTAGAGTTTATAAATGAACAACAGCCAATCTCTGGTGTAGCACGAAGGTGAGGTGAGGATGTAGGGTAATATGAGCATGAGAATAAAATAAAATACTTTAAATCTGTAATCAACAAATGGCACAGTTCTTACACAAAAAGCTTCGTCTCTTTTTGTGAACTAACTGAAAATGGAATTTCCACTCTTTTTTAAAAAAAGATTTCTTTCTTTTAAAGGTAGAGTTATAGATATGGGGGGTGTGGAAGAGATCTTCCATCTGTTGGTTCACTCCCCAAGTGGTCACAATGGCCAGGGCTGTGCCAAGCCAAAGCTGGGAGCTGGGAGCTTCTTCCTTGTCTCTCACACGGGTGCAGGGACCCAGGGACTTGGCCACCTTCTGCTGCTTTGCCAGGCACATTTGCAGAGATCTGGATGGGAAGTGGAAGAGCCAGGACTTGAACCAGTGCCGATATGAAGGCCGGCACTGCAGGCAGCAGTTTAACCCACTACGTCACAGAGCCAGCCCCTGAATTTCAACTCTTAACAAGTCGGTAGCATAATGGATATGAATGTGGCTTAAGAAAGGGTGAGTGTTTGGCATAGTCATACCCACATCCCATATCATCTCAGAGTGCTGGAGTTCAAGTCCCAGCACTGCTGCTGATTGCAGCTTCCTGTCAGTGTACACTCTGGAAGGCAGCAGGCAAAGGCTCAAGCAGATCCCTGCTACTCAAATGGGGGATCTGGATGGAGTTTCTGGCTCATGGCTTTGGCCTGGCCCTGCCTTGTCTGTTGTGGGCGTGTGGGGAGTGATCCAGCAGATGGGAGATCTCTTTTCTGTTCCTCTCGGCCTTTCAAAGAAAGTGAAAGAACGTGGCTGAAGGAGTCAGCTTGTGCAAACTGTCATCCCATCTTCACCTCTTAGCAATTCATTTGTAAAATGGGAACAAAATCCGTAGTGAAATAGCCTCGTATCACTGACTGTAAACTTGGTCTGTCATTTTCCTTAGCAATGAAGTGGGGCATAGGTAACTACTGTGCTATCATGCACACATCACCTATTGTAATGCTGAGCATATTTTGGGAAGGTCATGGAATGTTCCCACCCCAACCATTCCACCAAATTGGCTCTGGGGAAGGTGTGGGCCCCAGGGGAAAACCATGCATTTGGAATGTAGTGTTGACAGGGAAGAAAAATAACGATCATGGAAGCTTTGAGAGGAAAACAAATCAGAGGAGAAAAGAAAAGAGAATAGGGAATCAGGAAAAGCAATGATAAGAAGGGGACTTCAGAGAGCAGGGGTATAAATCAAATACTGCAGAGAGTAAGGACAACCAAGGCTCCTAAATCATTAATAACCTTTGACAACATAATCTCCATTTACAGTGGAATTCATCATTGTCATTAGAAAATATCTTAGAGTTAACTAAAAATTTCCCCAAAAAGGTTGGCCTTGTAATGTAATACAAAAAACACCTATTTTAGGATTAGTGATAAACTGGTCACCCTGGCTAGATATTACTTTTCTCCAAGGATTTGATAAAACGAAAGTGTTTACTCATATTCAATTTATGTTCTAAGTACTTAGTGTCTGTTTGTGTAGCTCTTGTGAAAATTACAAATCATCTCTAGAAAAGCAGATCAGAGAGGACATTTAAGTACAAGCCCTTCATTAGCTAAGGTGTGCCAGGAACCAATGGTCTTTTCCCTTTGCCAAATTATATGAACCAGTGGCATTTAAACATAGAGCTGCCACAGTTGTGGTATTATAATTTATAACATTTCCCCTACTTAGGAAGTCAGTGCAGTTGAAATATTACATCACAGCCGAGCAGTATAAAAACTCCTAAACTGTCCTGTGGTGGGAAGGTATGAAATATAAATAAATATCATTTCTAATTCAGTAAATTGTCACTTATTTTATCTTTTAAATTTTTATTTATTTTAAATTTACTTGAAAGGCAGAGAGAGAAAGATCTGCTTGTTTGTTTGTTTGTTTTAAATTGACAGGTAGAGATATAGACAGTGAGAGAGAGAGAGAGAGAGACAGAGAGAAAGGTCTTCCTTCCATTGGTTCAGCCCCTAAATGGCCACTACGGCTGGAGCTATGCTGATCTGAAGTCAGGAGCCAGGTGCTTTCTCCTGATCTCCCACGTGGGTGCAGGGGCCCAAGCACTTGGGCCATCCTCCACTGCCTTCCCGGGCCACAGCAGAGAGCTGGACTGGAAGAGGAGCAACCAGGACAGAATCTGGCGCCCCAACCGGGACTAGAACCCGGTGTGCCGGTGCCACAGGCGGAGGATTAGCCAAGTGAGCCACGGCGCCAGCCCAAGATCTATCTGTTGATTCACTCCCCAAATGTCTGCAACAGCTGGGTCTGGGCCAGGCTGAAGCCAGGAGCCTGGAACTCAGTCTGGGTCTGGTACACAGATGACAGGAACCAAAAAACTTGGGCCATTACCTACTGCCTCTTAGAGTATGCCTTAGTGGGAAGCTGGAATTAAAAGGGGAGCTGGTACTCAAACCCAGGCACTCTGATATGGGAGCAGGCATCCCAAGTTGCATTTTAACCACTACACCAAACACATACCTGTTACTTATTTTAGATGACATGCTTCTTTAAAGATTTATTTATTTGAAAGAGATAGAGAGAGAATATCTTCCATCTACTGGCTCACTCCATCTTGGTCTCCCAGATGGGTGGCAGGAGCCCAAGTACTAGGGCCATCCTCCACTGCCTTCCCAGGTGCATTAGCAGGGACTTGGATTGGAAGCAGAGCAGCAGGGATGTGGGATGCTGGCATCAAAAGTGGTGGTTTAACCCACTGCACCACAACACCAGTCCCAGATGAGTTCTTTCTTTAGAGAGTATATGAAGACTTTTGAATATGGATAATTTGATGTTTAGTTTCTAATAAAGCACATATATTGGGGCACCACTGTGGTTCAGCAGGTTAAGCCACTGCTTGTGATGCAGGTATTCCATATCGGAGCACTGATTCAAGTTGCAGACGTGTGCTCCATTTCCAACTGAGCTCCCTGTTAACATGCCGGGAAAGCACCAGAACACAGCCTAGGTACTTGGACTCCTGCCACCAGCCAGAGGGAAAGCCTGGATAGAGTTCCCAGCTCCTGGCCTCAGCCTGGGCTAGCTCTGGTGTTGCAACCATTTGGGGAGTGAACCAGCGGCGTGGAAGACTGATCCTCTTCTCACTCTGTCCCCTCCTCTCTCTGTCTCTCTGCCACTCTGCCTTCCAAATAAAATAAATATATATCTTAAAAAGCAAAGATGCTCAGAAAAAATTGCCCAAGATAAGATTGTTGAAAAACTCTTTTATACTCGTCTGTACACCAATGTTCTTATTTAAGTGTCTGCTATTTAACTGTAGAAGTCACTAGCAGTGTTTCCCAAACTATGTCATGTCTTGGTCCACAGAGGAAAGGACAACACTTAGACTGCAGGAAAGCTGAGGAGCACAGCACAATCAGATCCAGGGTCTCAGACCTCAACCAAATGAACCGACCTGCTAGGCATCATCTGATAACCACTTCTGGCACATCCACTGGAAATTCAGCCGAAATATCAGACATTGAGTGTAAAGCTGAGGTCTAAATCTTACAAGTGATAGAAGAATTTGCCCCTCAGGGATGCAGTACCGTTTGGACTGATGCAATGGTATCTTCATTCTGCCTCCTAACAGCATTAAACAGCACAGATCACAAACCAAGAAACAAATTGTCTCAGGGCCGTCTTTTCTACTTCCTCAGCACATAACGTGCTAGAACTATACTGACATCTAATATCTTGATGGACCAGTATCCTCAGACAGAGCCTGCACATGCTAAGAAATAGATACGAGGCTGAGGGTGACTGTTCACTGAGTCACCAATTTGTTCTCAGACGACATATGCACTGTTTTAGGCACTGGAGCCTGGTAGTCAACAGTAACTTATCTTGCCTACCACGGACTTCGTGAACTCTTTGTCATCAGGATCATAACCCTTTATATTTTCGACAAATATTTGGCTTTGGTAATGTGCTAAGGCTAGATGATGCGCGTATATACAGAGTAGGAAAGACAGGAACCACCTTTGCCTTCCTAGTGCTTAAAGATCTGTTCACACTTACCTTGGGAGCTGGAAAAGATTACTACTGTCACTCTGCCCAGAATTACTTGGGGTACACAGCACTAATATCCCAAGTGACAAAAAAGTATATGAATGCCAAGAAAGCTCTGATACCTGAGATTGGCCATATTCAATAAAAGTACATTTAATTCACCATCTAAATGGGAAAACTCCACGAGTGTCAAATGTTGAGCAAGGTGGGAGGCCAAGATAAGGCATAATAGGGAATCTCCCAGTAAATCTATGTCACTTCAACCATAGGCCACACGAACTAAAAATAGATCTGACACCATTATGTAAGACTGATATGTTCAGATTTCTTGTTAGGCAAATAACCTGTAGACACACCATATCTTGCATGTTTCACAGCTATAGTATATTCAAAGTGCCTGATGTCTCAGGACCGTATTTACTACTTTATCAAGAGGAGCTGATCTTTTGTTATGAGTATTTTTTGTAGGAAATGTAGATTTAACATTTAAATTAAAAATTTAGATTTAAATTTAAAAAGAGATCAAACAGACAATAAACCATGTCAACAGCATTTTCCTACATCAGGGTCTATACAGCAAAGGATAGCATTTGTACTGCACAAAGTGGGAAACAGCTGTAGGAGCCTGCCCTGCACTTGTGTTTCACCAAGCACGTATACAGATTTGTTCTGTTACCTTGTGCCAGGGGCTCACAGATCAGAGAACAGACCCAAAGGATACAGCACAGTGATAGATGGTGCTTACCTCCACATCTGAGAGTGAAGAATGCAAGGTGGCAGGACACAAATAATCTCTCCACTTAAGAGACAAAACACATCATCAATATTACCTTTCAGAAAGTGTTTTGAAAATTGTGAGAAAATGATACCAAGAGCTGTACTAAATGTGAGTCTGAGTGAGGAGACAAAAGGCGCAGAGAGAAAGTCCCTGCTGGGGGTGGTAATCTGTGTACACGCTCATCTCTTGTGCTACCAAATCCACTACAAACACATTGGCTGAGGCCACCTTTTCTTTGTACGTCCTTAACTGCATAGCATACTTTTCTGGAAGGAGAAAGGAACAAAGTTAAGAGGTATGAAATCCTATTATCCACATATGGCAGCTGCTGAAAGTTCCAGGATAGATCCAGATGGATTTTAAAGAAAAACAAAAACAAAAACACCTCTCCTTTTCTTCCAGGTTGCCTTTCTAATGAAAATGGCTCCTTATTCTTGTGATAAAGATCCCTCAGTATCCTGCAGAAATCAATCTCCCTTTCTACTTCTTGGTAACAGTTTGCTGTCCTCGCCTCCACCCAGTTGAGCTGAGGCACTGGTGCCCATCTAGAGATAACATTTCCCAGCTTGGTTGCAACTATGTAAAGTAGCTGGGCCAACAGGATGGGAGAAGTTCAAGTTTAACTTCCTAGTAACCTCCACAAAGACAAGGCTATTTGATTTGGCCTTCCTCTCCCCTTTTCCTGCTGGTTAGAAATGGGGACAGCAGCCACAACCTTAGAAGTGTGTGAAGCACTGCAGGACTGCCTTGCAAGCCCTTGGCTGTTCTCTTCTGCACTGTTCTGTGAGAATGGAAAAACCACCTGCCTTATTTAAGCCATTCTACTTGGGAGTCTGTTTATTGCAGCAGTTTAGCAGGTTCCCTAATTAGCGAACTCTCAGATGACTAAAAAGTATCTCTTAAAAGCATCTCAAAATAGACACTTGGAAATGACTTATTTGAACCTGATCCTTCTGGACAATGCAAATACATTCACAAATACCAAGAACTCAGAGTGAAATATAAACAAATATTTTATATTAAACAATAAGTTGCATAAGACAATTTATAAACAATGCATCATAATTTGTTATTATTGATAGCAAATTAGCACAAGAGACTGAATTAATACAAACATAAAATGGCAGAACAGAACAAAGGTAACAGGCTAAGATCTGTGACAGACAACTGTGATGGACAATTGAAGGGATGGTTTTCTTCAGAGCTGTTACAATTATCCGTTAATGACAGCTGTCTCCAAGGAAAGACAAGGGCTTGCTGTTTCCTGGAGGCAGTTAACAAGGGAGCCACAGGGGATCTGGAGGAAGCATGGAGATGGGTCTGACCCATCTCAGAACAGGGGGGGTCCTTCGTGGTTTCCCAGGAGACAAAATTAAAGATGGAAGGACTTTCTAGGAGTCGGGCTCAGGACAAGTTCAGCACTGTCAGATAACAATCAGAGGGAGGCAATACAGAACCGCTGGGAGGGTTTTAACAAGTGGGGCAATGAGATGGGTGTTCCATTTTAGATACAATTCTACGCCAGGTGTGGAAGAGGAAAGGAATGAGAAAGCTGCTCTGGATGGCAGGATTTCCAGAGAAGTTCACTTCTTCGGTTTGCATAGCTAGGATGAGTGGAACCAGCGTAAGCAGTTACCTAGGGGTCATCTGATGTGGTTCTCCAGGGAAGACTCCGGGATGGAACTAGAGTCAAGACTGCTCAGAATATGCAAGCTGAGATACACAAGAACACATGTGGAGGGGAAGGGCAGACCCCCGGGGATCACTGACATCTAGGGAACAGGGAGGACAAAGGGATTCAGCAAAGGAGTGAGAGAGGGGAGGGCCACGGAAGGAGAATGCGAACCCTGCCTGGGAGCCAGAGCAAACACTTGCTTGAGAAACTGCTATGCAGTAATCGCATAATCAAGGACTTTAAGGAGCACAAGTGACTGCTAGATACAGACGTGAAGAGTCACTCAAGAATCCGGCCTGCATGAGGAAGGAGTCAGTGGTAAAGGGAACATTTGCTTCCCAGAACTTGACTTGGGAGGAGCCAGCCCTGTGGCCTGGAGTTTAACCAACCACATTAAAGGGCCAGTTTGACTCCCAGCTGCTCCTGCTTCCAATTCAGCTCCCCATTAATGTGCCCATGAAAACTGGAGAAGATAGCCCATGTACCTGGGCTCCTGCCACCCACGTGGGAGATTCTGGACTCCTGGCTTCACCCAGCTCCAACCCCACCATTGTCATCATTTGGGGAGTGAACCAGCAGGTGGGAGATGTTTCTTAGTCACTCTTTCAAGTAAGTAAATAAGTAAGCATAAAAAATAAATCTTTTAGAAAACCAAAAGTCTAGATGAACAGCAAGAATGGGAGGCAAGTTTGATGGAAGATGTATTTTTGTTTTAAAGATTTATGTATTTATTTATTTGAAAGGCAGTTACAGAGAGAGAGAGAGAGAGATCATTCATCTGCTGGCTCATTCCCCAGATGGCTGCCAACCGCTGGGGCTGGGCCTAGACCAAAGCCAGGAGCTTCATCTGCATCTCCCACGAGGGTGGCAGGGGCCATCTTCAGCTCTTTTTCCCAGGCCATTAGCAGGGAGCTGGATCAGAAGTGAAGCAGCTGGGATTCAAACTGTGTGGTGGCTTTAGCTGTTATGCCACAACGCTGGCCCCGCAAGGTATATTTTTTAGGAAGCGAAAGGAGTAAGGAGATAGAAGTTGAAAATAGCAAGAGTAGGGGCCCAGCACAGCAGGTAAAGCCTCCACCTACACACCAGCATCCCATATGGGGGCTGTCTGCTCCACTTTTGATCCAGCTCTCCACTAATGCACCTGGGAGATCAGGATTAAGCTCCTGGCTCCTGACTTCGGTCTGGCCCAGCCCTGGCTCCTGTGGCCATTTAGAGGAGTGAACCACTGGATGTAAGATTTTCTCTTAGGCCGGCGCCGCGGCTCACTAGGCTAATCCTCCGCCTTGCGGCGCCGACACACCGGGCGTTCTAGTCCCGGTCAGGGCGCCAGATTCTGTTCCGGTTGCCCCTCTTCCAGGCCAGCTCTCTGCTGTGGCCAGGGAGTGCAGTGGAGGATGGCCCAAGTCCTTGGGCCCTGCACCCCATGGGAGACCAGGATAAGTACCTGGCTCCTGCCATCGGATCAGCGCAGTGTGCCGGCCGCAGCGCGCTGGTCGTGGCGGCCATTGGAGGGTGAACCAACGGCAAGGAAGACCTTTCTCTCTGTCTCTCTCACTGTCCACTCTGCCTGTCAAAAAATTAAAAAAAATTTTTTTTCTCTTTCTTTCTGCCTCTGCCTTCTCTATAACTCTGCCTTTCAAATAAATAAATAAATCTTAAAAAACATATAGCAGAGTGACAAAGTATACAGATATTTTCCTGATTTAGAATTAAGTCAAATTCTATGTACATATTAAACCTATTTCTACCAGGAGCTATAGCTTAAGTATTTAGCATGCTGTTATGACCTCGTAAAGGCATAAAGATAAAGAATTCAGAATTCTATGGAAATTCTTAGCAGAGTTTGTATATCTATCTATCTATATATATATATATGAGTATTGTTTGCTTTCCCCTTTAGCAAACTGGTAAACATTAACCTTGCTAACCACTACCTTACTTGTCCAGTTGTAAAACTTTAAAAGGTCCCTTTTAAGAAGTCCAAAGGAGGGGGAGGGACATGGCTTACAAAGTAATTCCACAGCCATACAACTTAAAGCTCCCCTACTGTCTCTGCCAGTCCCCCTTGGACATTGAGTGAGGAGCCCTGTATGTGTTCAGTAATGCAAATAATGGCCAGGTTGCTCACTGCTCAAATTCCCTGGGAAGGCCAAGCATTCAAACCATGCAAGGCAGATCACTCAAAGGAACAAGGTAGGAAAGGAAACACTTATTATTCCTAAGGAGAGTGTTAGTGACCTGAAGCAGCTTAATTTACTTCTCATTTCCCTGGCTGCGGATGAAAAAAGATGAGGTTAGGAGGGAGGTGGTGGACATGGCTGGTTGTCTTCATGTGGTCCTCTCAGGCTGTTTAATTCAACATCGAGGCTGCAGCACATGTACAGGGGAAGACAGGAAGAAAGTGATCCCCCAAAGTAACCAAGCACTCACGCACCTGAGCTCCCTGAACTGCCACACACAGCCTGAGCAGTGGTATTGGGAAGAAACTGGGTTTAGACAGCTTGAGTAATTGGAGCAAGATCACACAACTAACATATGGTGGATCAAGATTCAAACCCAGATGCGACCAACCTCACGAAGGCCACACCTGCCCCCTTCAGTTTGTTCTCTAAGATAGAGATCAGCTGAAATTAAATATGTTTCCAACAATCTGCAAATCATTAGAAGGAACTTTAAGTGAAGGGAAAAAAATGCTGGTGTTCCAATGGCTGCCTCAAAGACACAAGCAGCAAAATCTAAAACATAAAGTACAACCCAGTTACCATTTAACAACAGTATCACCTAACTTTTTTTTTTTTTAAATCATCATCTTGGATTCCATCTAATCTGATCCTTTTACACTTGCTGGGAGATAAAGAAATGGCATCAGCTTCATTGATGGCTAAGAAATTTCTGTGATAAGATGACACAGAATGGAAATCAGAATTGGAGAGTTCTACAGAAGCAAGTGTGCTAGAACAGGCTCTCTTGAGTGTCATCATCTCAAACGCGTACTTATCTTCAGAGGAATTATTAACGAAATCATCACAAAGACACGTAGGAGCTCTTCTTCAAAGTTAGTTTATAAAGAACTTTAAAAAATTTATTTTGAATTAATACACACTAACTGTAATTCTTAAAGAGTATGTAGAAGCAGGTGTTTGTTTGGCACACTTGCATCCTCTATTGGAATGTTTACATTGAGTTTCAGTTTGGCTGTTTTTCCAGCATCTTGCTAATGGATACTCAGGGAGGCAGAAAATGATAGCCCAAGTACTGGGTTCCAGCCACCCACATGGGAGACCTAGATTGAGTTTCCATCTCCTGGCTTTAGGTTGGCTCAGCCCCAGCTGTAGCAGGCATTTGGAGAGTGATCTACTGGATAGAAGATCTCTTTCTCTGTATCACTCTCTCCTTATCTCCACCTTTCAAATAAATTTAAGAAAAAAAAACAAAGAGTAATTATCCACTCTGAATAGAGTAGTATCTTAGCTATGATTTGACACATATTAAAGGAGGGGTTAAGAAATTCAAATCAAAGCTAAGACTCTTCCTTAGGGAGGCAATTGGCATATGCACTGTCTTTATACCTCTACTTTGCCAAACAAATTTCTCTTATTGCTCTGAAAGGATACACCATTAGAATTCCATACATATTCTCTGCCTTTTAAACTAGGAAATGAAAAAAAAGGCATTGGAGAAAATATTTCTACTTATTCCTTTTAGTTAGGCAGTCTTAGTTACACAACCAAACCCACCATGTTGGATCTTAATCATCTATACCTAATGGCTACTTTCCATAAACAACAGCTGGTGAGGAGGCAGTGTTTCCTAACTGACTTGGGTTACAGCAGAAGAAAAACTAGACCTGAATTGGGCAAGCACAGCCTAAGGGATGGTCCTACCTTGGTTATAAATCACACACACACATCTAAATCAACTACTGCCATCAATTTCACGTAGAGCTTCCTGTCTAGTAAAATCTGCCTTAATTGGTTTTCATTCTGTTGTTGAAAAACAGAAAGGGGGAGAAAGAGAGAGCAAGAGCTCTTCCAACCCAGACAGCATCATGGGAATTCCAGACACACTCACCCCTCCCCCACCCCCACACATGCACATACACTTTAAAACTCAAGTGAGCACATCTAGTTTTTAAGGAAATACTAACAAGGAACAGGTTGAGGGTATTTTCCACTGGCTTAAAAATAAAGCATTCTACCCTTTAAAAAAATAAATCTCAGAATTATAGAAACAGGAAGCAGCAGCTGGATTTATCATCCTTCATTTCCTCTGAGAGTCACAGTAAGGAACTCCCCATTGAGACAAAAGCCATGCAGAGGGTAGCCCCTCCTGCCTGGACCCACACGGTCTGCAAGCTGCTGCTGACTGTCACAACACTGGATAGTGGATGGCCACTTCAAAATCCAAGTGCTCACTCTACCTTAGAAAGCCTCTGTGTCCAAGCCCTACGTGTTGATAAAATAAAAAATCTGAGTAGCCTTTAAGTACATGCAGATATTGGCCCTAGAAGAGCCTCAGCCTCATTTCTCATGAAAGTTTTCTGGACTCACTCCAGAGGTTTCCGGAGCCCAAGGACACAACAGAAGATGACAAAGACACACCCCGAGGGACCCTGCAGCTGCGTGCTGGTGGTCGCGCTGGAAAGAAGCAACAGAGCCAGGTGGGCTCCAAACTTCTCTCAGCCACTTGGTGCCCACCACAGCTGAAGTAGCTACCCCCTCTCAGCCTCAGTTCTCTCAACTGTGAAATGGCAATGAGAACACCTATTTCACAGAGCTGTGATGAAAAGCAAATGAGATGATGAACCAAAATAAATCACACATCAATAACACATTAGAGTGACAGGAATACATACACTCAGTGTGTATATACGGGGCTTTACTAGTTCCAGAGCTCTCTTTAATATCATTCTTCAAAATGACACAGTAAAATAGGCAGCGGCAGCATCATCATCAACATCACTATTACTGCTTTATAAACAAGTTTGCCTAGAACAGCACAGTACGAAAATTGTGCCCCAACTCCGTAGGCAGCGTTCACATCACTTGAAAACATGCTGGCAACATGTGAGTGATAAGCACAAGACTGAGAATTATGAAACCCACTCAGGTTTCAGGCCGGCTACTCTGGGCAAGTCCCTTTACCTCTCCAGGCAATATGATTCATCCATTTGTCACCAGTCTGGTGGCAGGCAAAAATAATTAGACTGGGTTCCAGCTCTTGAAGAACTCACTTGGGGGTAAGAGGGAGAGGGGTGGAAAGAAATGGCATATAAACAGATGCATTACACAACAGTATTTACTTAAAATATAGAGCAGGAACAAAATGCTGTGGGATCCAGGAGCAGGAAATGACTAACTTTGTCCAGGGCACTCATGGAAGAATTCCTTTAATTTGTAAACTGGGAAAAGAACGAAATCAGACTGCAAATTAATCAACGTCCCTTTTGGGGCTAGGACGCTGAGAAAATTTGGCTTAGAGAGATGTCACCAATCTCAATGCACAGTACAATTCCTCTTATTCATCTGCTCTTCACCAGCGCGTCACTTACAACAGTATCCGAGAGGCTAGAAAACCATGCTTGGGTAAATTCTGAAACGTCACAGTTTTCAGAATATTGCTCAAACACAACCCACAGCTCACGTCTGTGGAAGATTGTGGAAGCTGGGTCTGTGGTTCGCCCTGTGTGTAGGAATCACAGACTAGATCCTAGACTGCTGAGGTTCAGCTTTGACTTTGCCAATTACTAGCTGTGTGAACCTGGACAGTTCACAGGATCTCTCTGTGCTTCAGTTTCCTAACTTAAGAAATGGCAGCGGCGGTGGTGGCAGTGGTAGCAATGATGTCTACCTATACCATAGGGCTGTGTGTGGACCCAGCTAATACATCAAGAACTTAGGGCTGGCGCTGTGGTGCAGCAGGTAAAGCTGCTGCCTGTGAAGCTGGCATCCCATATGGGCGCTGGTTTGCCCACATGGCTGCTTCACTTCCATTCCAGCTCCATGCTAATGTGCCTGGGATAGCAGCGGAGGATGCTCCAAGTGCTTGGGCCCCTCCTAGCTCCTGGCCTGGCCTGGCCCGGCCCGGCCCTAGCTTTTGTGGCCATTTGGGGAGTGAACCAGTAGATGGAAGATCTTTCTCTCGCTCTCTCTCTTTGTGTAACTCTTTCAAAAAATAAAAAATAAAAAAGCAGTTCCTGGCAAAAATAAACATTACTTGAGTTAGCGGCTGTCATGATTTGCAAAAGTATTAATTGGCATTTTTGGCTTATTAATCTAAAAATACTCTCTGAAGGCTAAAAGTTTCAGATTTGCTCTTTACCCTAATTTTCTTCATTGATTAACTATAGAAAGCTCAGTTAGTCAATGATGAAATGTAAGTTGTCTTCTGATCCAGCTCTCTGCTATGGCCTGGGAAAGCAGTAGAAGATGGCCCAGATCCTTGGGCCTTTGCACCTGTGTGGGAGACTGGGAGGAAGCTCCTGGCTACTGGCTCTGGATTGGCACAGCTCTGGCTGTTGCAGCCAGTAGGGGAGTGAACCAACGGATGGAAGACCTCTCTCTCTCTTGCTCTGCCTCTTCTTCTCTCTCAGTGTAACTCTTTCAAATAAATAAATCTTAAAAAAAGTAAATTTATTTTGGTGCAAAAAATGTTGAAATTTATACATACTTATATTTTAGAAAATGATATACCTTAAAAGTGACTACATCAGGGTTCTCATTGATATTCTGGAAATTACAGAAAAGTAGAAATGTAGGGGAAAAGGGTGTCTGTATTCTTACAAAATTTCTTTTTTTTCCTGTTATTTCAGTTTTATCTTTAAAGCATAGCTTGTATTTTAAAAATGATACAAATTCAGTGCAATGTTAAAAATGCAGGTTTGGCTGCCCATCAGAAAATAAGCATTTACATAACAAAGTTATTTTCATTTTTTTCTCCTTTTATTCACACAGAATTTTGGGGAATTATTTAGATCATTCATTATGTTTTATCAGTATGATATAGTAGTAACTGTCAGGTGAAATGGACTGTATCCAGATAAATTAAACTTCTGTAAATTAGACTGGGTGCTTTAATTGGTAACATTAGCAACACTTGCCAAACCCAAAGATTCTGCATTTTTTAATACATTAAATACCATTCATCCATTGGCTCTAAGTCAACACCAATACTGACTGACTCTTGGGGCCCGTGGTTTTTGTCTGAGTCGATAATACTTAGGTCAGGCCTCAGAATGAATCACTAAGATCTGCTGCTGCAAAGATATTTTATCAGAACCCCAACAGAAAAAAAGAGAAACTGAGGGTCTTTATCATACCCTTACCATGTTCTGGGAAGAACGGGATAGTTTTTCTCCATAGAAAACACGTTTGCTTTAGATCTGCTCCCAGAGCTTTATAATACATCCATAGAAAATGACCCAAAATCATTTCAGCTCTTGTTCACTAACAGCCAATTATTTGCCGGGCATCTTGGGAGAGGAGTTTTACAAGATCTCTTCCCGTGGTAGCTTCAATTCCTTAAAGTAAATTATTTCCCCAATTTTTCAGGGGGCAAAAATAACCTGAGCTTAGAAATGTTAGGTGGGGCCAGAGTTGTGGTGTAGCAGGTAAGGCCACCGCCTGCATGCTGGCATCCCATATGGGCGCTGGTTCAGGACCTGGCTACTCCACTTCTGATCCAGCTCTCTGCTATGACCTGGGAAAGCAGTACAGGATGGCCTTGGGGCCCTGTGCCTGCATGGGAGACACGGAAGAAGCTCCTGGCTTCAGATCAGTGCAACTCCGGCAGTTGCAGCCAACTGGGGAGTGAACCAGCGGATGGAAGACCTCTCTCTCTGCCTTTCCTTCTCTCTGTATAACTACTCTGACATTCAAATAAATAAATCTTTTTTAAAAAAGTTAAGTAACACCTTCAAAAAGTCACAGGGCTAAAAAAGACCAGGAAGTAAAACTAAATGCACACTCAGACACACTCATACGAGAGACAGATTTTTTTTAAAAATGACACTGCAACTGGCACCAAATCTAGACTAGTCCCAACCTACTTTAAAGAAACCCATTTCAGTTATCAGAAAAGCTGTAGCTGGCCTAGATCAAGTTTTATAAAATGAAAACAAGCATTAAATTTAAGAAACAGTTTTCCAGGGTCTGGCACTGTGGTGAAGCTGGACAAGCTGCTGCCTGTAGTGCTCTGCTCCACTTCCCATCCAGCTCCCTGCTGTGGCCTGGGAAAGCAGCAGAGGATGGCCCAAGTGCTTGGGCCCCTGCACCCATGTGGAGACCCAGGAGAAGCTCCTGGCTCCTGGCTTCAGCCTGGCCCAGCCCTAGCTGTTGTGGACATTTGGGGAAGAACCAGCAGATAGAAGACCTCTCTCTCTCTCTGTCTCTCCCTCACTCTCTGTAACTCTGCCTTTCAAATAAATAGAATAAATCTTTAAAAAAATAAAAAGAAACAATTTTCATTCCAAATAACTGTTTTTCTTTTTCCTTTTTTTTAAACATCTTTAGTTATTTTGCAGGTTGTCTTGGTAATAATTTTAGAGAAATATAACCAAGACAGCCATTCAAATATTTTTTTGGTGAGGGAGTTAGACTAGTCTATTTAAGTTTATGAATCAGGAGAAACACTGACCAGGTAAATTGATAAGTGCTTGGTAGACAGACAGTCAAAACTTTAGGCACAAACTTAAGGGAACAGAACTTTCAGGTGTTCCTGAAAGGTCAAAGGCCACATTAATTCTAACTAACCAATGCTTACAACCAGAATTACTTAAAAACAGTAAGTATAAGTGATACTGTAATAGTTTATATAGAAAAGCCTTATCTAGGAGAGAGTTCAATATTCACGTAATTCAATGTTACTTCCTGTTTCTATTGCGTATCAGGATTTATGCTCAGAAAAGCAATGAGTTATATTCTTCCACTTCTTCTTTGATCTGCCTAAATATGCTGTGGCATATCCTGGTGTATCTGGTGCAAGGGTTTGTAACTGCCAGACCACCTGGGGGCCACCAGTGAACAGGTCTCCAGCCTGTCTTGTCTTTTACTGCATTTAACGAAATATTAAAATAATGCAGCCAGTCCACATACCAGCAGACCTGTTACTTTAGGCTTTCATAAAAGAGGATTTCATAATTAATCCTTCTAAGACAGCTTTACTTTCTAAATTAATTAATTTGAGATAAGGAGAGAGAGAAGAGAGGAAAGAAAGAGTGAGAGTGATCGAGGAGAACGTGCAGCACCCACACACTGGTTCACTTCCTAAACCCTTGCAACAGCTGGGGCTGGAAACGATGGGAGCCAGAAACCCCACTACTTGACCCATCACTGCTGCCTCCTGCGGTGTGCATTAGCAGGAAGCTGGAGTCAGGGATGAAACCAAGGCATTTTGATATGGGACACAGGAGTTTTTGTTAGTTTGCTTAAAGATTTATTTATTTATTTGAAAGGCAGAGAGAGTGAGAGTGAGAGAGAGAGAGAGAGAGAGAGAGGGAGATCTTCCATCCAATGGTTCATTCCCCAAATGGCCACAATGGCCAGGCCGAAGCCAGGAATCAGGAGCTTCTTCCACGTCTCCCACATGGGTGCAGGGGCCCAAGTACTTGAGCCACCCTCCACTGCTTTCCCAGACACATTAGCAGAGCACTGGATCAGAAGCGGAGCATCCAGGACTCTAACTGGTGCCCATATGGAATGCTGGCACTGCAGGTGCAGGTTCAGCCTTCTCTGCCACAGCACCGACCCAGGGACTTAGGAGTCCTGACAATTATGCTAACTACTCACTCTTCTAAGCTAGCTTTATGATATAAGTGACTCTATAAAACACCAAATCATGCCATTAAAAACTTAAAGTTGATTCCATTTCCCCTCAACAATAATTTCTACTGAGGGAACACATGGCCACCCTGAGTTCTAATACAGGTAGAGTTCTAGAGTTCTAGCAGAATTTAGTCTGACATTGACAAATGGTTGGATACCAACTTAACAATTAATATCTTTATTACTAGATTCCTTCTCTGTAAAAGGAGAAGACTATAGATTGTCTCTGGAGTGCCTTCCTTTTCCAAAATTCCAACATTTAGTTCACACTTAAAACCCAAGATCCAATGTGTCCTTCAAGGAAAGTTATTTCCTTTCCAACCCCACTCCAAGGCAATATTTCCTGCACCTCTCTGAGTTCATACACTACTATATTCACTGTTCATTAAGGCAATCATTAGCATATAATAACTTTTTAACCCAATAGGCTATCTATTATTCCAAAGGAGACTGTATCTTATTAATCTCTGTGTATATATGCAAATGTAACAAATGTATGTACAATAAAAACTTCAAATCACACTATCAAGTACTCACTTGTTGTCCATAGAAGCACCACTGCTTCTATACATCAAATATTGACAATTAAGAAACAGGGCATTCATGTCTGATGACAACTAATGACACAGGAGTAGTATTTTTTAGTAGTCAGTTTAAGGGGAAAATATGCTCTCTGGTTTAAGATCACTGAACTCCTTTGATGCTGTAACATTTCATGATTCACCTTGTGGAACCTTACTGTTTTTTTTCCCTCCTCTCCTTTTCTATAGTATAGGCATGAATTTTGTAGTGCTTATTTTCAGTGATTCAACTGTTCAGAAGAAAAAGTGACCTCAAAAGGGTAGAGACTGATTCAGAGCTGGAAATGCCTCAGACACCTGAAGGGAGGAACAGAGCTTAGGGAAAGTTAGCCAAAAAAAAAAAAAAAAAAAAAAAGTTTAATGAGGTAGTGCAGTGAGGTTACATGAGGCCAGGGCAGGGCAAAGAAGATAGATGTTGTTTGGCCCGAAAGTGTGTAGCTTTCCAGTTCCAAGACAAAATTTCTTGTATTCCTTGTCTGTCCTTTGGTATTTGTTTTTCTTGTTCATGCACATCCCTGGTGGTTAGGAACAAAAGGGAGCGAAGGCTGCTGGCACTCACACACGGAGGCAGAGTGGAAGCTGAAAGCCCAGCACCTGGAAGACCAGTGGGAAGTCCTTTGGGGTCCTTTGTGTTGTGAACTTGACAAATCACAAGGGCTCCTTGTATGAACAAATGCTAATAGGTTTGTTGGAGGAGCTTCAATTACCCACTCTTTTCATTTCTTATAAAGTAACACCTGAATTAAGATGCACTGAGGTTTTTATGACAAATTCAGATTCCTGAGCTCCATCCAGACCTGTTTCCTCTCTACACGAGCCCCACAGACCTGCAGGAGAGAGCCACTAAAGGGCTGGGATGCCAGGAGCAGGGAGCCCTCATGGGCCGCCAGGCTCTGTCGCCATGACTCAGCAGGTCAGGGCTGTGACCCCGCACCTCTGCAGTCATTCCAGTTCCTACCCAGTGCCTACTACAAATGCACACGCACAGCCTGGCCTCACTCCAGAGCCCATCTGAGAATAGCACGGCACAACACAGGATTTTGAGAAGCAGGCCAGCCGCAGGCCCTGGGTGGCAACCAGTTCCCCAGAGTGTGGCTGGGAGCAGCCACAGAAAGAACAGGCTCTATGACATGCAGCAACATGGCCATTGCCATGTCTAGGCTGCCTTCAATCCTGCTAAATTCTATTCTTTACAAAGGGAACATCAATTGGGAGAAGTAAAAAATAAATAAATAAATAAGGCTCAGTGGGGATGGGATTGTAGGGTTCTTTGGGCCAACTACTGCAAATTAATTTCCAAGGCTAGGAAACTGGTAATGGTGACAATAATAAATTCCTGTCAGCGACGCTGGTGGCTCTCCTACTTCTGCACCTCAGCAGCTGGCAATGCACTTGCTTCTGCTTGAGCTGACTGTTGCCATGCAATGCTTATCTCTAGGGTAAAAGTCACCCTTGGGCAACGTCGTGTGTACCACCTGATGTCCAGCCGGCAGTCCCATTTGGCCCTTTCTGGAGAGAATCCATCCTTTCATTTATAAGTCAAATAAGGATCAACTGTGAAAGGTGTTTGAAAGAAGCTTCTGATTAGGAAGAGGGACAGGATGTCAGGACCCCAGGCAAGGTCTCGGCACCAAAGAGCACTCCCACTGCACACGCTAAGCCTCAGCAAGAGCCACAGAGAAGGGCGAACTGTTCAGCCACGACTGCGCAGGTGCCCCCTGAATGTACCTGGTGAGCACGGGCTGGCTCTCATCTGCCTCTAAACACCCACAGCAGCTGTCGAGGCACAAGGACACTTGCTCACTCTCCACGTGTTCTATCACTTGCCAGGAATTCCCTAGAGAATTCACCTGGCCTCTCAAGCCCCTCACCACTCCTCCTCCTTCCTTCTCTTTGGGATCTGCCTGCCTGCAGAGGGGATGATATCCAGATCCCTGTCCTGCTGGCCGCCCACTTCCATTACCCTGCACACCAGGTGGGGGTGGTGAAGTCTCTCCAAGCATCAGTCATGGGGATGGGTTTTGCTATTAATCAGTGGACTGCTTTACCTTTGTAACTGGTTTTGGATTTGGACATGGGGTAGGGGAGAGTCACTGAGCTCCCCCAAACTTCAGAGTGCCTAGGGGCTCCTTGCCTTATATACCATATAGTTTTCAGTATTTGTCAAAAATACATGTGCAGAAATGTGCTGAGAAAAAAAAATTTTTAAGTCTCTTTGAGGGGCAGGCGCTGTGGCTCACTTGGTTAATCCTCCACCTGCTGCGCCGGCACCCCATATGGGCACTGGTTCTAGCCCCAGTTGCTCCTCTTTCAGTCCAGCTCTCTGCTGTGGCCCAGGAGGGCAGTGGAGGATGGCCCAAGTGCTTGGGTTCCTGCACCCCATGGGAGACCAAGGAGGAGGCACCTGGCTCCTGGCTTCGGATCGGTGCAGCGCAGGCCGTAGTAGCCATTTTGGGGGGTGAACCAATGGAAGGAAGACCTTTCTCTCTCTTTCACTGTCTATAACACTAACTGTCAAATAAAAAAAGAAAAGTCTCTTTGACTGTATCAGCTCATGGGTTGATACATGGGCCAGCCCTCTTTGTATCAAATTCTTGGGAAGGTAGTTCAAAAGATGCTATCCAATTTCTGTGGGAATTCTTAGCGGGCAACAATTACTCTAAAATATATTCAAAAGAGGAAACAGCCCTTTTAAAATATTATTGGTGACTCAGCACATGGAAATTGGCTTTGGACACTTGCAGGGCAGTAACCTCCTGGAAACTTTCTCCCAAATATTTAAAAAAGACCAAGACACAGGTGAAAACTCAACCATGAGACAAGAATTTAAAACCAGGTAAGACTGAGGGTCACTAAACATCACTAGCCTGGGGGAAAATGAGATCAGAAACTCGAGTCAGATTAGACCCTAAATTATTAGTTAATCCTTGTGAATTAGCCGATGACATTTGAACAATAAATACCCCAAGTGAAGCAGGTGCTCCCTTGAATAGCTCCAGTGAAGTGCCTGCTTTTTGCTGTTTCTCCTGAAATGCATGCTGTGAAATAAGCAATAGCCAATCAGCAGCCGGGGCCATTTTTATGAATGTAATTGTAAAAAGCAGTTTGTGCTCATTGTTTTCTAGATGTTATTGGAGAGAGACAGAGACAGAGCTGTCATCCACTGGGTCACTCTCCCAAATGGCCACAATAGACATGGGGGCTGAAGCTAAGAACTGGCAGGAACCCAAATACTGAGCCATCGCTGTTACCTTCTAGGGTCTGCATTATCAAGTCAGAAGACAAACCCGGACACTGCAATGTGGACATGGGAATCTTATCCACGAGGCCAAACGCCTGCCCCCTGTTTTTCATGTGCACATATTTACACTGCTCTGGCTCCATTTTGGAGCACCTATTCCTGGCAACCAGAATATGTGTTTCCTGATGGCCATTCTCACTTTAGCTTGAGTAAATCCCTTTAGTCTCACAGTGGGGGTGTCTGAACCTGCTTTCTAGGTCAACAGTCCTTCGGATGCTTTTTCTGTGTGTGCTCAGACCAACTTGAAGGGCATCATGACAGTTCTTCACAAGTTCTTCCTGATTTTCACAACCAAATATTTTAAACTACAAGCCCTTAATAACCAGTACTATTAAAAACCTTCAGGGGGCCGGCACCGTGGCTCACTTGGTTAATCCTCCACCTTCGGCACCGGAATCCCATATGGATGCCAGTTCTAGTCCTGGTTGCTGCTCTTCCAGTCTAGCTCTCTGCTGTGGCCCAGGAGGGCAGTGGAGGATGGCCCAAGTGCTTGGGCCCCTGCACCCGAGTGGGAGACCTGGAAGAAGCACCTGGCTCCTGGCTTCGGATCGGCACAGTGCTGGCTGTAGCAGCCATTTGGGGAGTGAACCAATGGAAGGAAGACTTTTCTCTCTGTCTATAACTCTACATGACAAATATATTAAAAAAAAAAACCTTCAAAAAATGTGTTTTCATGCTAAAATTCATGGCAGCTATTTGCCTCCAACGAAAGAGCCAGCTGTGAGTAGAACTTTACCCGACAGCTTACAAAGCAACTTCAACATGTGTCACTATTAGTTCATTCTCACGACAATCCTGTGAAACAGTGTTATTGTCTATCTCAGGTTAGGGGAGAAAACTATGCTCGACAAGTTCAAGTCTTTTCTCAAGATTATTTGGCTCATCAGCAGTAGTAGCACTGGGACTCAAAGTCTTCTGAAAGTAGAAGTGATGTGCTTGCCATGAGGTCATGACCCAGCACTGGGACACTGGGGTGTTCACAACCTTCCCTGGACGTGTGTGGCCTGAGTCCTGGACACTGAGGAAAGCACACCCTCCAAAACCAAATGAATTAACTGGGAGCAGACAGAAGAGCAAGTTAATTCTCCAAGACAGATACCGCCCCTCCCCCTTTGTATCCCTGCACAGGCCTTGTAAGGCACAAAACCAAGTGATTATTTTTCCTCACTTTCCCCTGACCTGAACCAAAAAGGCACAGGCTAGGAATCGGGCCAGTGAGCAGCTGATATCTCCAAAAACAGTTCCACTTCTTTCAAACAACAGGATGCTCCATTAACTCTAAGAATCTGAAGACCCAAACTTCTTGAATTCACCCATGGTGAGGTGGTCACTTAACAACTGCAGTAAAACTGGCAGCTGAGCTTGGGCATGAAGGACTGAACGTAAGGGTGAAATGCTTTGGGCATTGACCGATGTGTGGGGAAGGAAAGAGAACCTTCCGGAGTGCTCGGAAAGACCGCTTCACTCTGCCCCACCCACTAATTCTGTAGGCTCTACCCTCTCTGGTCTGTCCGTGTGATCATGGCAACAGACTTGAATCCTGAGTAGGGGCAACTTATGTGGTCTCGGGCTCATCTGGGAATTCTGAGATGACAGTTATTTCCAAGGGCAAAAGCAATGAGCAAAAGGAACCTCCCACACCATTAGAATCATGAAATGAGAAGCACATAATAGATATCACTGTCATTAAGAGAATCTTAAAAGTACACTTATGTCTAGGAAGAAATCGATTCAGGGCTGACTATATAATTTCTGGGCTCCACTTGATACCAAGCTAGTCTTTAAGAACTCCATTCTAGGGAGGCAGCACACTGAAATGTTCATAGATTCCTTTTTATGAATCAGAGCTATTACGACCGTTATGAACATCAGCAAACACCTCCAAAATTAAGTGTGGCAAAGTGACAGAAGAAACAACGTTTCACTTTCTGAAGGAAACCCTCCTTAAACAAACCAACCAGCTCGCTGGAATCCTGAAGGGACAAACACCAGTGTGTGTTTCTGGGCCTGGCTGTGGAGCAAAGGAGACAAAACACCCAGTACCACTCTTTCTGCCCCTCCGACCCTTTCAGCAGTGAGAACAGTGTCACCTGGGTGGAAATGACACGTGGTCATGTGACACCATAGCTCACCAGAAAGGCATCCATGTCACATAACTTTTATTTGGGTTAAATACTGGGTAAGGAAAGTGACGAAAAGAATTAAAAAGACAGCATTGCAGAAAGACATTTCCTCACTGATTCAAGGGGAAGCATTTGCTGGCATCTCCTCTTGCTAGGCAACCCTTCAGACAACCTTCTTCATGACACAAACTCAACATCACTCAGAGTGCAGCTGCTTCCCCAGCCCAGCAGAGCGCCCCCTACCTCACTCCCTCTCAACACACAGTACTGAGTAACAGTTGATTGGAGGGGCTCAGGAACTATGCTGCCCAAAATCCCGGCTCTGCCATTTATTAGCTGTGTGACCTTGGTGGGTTCCTTAACATCTCTGCCCCTTTCTTTCCTTATGGGTGAGAGGAAAACAACACCACGCACCTCAGGAGCGGGAGGAGCATTTAGTGAGTCTGCACTTAGCACAGTGCCCCGCATATAATCAACAACAACTCACATGAAAATGAGGAACTGGGTTCTTCAGGGCCTATGCAAAAGCCCAGTGTTGCCCTAGGCAACTACACTGTGGAAGCCCATTAGAAACAGTCTTCTGTGGGCTCAGAGACTACTGGGTTGGTCCTTCTCCTAGTTACAGCAGCTTATCAAAGAGGGCAGGCCCCTGGGACCAAAGCCAGGGCAGGAGATAGGGACAGAGAGTGGCCATTCTCTCAGTCTGAGAGAAACTGGTTCCCGGCAGCCCTGAGAATGGGGAGCCGCCAGCTGTCCACGGCCATGGGATTTGGAGCTTAGAAATAAAGTATCAGGCCATGTAGATAGGGACATTTTGTTAACATGGCAAAACCTGTCACCACCTTCCCTTCCAGGGCCCTTCTTTTTTTTCTTTTTTATAAGTTTACCTGGGAGATTTTATATTTTTATATATATTTAATATTTTTATTTATTTATTTGAAAGGCAGAGTTACAGAGGCAGAGGTAGAGAGAAAGAGGCCTTCCATCTGCTGGTAACACCCCAAATGACTGCAATGGCTAGAGCTGGGCCAATCTGAAGCCAGGAGCTTCTTCCAGGTCCCCCACAGGGGTGCATGGGCCCAAGGACTTGGGCCATCTTGTACTGTTTTCCCAAGCCATAGCACGGTGCTGGATCGGAAGTGGAGCAGCCGGGACTTGAACTAGCACCCATATGGGATGCGGCACTGCAGGCGGCAGCTTTACCTGCTACGCCACAGTGCCAGCCCCTCAAAGGCCCTGATGCAGGAACACCTTCCAGAGGCTGCTCGGTCTCTGACTTCCTGCAGCACTCCTTCAAATACTATGGCGCCTCTGGCATTTAATAATTATGGAGGAAACATATGTCTGCACTCAGCTATAGATCCTGGAGGAGGACAGACACGGCCCCCACACTCATGCCTCCAGGGCCTAACCCCAGCCTAGAGATGTTCACCTGGGAAGGACACAAGAAAAGGGGAAGACTCCAGTGAGCCGTGCTGTTGAGGCACAGGCCGTCGCACTAGAAGAAGCCATGCCTGGTTTGCCCCGGCTTCTGGGGGTTTTGGTGGAAAGTGTCTGAGTCCAGGAGGTTTACAGGGGGCAAGATGAAGCCTTCGGAGGCTGAAAGCACTGAAAATATTACAACATTCCTCCACACGCATGGATAAATGGATAAATGGATAAAAACCCAAATATATGCAAGTCCAGCAAACGTCTGCTTTTCCCAAGATGACTGTTTTGATGTTTTTTTAACCGACACGTATCAAATTCTTTTTAAAAAACATTCCCTAGCGGTATCTCCGCTTTCCAGGTGTCCTGACCGCATGTTCAGTCTGCCTATCTGATAATCTAGTCCCGCTTGCGCACCGAAGGACTCCCTCCACATACGGAGGCAGGCAAGAAAGAACGCAGTCGGGCAGGGGCGGGGCAGGGGAAAGGCAGAGATGAAGGAGACACTGGGAGTGAAGGGGTGGGGCAGACACGAGGACAGGTGGGGACCGGCCAGTGACGCAGTTGGAGGGAGGTTAGTGACCTGGATTCCTGCCCGCTTACACGCAGTGTGAACTTCAGAAACGTTCCCAACCCAATCCTCTCCTTTTCTGGGACAGAAGCTGTAGCTTACCCCAGGCCCAGCTGCCAGCTAGAGGCTGAGCTGGAACTGAAATCTGGCTTCCTGGTTGCCTGTTTAAGAGCTCTCCCCACTCAGCGCGTGGCACGTCTCCTCTCGACACTCACAGGGCACACGGAGTCAGAGCTCAGACTGTCATGGAAGGCCCCACAGACTCCCCTGCCCCAGTGCTGCACAATGACAGTCAGTAGAAGGGGCCAGACGGAACACGAGCCTGCTTATCACATTGTTTTGTTTGGCTTTTAATCTTAACTTCTATTCATTTATTTGAGTGGCAGAGAGAGCGCGTGCAAGCAGGCAAGCAAGCGAGCAAGTGGGCTCACTCACCCCTCAATGATTAGAGCTGAGCCAGGGCTGAAGCCAGAAGCCAGCATTGCAATCCAGGTCTCCCACAGGGGTGGCAGGGACCCAATTACTTGAGTCATCACCACCACCTCCCAAGATGTGAATTACTAAGAAACTGGAGTCTGGAGCAGGTCCAGAACTTGAACCCAGGCACGCTGATACAGAGTTCACGCTTCCCAAACAGCAGCTTAACTGCAGTGGCAAAAGGCTACCCCATCACATTGTTCTTGATAAAGCCATTTGATCTTCTGATAGCACCCACTGGATTGGCAAGGTCGGGGGCACAGTGTATTTCCAGACCTGGATGAAGTCAGGCTGGTATCAGGACACTTTAGAGGATGAAAACTTCCAGTGCTGCAGTTATACATCTTGAGGCCATCATTGTGGTGTAATGGGTAGGGCCACCACCTGTGATGCCAGCATCCCATGTGGGCAGGCACTGGTTCGTGTCCCGACTGCTCCACTTCTGATCCAGCATCCCTGCTGATGGTTGGAGTGTCTGGGCCCCAGCCACCCATGGGGAAGACCGGGATGGAGCTCCTGCCTTAGCACTGGCCAATGTGGCCACCTGGGGAGTGAACCAGTGGGTGGATGATAGCTCTCTTTCTCTCTCTCCCTCTCTGTAACTCTTTCAAAGTAATCAAATAACTCTTTTTTAAAAATTACACATCTTTCACAGAGGCTGCCCCATCTACCTCCACTAGATCTCACAGAAGAGCTGGAATCACCCCTGGATACCGGCCTTATGATTCTCTATTCCAAAGACAGCGTGACTGTGAAGGCACTGGTGAGGATAAGGCACATAAAGCAACCACCGCAGCTGCGCGAAGGACAGTCTTGAAGGGATGCTGCTGCGGTTTGGCTGGCTAGAAAACTGGGACAGACATCAAAGACTACATGGGGCTCCACAGAAGCTCCCCGCTCAGTGCTCTCTGCGGTCTGTAGGCCATCTCCCAGTTTAATTACAATTCAGACCTCCCATGCTACACAGGCTTTCTTTATAAAGCCCACCTCTTTCTTCTGAGAGCTACTTCCTCTAAGTACCATTACACCCCCTGCCAAGTGTTACACACACTGCTACTCCCAACCCACACAAACCACGCATGTTTGCTGATGTTCTCAAAGCATTCAGCCTCATTCCTATCCCTTATCCTCCCTCAAATCAGGCAAACAAAGAAGGAAACCGATGAACCCTGTTAACCTGCATTTCTCACTGTCTTTACCCTTCGAATCCTCCTGACTGAAAAAGGGCATTTCTCCCAGAGGAAAGCAAGACTTGAACATAACACTGCCTGCATTGGCATCTCAGTTCTGCTAGGCTCCCAACTTTGCCCACTCTGTTCCCTTTGCCTGGAATATCAGCTTGCTCTGATTCGGCTTGTTCCTTTCCTCTCTTTGTCTGCCATCAGTGCCTGTGGGAAGCATTCCCAGAAATCTCTAGGCCAACAAATCCTTCTTTGATGTTCCCAAGTCTCCTGTGCATTTTTGCCCCTCCACACTCCTTGATATTTAGGTTTTGAGTCTGTCTCCATCATTGAGCTGTAAGATTCTCTAGGACAGGAATCACAACTCATGTTCATTTCCCCAGGGACTAGTTTAGCACCTGGCACATAAAAGAAGTACAACAAATATATCTGAGAGTATTTTGAAAAGGTCATGGAAGATGGAATTAACAGGTAAGTTCTTTGGTAGCAAAATTTTTAAATCCATGCATGCATACTTGTAAAGCATTATCACATACATTCTTTAGCTGGATTCTTAGAGTTGCTTGTAAGGCAGGAATTGGCGATCTCATTTTAGACAAAGAAACTGAGCCTCAAAGAGGTTTAACAGGATCTTAGGCCATCTGTTCTGACACCTTCTGGCTTCCTGGTGAGATTTTCAATGGACCAAATTATAATCAGCTAACTGTACAAGTGCAGAAGACAAAAGAAAAGGCACTGATCCTGTGATGTGGTCCTTTATGTAGTGACCCGTACGACTTAAGAACCTATATACAAAATTCTCAAATATGGATAAAATAATTGTTTTGAAAGCACAAGCACTGATCAGAGATATGGAAATGGAGTTTACATTAATTTTCCCTTGAGGAGCTTTCTGTCCTAAAGCTCAGCAGAAATGTCTGGTGGACATGAATTAGATACCAACAAAGTTTATCTGGTTATAAGTCAATAAAACAAACTGTCTCTGGCTAGCTGCCAACACTGCCTCAGCCATCTTGAAAGTACTGGACAAGGGACAGCTGCTGCCACTGCCAAACAAGAAGGAACTTGGATGTGACCATTCCCCATTTGGGCTCAGGGAAGTAACAGGCAGGGTGGGTTAGTTTGGGTCTCTGATCCTCCATGAGAGCACTGTTTCTCTTCAGCTGAGTATAGTGGTTTTCTGCCTCGTTGTACTATAGGATAGCATGGGGGCTAGCTCTAAAGGGCAGAGGGGCTCACTTAGCTGGTGCAGGGTCTGACCCTGCATCTGCACTTGACCCTTCACAAAGCTACTCCTCCAGAGCTGAAGGCCTGGGTATTTTTACAGTGGAGGTCACCTGACTGATTCAAATTTAAGATGACAAACATAACTGAGTATCTTTGGGATGGTCCTTTTTCCTATGTCCATCAAAGTTTAAAACACTTTGGGGCTGGCAAGTTAAGCTTCTGCTTGCAATGCTGGCATCCCATATGGGTGCCAGTTCGAGATCCAGCCTTTCTACTTCCAATCCAACTCCCTGCTAATGACTGGGAAAGCAGTGGAAGATGGCCCAACTGTTTGGGCCCCTGCACCCATGTGGGAGACCTGGAAGAAGCTCCTAGCTCCTGGGTTCGGTCTGGCTTAGTCCTGGCCATTGCAGCCATCTGGTGAGTGAACCAGCAGATGGAAGATCTCTGTCTCTCCTCCTCTATGCCTTTCAAATAAATAAATTATAAATCTGTAAAAAAGAAAAATGTTTAAAACACTTAAGGAAATAGTCAGTCAGCATTCTGCAGGTATCTGAGAGATTTTCCAGCATCTTTGACTCAAACATTTCTAGTGATAAAAAACTTGCTTCTTTAAAAGGGACTTTGGAGTAATGGGCATAGAACAAGCTAATGTTGTGCTATGTAAATTATATATCAGTGAACCTGTTTTATTTAATGTTTCTTAGATGCTTCATTTTTAGAGGAAAGTGCTTTGGGATTATTCTGTGAAAGTAACCTCTCTATTCTTTATACCCGCTGTCCCAGTTCTGCCGCTGGAGTCACTTGGATCCAAGCCTAATCCCTCTTCCACTTGCCTTTGGATTCAGGCATACCTGAGTCTGAATCCATTTACTATGGGACCCACAGCATGGTCCACAGGAAGTGAGAATATTTCCTTCGTGGAGTTGTGATGATTGGAAAGCATCTCCTGTCTGCAACACTGCAAGATGCTCAATGGATAATGCTTTCTTCCTCTTTAAAGACAGAGCACAAGTCTTCCTCCAAAGCTCTCCTTTTCTCAGGCTAAACATCCATGATGTTTAACAATCCACTGAGAGCCGGCGCCATGGCTCACTAGGCTAATCCTCCGCCTTGCGGCGCCGGCACCCGGTTCTAGTCCCGGTCGGGGCGCTGGATTCTGTCCCAGTTGCCCCTCTTCCAGGCCAGCCCTCTGCTGTGGCCAGGGAGTGCAGTGGAGGATGGCCCAAGTGCTTGGGCCCTGCACCCCATGGGAGACCAGGAGAAGCACCTGGCTCCTGGCTCCTGCCATCGGATCAGCGCGGTGCACCGGCCGCAGCGCGCCAGCCATGGCGGCCATTGGGGGGTGAACCAATGGCAAAAGGAAGACCTTTCTCTCTGTCTCTCTTTCTCACTATCCACTCTGCCTGCCAAAAATAAATAAATAAATTAATTAATTAATTTAAAAAAATCCACTGATACAGGATTCCTTGTAAGGCTGTGGTTTTCCATTCTTCACCATCCTAACTCTTCCTACAACTGTTTTTAGATTCGATCCATGTGGTAACTTCACTTCCACAGCATCAGTGAACCCTGGTACAGTGATGCCAGTCTACCAGTGACAGCTCACTGCCTCACTGAAGTTTTACAAAGCTTTGGAAGTCCAAGATTTTTCTTCCTGGTATTAAGCTGCCTAAGAACTCTAAACCATACCCAGAGGTCCAGCTGCTTTTAGTCATCAACAGGTGGGCATTTCCCTGTTATCTGCCATGCCAGCAGTGGCGGCCTCCAGTTCTCATGCGGTGATCACACTGTTCTGTCACTGCAGCAGGCAGACACTGCGCTGCCCTCATCCCCTTTTGGCCTCTGCTGCTTTTGCCCAGCCCTTCTGCCTGGGCAACAGAACAAGCAGAAATCAAATGAGAGTTGGCTGAGGCAGACAGGTGCGAATCATGTAACTCTGAACATCAGGCAACACCCTGTTTGCCAAAATACAAGCATCACACCTTTCTCAGGGGTCACTATGAAAATGGAAAGATATGTTGCGAAACAGTGCCTAGCCCAATGTCTAGTACACATAGTATCCAATAAGTAGTAACAGTACTTATTATCATCACTAGCACTGTGCACCATTTTCCCATCCTTAGACTGGATTTGCTGAATGCTAATCTATATGGAGAGGATCCTGATCACTCTTAGTTCTTAACCATCTCTGTCCTCCTGGGCTCTGCTCACCCCTCTCACCTTTGCCCCACTCCCCACTCCCCAAGCCCCAGAGTGTGCATTTCTCAGCTCCTATTGGCACCTGCCAGTGTACAAAGTGTGGTGGGAGTCAAAGACCTAGATTGAGGTCACCTTGGGCCAGGCACATAAACAGCTTAAATCTCTGCATCTTCTTCTGCCAGCTGACAACCTTCTAAGACATGAAGTCTCATGAGCTCCTTGCCTGCCCCTGGCCTCTTCCTAACTCTCCTGTAACCCCACTCTCCACAGTTCTGCCTTCCAATGTACCTCCGGGGACTCCTCAGGCACTGATCTTCCCCTCCCTTGCTGGAGATGTATCATTAGTGGCCACACAGTTATTAGAAGCCACTCAAGACTTGGACTTTGGAGCAGTAGGCTGGAAATGTAAAGCTCACATACCACGTGATGTCTATTAGGGAATTTATTTGTAAAGGACATTGACATTACATGAAAAATATAATACCTAGTCATGGTTCCAGCCTTTGCCAGGTAGAAGATGTATTATGTGCACTATGTAAAGCACTTAATAACCACTTGCTGTTCTACCTTTCTTTTCCCAGTGTTTCCTATGGCCGAGTTACCCTCACTGAGCTGGGAATGAGATTGGAGTATCGGACTCAGATATTCCATCCTGAATATGAGAGATCTTACACATTACACACAGATGGAAACTGCTTTAGGAAAACCTAGTAAAGAAAGCTCTAAACTCACTGTTTAAAATTAAGCATTTTTTTTCCCAGAATTCTTTCAAGGTATCTAAAAATTTAGTTTGCAAAAGTTCAAGATCTCAACTTTTCAGAAGTTTATCTGCTATATGTAACGAATGTTATATTTGAAAAGACTCTTGTAGATAAGAAGATATTCTGATAATTTAAAAAACTACTAAATCAGACCAGCACTATGGTACAGTGGTAAAGCCTTTGCCTGGAGTGCCAGTATCCCATATGGGTGCCAGTTTGAGTCCTGGCCGTCCAATCCAGCTCTCTGCTATAGTCTGGGAAAGTAACAGAAGATGGCCCAAGTCCTTGCACCCCTGCACCTAACTGGGAGACCTGTAAGAAGCTCCTGGCCCCTGGCTTTGGTTCCACTCAGCTCCAGCCGTTAAACCATTTAGAGATTGAACCAGTGAATGGAAGACCTCTCTCTCTGCCTCTCTGTAACGGTGCCTTTCAAACAAATAAATAAATCTTAAAATATTGCTTAAGTCAAATCTGTTCACATGGAAAATTAGAAACTAAAGAAAAGGAAAACAAAGGGGGGGCCGGCACTATGGTGCAGTGGGCTAATGCCCTGGCCTGAAGCACTGGCATCCCATATGGCCACCGGTTCTAGTCCCGGCTGCTCCTCTTCTGATCCAGCTCTCTGCTATGGCCTGGGAAAGCAGTAGAAGATGACCCAAGTCCTTGGGCCCCTGCTCCCATGTGGGAGACCCAGAAGAAGCTCCTGGATCCTGGCTTCGGATCGGCGCAGCTCCGGCTGTTGCGGCCAACTGGAGAGTGAACCATCGGATGGAAGACCTTTCTCTCTCTCTCTCTGCCTCTCCTCTCTCTGTGTAACTCTTTCAAATAAATAAATAAATCTTTAAAAAAAAAGAAAACAAAGGGAATGACTAGGTACATCTGTATAGAAAATTTTCAAATCAACACTATGACACTTAGAAGATATATGTATGTATTACATACAAAGATGTGTTAACATTATTAGTGTGTAGTTTTCTAAGCTTGTTCAGAGTAACTCATTAAATTAAGCAGGTATTTGGCTTAAAATTATCTATCTGGGAATTATTTATTTATTTATTTATTTTTGTTAAAGAGAGAAATAGCCTGCTTTCCCAGGCCATAGCAGAGAGCTGGATCAGAAGTAGAGTAGCCAGGATTTGAACCTGTGCCCATATGAGATGCTGGCACTGCAGGTGGCAGCTTTACCACTACACCACAAATGTTGGCCATGGAATTTTTCCAATTTGCTTGTTTATAATACTTGCTTGAAGAAAACATACCAAGTTGGTTGGGTTTGTAAATAATAGGGATTTTTCTCTTGTCAAATGAGACAAACATTTGAATGGCATCTAACAGACTTTCTACTATCTCTTACAAACCTAGTAGGCTTTTCTTTCCCCTGGTAGTAATAAAACATCTTGCATGTGTTCCTAATATATCCAGTAATATTTTTTGAAACATAAAAATTTCTTTCTCTAAAGTGTTCACCATAGTGTCATACATACTTACCCAGCACAATCGCTTCTCGGCCTTTTGGCTAAGATCAAGTGTACCCAGCATACTCATGTATCCTCAGGTAAGCAAGTACGGGAGTCAGCAAACACTGCTCACTGAAGCCACTGAAACATCAGCCTGTTTGCTCACAAAGCGATGTGTGGGTGGCTGGAGTGGCAGGCCTTAATCTATAGACATTTGGGTCCCAGAGCTAACAAGGAAAGAACATATGCATGTCACAGGGAATACAGGTTTTTTTCCTCTTTTAACTATATGGTCCCTTCTGAATTCACCAGAATTTTCCAGACCACATAACCCAATATTTTCCTTACCTGTAAGATATAGAACACTTACATCCCAAAGAAAAGAGACACTATTTGAGTGGTCGCCTGTCATACTGACTTTATGAAATATATCATTCACATCTGAATAGTGGTAAATATACACTATTTTTCTATAATTCAGCTTATGTAATATTGTGCCGATAATGTGCATGGACTTTATGTTCTTGGTTTACTCTGTTTTCAATTAGCTTTAGTCAACTGATGTTATTAGCTTTGATAATGTACCTACAAACCCAACCAAATGTGATTGTTTGATTACTGAAGGATTTAAGCTCAACTTGCTTCTCTAAATTGCTATCTGGGAGAATATTTAAGATAAGAGACCACTTGAGTTTCCTATTTTCTAAAAGTTAAGAACCACACCTCTACTCTATATTCCAATCGTCTTTCAAGCATTTTCTTTTGTTGCCCTATGCTAGTGATGCCAAGAATACCATGCATTTGATCTACTCTGAGACAACAGAAAAGTGAGAGATGACAAGAAATCATTGAATTCACAGACAAGCTGGAGAAAGTTCTCCAGAAAAGATGACCTGTGGGGACAAATTATCTAAATCAGAGGGTGTTAAGAAAAGTAAGTGAAGTCAAGTGCAGGCATGAGTAAATATAACAATACTGGGTACTACTGTTCTTATAATAAATGTATTGTTAATATGGTTATTAGTAAATAGACACTTTCTTAGATTAGAATTCTGATTAATACAGGTAGAGGAATAATGAAAACACAAAAAAAATCACCATTAGGCAAACATCATAGTAACAATTATTACAGGCAAGCCATCAATGGATGCTAAAATTAGTATGCAAAAGTATGATGAGAGAAACAATGTGCATAATGTCAAAGCATCTCTAGGCAAGGTACTTATTACAAAGGGGACAGCGTGAGTTACAGTGATTGGCAGACACTGCCCTGACCAAGAGATCACCAGGAACATCACCAGGGATAAGCCCGATGACCCACAAGCACGTCCTGGCATGAGGAAGTGCAAGAGCACATTGCTTCTGTGGTGTTCTTGCTAAAACACACTCTCCCAACCTAAACATGAGAAAATGCCAGAAAACCCACACTGAAGGGCAATGCACAAAATAACTGCTCAGTACACTTCCAAAGAATCACGTCACAGGAGGGAAAAAAAAAAAAGAACAGAGGAACACTCACAGATTGGAAGAGACTAAGTGCTATGTGGGATCCTGAAACGGGTTCCATACCAGAAAAGGGACATTTTAATAGGGAACATGGCAGAACTTGAATAAAGTCTCTACATGATTAACAGTACCATATGAATACTAAATTTCTGGTTTCTATAATAGCTCTATGGTATATAAGACATTGACATTGGGGAAGCTGGGTAAAGGGTATTTGAGATCTTTGTATCATTTTTGTGCCTTTTCTTAAGTCTAAAATTGTTTCAAAAGAAAACATTTTTTAAAACAGATATGTCTGGCCGGCGCCGCGGCTCACTAGGCTAATCCTCCGCTTTGCGGCGCCAGCACACAGGGTTGTAGTCCCGGTCGGGGAGCTGGATTCTGTCCCGGTTGCCCCTCTTCCAGGCCAGCTCTCTGCTGTGGCCCAGGAGTGCAGTGGAGGATGGCCCAAGTGCTTGGGCCCTGCACCTCATGGGAGACCAGGAGAAGAACCTGGCTCCTGCCATCGGATCAGCACAGTACGCCGGCAGCAGCGCGCCGGCCATTGGAGGGTGAACCAACGGCAAAGGAAGACATTTCTCTCTGTCTCTCTCTCTCACTGTCCACTCCTGCCTGTCAAAAAAAAAAAAAAAAAAAAAAAACAATAACAAAAAAAAAAAACCAGATATGTCTGAGCCAGGAGATACAAGGAGTGAGGAGAGGCTGATTTGGTCCTAACTTCTGGATATTGGGACTCATAGGCCAAGCTATGCCGTAGAGAAGACTGGGCGCTAGTGTCCAGAGCCTGGGGCCATAAATACCAGAAAGTTGGCTCTAATCAGGAAAATGAAGAGAGAAGTATCAGAGTTAAAATGAACTATTGGTTCCCAGGGCATGGTTGAACTTGTTCTTGATGACTCAGATGCATTATCAAGAGCATTAATCAAGACACCATGCTGTGACATGGAACCCTGGGCACCCAGGGTTTGGTACACAGTTTTCTCCTGCAGTGCTGCCTGCCTGCCAAGCTTTTCTCTCTTTTAATATGTATTTTAAGTACAGGTTTTTAGATGTACTGAAAAGCTGGGAGGCTACTACCAGGAGTTACAACTGATCCTACACCCAGTTTACCCCACGATTAGTTATTATACGTCAATATGGTACGTTTGTCACAATGAGCCAATTTAAACACTACAATCCACTGGCTGCAGAGTCTGTAATGTTCTTTTTCCACTCCAGGACTGCATCCGGGACACAACCTCAGCTTCATTAATCATGTCTCCCTAGGCCCCTGCTGCTTCTGACAGTGTCTCAGACTTTCCTCATTTTGGATGACTCTGACAGTTTTAAGTACTAGTTACATGTTTTGTAGAATGTCCCTCTGGTGTGATTTCTCTCACATTTGCCTCATGATGACCCTAGAATTTCAAGTTCTGGAGAAGAGAGCCCACAGGCCAAGTGGTATCCTTATCACCACATAAAGGGGAGAGACGGCCATGACTCAGCACTGTGGACGTTAGTCTCGATGAGCTGGCCGAGGTGGGCCGGGCCAGGTTTCTCCACCTTGCCTTACTGTAGTACTCTCTGCGGGAGAGAAGGCCCCATGCACAGCCCACACTTCAGGAGTGGCAAACGACGATCCACCTCCTTGATGGTGGAGCCCATGTGTAAACTATTTGGGACTTTCCTGCACAGATTCATTTATTTTTCCCCATTTATTTTTTCAATAATTTATGTATATTAGTAAGGATTGAAGAATATTTATTTCATAATTTGGGTTTTGGTTCATTACTACTTCCTTTTGTTTTGCCGATTATTTTAGCATTGGCCATTGGGAGCTACCTCAGTTACCTCCTGTGTCCCTTTGACAAACCACCATCATTTCAGAGTTTTGTTAGCACTTCCCTCCTTTTCAGCACAAGATGTTCCAGGTTTCTCTTGTACCAGGACACTTCAAAATGTTTGTGGAAAATGGAATTAAAAGATCATGGGGCCGACACTGTGGCATAGTAGGTTAGGCCTCCGCATGCAGTGCCAGCATTCCATAAAGGGCACCAGTTTGTGTCCTGGTTGTTCCAATTCCAATCCAGCTCCCTGCTAATGGCCTGGGAAAACAGCAAAAGATGGCTCAAGTGCTTAGGCCCCTGCACCCACGTGGGAGACCTGGGAGAAGTTTCTGGCTCCTGGCTTCAGACAGACTCAGCTCCAGCCATTGAGGCCGTTTGGGGAGTGAATCAGCAGATGGGAGGACCTCTCTCTCTGTCTCTCCCTCTCTATTTCTGCCTCTCAAATAAATAAATAAACCCTTAAAAAAATGCACATTTTCCATGAACTTTTTGAAGAGTCCTCACATATGCCCTGTCCCAGCCCTAGAATCTAGAATCTAGAATGGTTTAAGAAACCAAGATCTGGGTGCTGGGTGTGTTGTGGTTGCTGGGGCACTGTTGCTTCTAGGCCCTCTGAGCTGATGAAGAAATAGATGTACGTGTACAATGTGCTCATGCAAAGCACACATTAATAGGTATTTCTCTATGGGCCCATCTGTATCCTAAGCTCAAGACAAATTCACACTGATGCCTCCAAGCAGAATCTACCACCACATGGCTCATTCCTCCTCTTGCTCATCTATAAATTCCACTACAAACTGAAACTCCCATCATCCATTATCCAGTATGCGTATACAGTGGTTTTAGAGTCATTAACCCATATCCTCATGGGAAACAGTTTGTTAACTAGAGTACATCATTTATGTACTGTTCTTTGCCTTTAGTTGTCTCTACCTTTCTCTAAGAAATCTCTCTCCCTTATTATTCCCTTAGTTTGCCATTACCCAAGAAAAACAGAAAATACCAAGCAGTTAGTGAATGAGGCCCTGAATGTTCATTTATGCCAACGATGAGTAAGCCTTGAACGCCACGCCACAGGGCTCTCTGTCCTGTCATGTTTTACATTTATAAAACTGTTGCAGGAAAAATTTTGATTGCACAAAGCTTAAGAGGGAAAAATAAATGGGACAGAAAGAGAATTAGCAATAAATATGCATCAACATGCTGAAAGATAGGCCAATGCCAAAAATGGTAGATTAGTATAGATCAAAGTTAAATAATTGGATTAAAAACAAAATCAAGTATATAACAGATCATTTAAATTTTTATTAATTTGAGAGGCAGAGAGAGTGAGGGAGAAAACAGTTCCTATCCACTGCTCACTCCTCAATGGCCTGCAACTGTCAAGGCTGACCTACAGCTGAATTCCTGAGTTGGGAATACAATCCAGATCTCCCAGGAACTCAATTACTTGAACCATCACTGCTGCCTCCCAGGGTCTGCATTAAAAGGAAGCTGGAGTCAGAAGCCAGAGGCAGAATTAAATATAGGCGCTCCATTGTGGAACCAGCATTTTAACTGCTAGGCTAAACACCAGCTTCCAACAAGTTATGTTTGCTCAGCTGATCACTCACATTTTATACCTTTTTTTTTTTTTGGACAGGCAGAGTGGACAGTGAGAGAGAGAGACAGAGAGAAAGGTCTTCCTTTTGCCGTTGGTTCACCCTCCAATGGCCGCCGCGGCCGGCGTGCTGTGGCCGGCGCACCACGCTGATCCGAAGCCAGGAGCCAGGTGCTTCTTCCTGGTCTCCCATGGGGTACAGGGTCCAAGTACTTGGGCCATCCTCCACTGCACTCCCTGGCCACAGCAGAGAGCTGGCCTGGAAGAGGGACAACCGGGACAGAATCCGGCGCCCCGACTGGGACTAGAACTGGATGTGCCGGCGCCACAAGGCGGAGGATTAGCCTAGTGAGCCGCGGCGCTGGCCTTATACCATATTTTTTAAAACCAACTTTCTTTTTCTCTTAAAAGCAAATAATAAATCATCAAATTAGTACTGACTTATCATTTAGATTCATTTACTGAAAAGGCAGCATGACAGAGAGGGGGAGAGATGGAGATTTTCAGGGCCAGCATTGTAGCATAGCAGGTAAAGCTGCAGGCTACAATGCTGGCATTGTATATGGGTACCAGCTCAAGTCCCAGCTGCTCCACTTCTGATCCAGCTCCCTGCTAATGGCTCAGGAGAAGCAGTGGAGGGTGGCCCAAGTACCTGGGCTCCTGACACCCTGGTGGGAGATGTGGAAGAAGTTCCTGGCTCCTGGCTTCAACCTGGCCCAGTACTGGCCATTGCCGCCATCTGGGGGGATGAACCAGTGAATGAAAGACTCTCTTTTTTTTTTTTAATTTTTTAAAATTTATTTATTTATTTATTTTTGACAAGCAGAGTGGACAGTAAGAGAGAGAGAGAGACAGAGAGAAAGGTCTTCCTTTGCCGTTGGTTCACCCTCCAATGGCCGCCACGGCCTGCGCGCTGTGGCCGGCGTACCGCGCTGATCCGATGGCAGAAGCCAGGTACTTATCCTGGTCTCCCATGGGGTGCAGGGCCCAAGCACTTGGGCCATCCTCCACTGCACTCCCCGGCCACAGCAGAGAGCTGGCCTGGAAGAGGGGCAACCGGGACAGAATCTGGTGCCCCGACCGGGACTAGAACCCAGTGTGCCAGCGCTGCAAGGCAGAGGATTAGCCTAGTGAGCCGCGGCGCTGGCCGGATGAAAGACTCTCTCTCTCTCCCTCTCTGTTTGTAAATCTTTCAAATAAATAAATAAATATTCAAATAAATAAATAATAAAAAAGAGAAAGATTTTCCATCTGCTAGTTCACTCCCTAAATGCCCACAACAGCCAGGGCTGGGCCTAGTAAAACCCAGGTGTTGGGAACTGTATCTGAATCTGCCACATGGATGGCAGGAACACAAGAGCTTGGGCCTCTTCCCTGCCTTCCCATGTGCATTTGCAGGAAGCTGGATTGGAAGTGGAGCAGCCGGCACTTGAACTTGTAGTCTGACATGCAATGGCAGGCATTGCTAGTGGCAGCTGATCCCATGGGCCACAACACCGGCCCCTGGGATAACTTCTTACGAAGTGTCTTTGGTTTCTTGATTATAAAGTTAGCAACATTCAACAAAGAACATTTGCAGATCTAGACATAAAAGGAGCAAAACAAATCAGATACACTGTTAACACTTATGGTGTTTCCACTTTGCTGTGAATGCAGGGTTTTCATTTTGCACTGAGGTTAACATACTGCATATGCTTATTTGTAGTTGACCTGGTTAATAACATAAGCATATTTCCCTTTTATTAAATAGGCTCTCTTACTGTGAACTTATGGGCTACAAATATACCATATGTTTTAGAATAAAAACCAAGGAAAATGTTTCCCGTCCACCCACTCCATTTTAATCATTTCTTACAAAGTGCTTTCAGGTCTTGAAAAAGATGTTCTTGTTCCTATAAATAAATGCTCATAGAAAAAGAGAAACAGCCTCTTAATTGCTTCTATGATTTAATGAGCACTTACCTTATTAGAAAAGGAGAAATTTTACTGAGTGAGCTAGACTACAAGAGCTACCAGATCCTTCTTCCAATATTTAAACATCTAAGAAGAAACTTGGAGGAAAAAGAAAATCCTAAATGTGACTTCCATCTTTCAGACAGTTACAAATGACAGCCCTGTCTTGGCCTTTCACAAAGTGCACGTTCCTGTCTTAAGGTAGTCCCTCCTACTGTTTAGAGATTAAATGAACTGACAAAGACAGAAACCCAGTAACTGCTATGGAGGAGGCACTATACTCTAGAAAATGGGAGAAAGAACCTGGAAGATTAATGCCATTCATCATGGGTGAGGTGTGACACGGAACAGTCTCCCATTATTCTTCTTCTCTCTTCCCCTCTTCCCCCAATAATTCCCCCCCCCTTTTTAAATGGAGATAAAGGATAGAAGGAAAAATGCAAAGTAATGTACATCAACAAATCAGGGTAATTCTACAGCATGAAGACCAAGTAAAAGAGCACTTGTCTGTGTCCAAGAAGCAGTTGGTTACACCTTTACACAGATACAAAGGAAATCAGAGAAAAGGAAAAGGACTGCCTACTCTGCCTCTACAGCCGGTGGTTTGCAGTTTGATGAACTGTGACAGACAGACAGGCAGAGGGTGGGTTCCTGTGACAGACAGACAGACGGTGGGGGCACTCTCCTATACAGACCTCCACACATCAGTCCCTCAAGCTGCCTGTGCACAGTGTGCTCATTCTAGCGGAGTAAACAGAGTTAAGGGGAAACAGTGGACACCAGCAATAGCAACGTAAGGAGTCTCTGATGGCTCTAGAAAAATGTTTGTCAGTGTACATAAATAGGAAATACATTACTGCCTTGTTTCCCTTTCCAAACAGCCTAACTGGAAATTATCCTCCAGTCACACCCTCTGGCACCATCCTGCCTAGGCTGTATCGATGCCATTATGAAGGGGATAGATTCCAACAGTGTCCAAAAATTAATTAGCAAGGCGGACATAAAAGGCGGCAGAAGGATCAGCGTCAGATCTTACTTCGCTCATCATTCTTCAGGAGGAAGATGTGTTCTGGGCCCTTAGGCTTCCTTCATGACAAAGAATACATGCATATAAACATGTACACTCTAACATATAAACATGTACACAGAAGCTGTGCTCTCGGCAGCATGGTGGTCCAGGAGAACAGCGTGAGGGAAGGCAGGGAGGCTGGACTGAGTTCACTGCATGAATAAGGGTAAGATGCCTGCTGTGACTGCAGACAAGAATTCTGACAGAGGAGCTGGAGCAAATAAAGTCAGAGGGTAAGGTGTCAGATTTCAGGACACGGAAATCCGAAGAGATTTTGGTCTTTTAAGCGGGCTATAGAGACGGTGCAGATTGACAATAATATGGAAGAGAGTTTCAGAAAGTACAGTCCCATCACGATATAAGAGGGATCTTCAAAAGTTTGTGGGAAATGAGTTTATTTTGGTGGGAAAATTTTGAAATCCATGCATAGTTTTTTCTGTACTTTCTGAAGACCTCCTGTATGTTAGGGAATGGTGAAAGTATAGGAAAAGGGGAAAAATGCATGATGGTTGGGGAAGCTGCTGCCATAATTTAGCTGGAGGGAAGGTCAAGTATGAGTGTAAGGGATCAGTGAGGCAGAAGGAATGTTTATACATCATGTCTCGAAAGGACCAATGCGGGGAGAACTGTGATAGACGGGTAAGGAAACAAAGCTGAGAAAAGGCTGTGGGTACCGGCACCTTACACCACCCAAGTAAGTAATCGTGTTCCTTGTGATCAGTAATCATGCACTTCTCTGACTCAAGCCACATCAGAGAAGTTTAAGGAATCTAAACTCTCTCCATTGTCCCTTGAAGTCTAAGAGGAATTATCATTCTAGTCCATGATGAGTAAGGTGGATTAGAGAGACATCATGCAACTCGCCGGAGGACCTGGGCTTTGTACCCAGGACTCGCAGGCACTCAGGCGACTCCCAGTGCCACGGCCCACCTTCCCGAGACAAACGCACTGCCCTCCTCTCCGATACCTGCACCTGCTTTACTTAGGCAGCCTGACATGTCACACACGTGATATGTGGATGTGAATACACACAGCCCCTGAGAGCAGTAAAGGACTGAGCAGATGTTCGGTATTATTTTTATTATTATGTGGGCGTCTTCCTTCAGTGACTAATGTCAGGAAATAGAAAGGGCTCTGTTCCCTGCACAGTCTACCTTGTCCGCAGCCCACCCAACGGTGAGCTGATTAAAGCTTCTGATGAGCTCATGTTCCCTGTCACCAAGACATACAGAACAAGCAAAGAACCTGTGCACACGCGCTTGGGATTCTGGCAGGAGGGCCCATCCGTGATTTGAGAGACAGGCTGTAGCATGACCAGATGCTGCTCACCATCATGCCCTACTTTCTTCGGCAAGCAGAGGGAAGAAGCGTTGGCAGGAAGCACGTTCTAAACGAGGTGGCTTGTTTTCCTACAGAACTTTACCTGCAGAGCACCGGCAAGAATGAGTAAGCAAGGAACGGCTCTGCTGGGACTGGGCGCCCTCCCTGAGCTACTTGCTGACAGCAGGCAACTGGCTGGAGCCTCGGAAAGCACCCAGAGTCGCAGGCTGCTCGTGCTGAGCAGGAACTTCGGGGCTCTTTTACAAAGGAGGCCCCAGGAGGCAAATACACTCACAGTTCTGCACTTTCTGCCTGATTCTCCACACTGGATTACACACCTTGCACAATGTGGTAGAGGTTGTATAACACCCAGGGCCTATCATCAGCCTCTTCTGTTTTTCCTTTCCTGTCCTGTGGCATAGCGGGTAAAGCCACTGCCTGCAGTGCCCAGCATCCCATATGAGCACCAGTTTGAGTCCCAGCTGCTCCACCTCTGATCCAGCTCTCTGCTATAGTCTGGGAAAGCAGTGGAAGATGGCCTGGGTCCTTGGGCCCCTGCAACTATGTGGGAAGACCCGGAGGAAGCTCCTGGCTTCAGATCAGCACAGCTCTGGCCATTGCAGCCAACTGGGGAGTGAACCAGTGGATAGAAGACCTCTCTCTCTCTCTGCCTCTTCTCTGTGTAACTCCGACTTTCAAATAAACAAATAGGTAAATCGCTAAAAAAAAACAAAAAGCTGCCCCAACGGCCTGAACCCATGGCCTACATCAGCAACTCCTGGGGCAATTTCCCTAAGGCAGGGACTTTGCCAAGGGTGTCCTGTGCCTCCTCCTCTCTCACCACTGCTGAGTGGCCTTGTGCCAGCAGCAAACCCAACTGGTCCCCTTCCCATAGCCACCAGTCATGCTTGAGTCCTCCCTCACCCCAATTCTAAAATACAAAACCCTATTTTGGTCCCACAACCTCTCCAACCTGCCTACTACACTGCCCCCACAAGCAGATTCTGAAAATACCCCCTGAAACATCCCTTTACAAACTCCACTACCTCCTGCATACAGTGTAAACTCAGTAGACTGCAGACAAGAGCTCCACCCACTGCTGCCATTCTGTCTGCATTTCCCTGAATGTCACACGCACATCATCAGACAGAGCCTCGCACTGCTTCTAGGCTCCACAAGTGGCTTGTGCCATTTCCAGAGCTGGGTGTCCTACTTTCTCTCTTCTCCTGCGGAACCGCTGCAACCTGTTTCCCCAGGCCTGGCTCAAATGTTGCTCTTTCTGAAAGAGCCATTCTCTATTACAGCAACATGTCAATTGCTGTCTTGCAATACACAGTTACTTCTCCTGTGATTCAACCATTTGGGCAGTCAGAGTTTGCTGGTCTCTGAAATACAAATCATCAAGTAGTGAAACACCTAGGCAGGAGCCGGCGCCGCGGCTCACTAGGCTAATCCTCCGCCTTGCGGCACCGGCACACCGGGTTCTAGTCCTGGTCGGGGCGCCGGATTCTGTCCCGGTTGCCCCTCTTCCAGGCCAGCTCTCTGCTGTGGCCAGGGAGTGCAGTGGAGGATGGCCCAAGTGCTTGGTCCCTGCACCCCATGGGAGACCAGGAGAAGCACCTGGCTCCTGCCATCGGATCAGCGCAGTGCGCCAGCCACAGCGCACCAGCCGCGGCGGCCATTGGAAGGTGAACCAACGGCAAAGGAAGACCTGTCTCTCTGTCTCTCTCTCTCTCACTGTCCACTCTGCCTGTCAAAAAAAAAAAAGAAAGAAAGAAAGAAAAAAAAAAAAAGAAACACCTAGGCAGCAGAATGTTTCTGGAGGTACAGTGTTTTTCCTGTTCCATGTAGACTGGAAACTCCCTGCGGACAGGAATGAGCCCTTTCATCAGTGTTTCCCTCAACACTTACCCTCTGTGGACTCTCAGGATGTTTCAGTTCCAAATAAATATGAAGCTGTTGTAATTCACCTTTTTGTTTTTAAGCAGACTCATAGGAATTGGTTTTTATTTTAATGCCCCAAAGCTAGTCCAGTGCATGGTCTGAAGGGGTCACACAGTAAACCTGAGCAATGAATGGAAGGAAGGAAGGAAAGAAGGAAGCAAGCAAGCTGCCCTGGCAGCAGGGATGTGTCTGCCTTGCTCACCAGCGCACATCCAAAAGAAGCCCTATGGGCACAAGACGATCCAGAGCCCCCGGTCCCGGTGGGGACAAGGCCTTATCTTCAACATCCTTGGCAGCTGCTCCGCTGGCCATGGCCTCAAGACTCCCAACCTCTCCCATCCCACTGCTCCATCAGCAAGGCAGGGGGCTTGGACGAACTGCTTTCGGAGGAACACTGGTGAGCGGCTCCCAGGAAGGCTTAAACAGAGCCAACTGCATCTCACAATTCCTGGCTGGGGTACCCTCGGATTGGCCTTGCGGTTCTGGGCCAAGGGTCATTAGGCCAAGGACCACTACCGTCAGCCATCAATTTGGAGATGACACCAGAAGCTAAAAATAAAGTTCAGTGAAACTGTTCAAGGTTAATGGGATGGAAACCACAGGGAATTCCTGGCTGAGAGCAAGGCTACTGGTTGTGTGAGACAGTGCACGCTGGGCAGCACTGGCAGCATGAGTGTCTGGCCAGTACTTTGTTGGCCTTCATTTCATGTGGTTTCACATTTTTTCTCAATGGTGAGAGAGACATATTTTCATGTATATAAATCTTATTTCCTGGAGAGGAGGCAACGTCCTCAAGGTTAAAAGAAAATTATGTCTGAGGTCTGAGTACAACTTACCATTGTGTTTAGTTTTTTTTTTTTTTTTTTTTTTTTGACAGGCAGAGTGGACAGTGAGAGAGAGAGACAGAGAGAAAGGTCTTCCTTTGCCGTTGGTTCACCCTCCAATGGCCGCCGCGGCCGGCGCGCTGCGGCCGGCGCACCGCGCTGATCCGATGGCAGGAGCCAGGAGCCAGGTGCTTTTCCTGGTCTCCCATGGGGTGCAGGGCCCAAGCCCCTGGGCCATCCTCCACTGCACTCCCTGGCCACAGCAGAGAGCTGGCCTGGAAGAGGGGCAACCGGGACAGAATCTGGCGTCCTGACCGGGACTAGAACCCAGTGTGCCGGCGCCGCTAGGCGGAGGATTAGCCTAGTGAGCCGCGGCGCCGGCACCCATTGTGTTTAGTTTTAAAAGAAATGTCAGGGCCAGCATTGTGGTGCAGTAGATTAAGCCACCAGCTGCAATGCCGGCGTCCCTTATGAGCGCTGGTTTGAGTCCTGGCTGCTCCACCTCTGTTTCAGTGCTGTGTTAATGAGCCTGGGAGAGCAGCAGATAATGGTCCAAGTGTTTGAGCCCCTGCACCCGCATGGGAGACCTGGATGAAGCTCCTGGCTCCTGGTTTCACCTGTCCTTGCTGCAGCCATTGCAACCATTTGGGGAGTGAACCAATGGATGGAAGATTCTCTCTCTCTCTCTCTCTTAGTCTGTGTATGTATATGTGTATGTGTCTCCCTCTCTCTGTAACTCTGCCTTTCAGATAAATAAATCAATCTTTAAAAAAAAATTCAGTGGTTATGAATTGGGATATGAGATGGTAAGTTTTTGACTCCATCTACTGCTTCCTTCTCAAACGGCCATAATGAGCAGGGCTGAGCCAGGCTGAAGCCAGGAGTCAGTAAACATATACTGGTCTCCCACAAGGATAGCAGGAACCCAAGTACTTGGACCACCATCTTCTGCCTTCCCTGGAACATTTGCAGGGAGCTGAATTAGAAGTAGAGCAGCAAAGACTTGAACCAGCACTCCGATATAGGATGCTGTTGCTGCAAGCGGTGGCTTAATCGGCTGCACCACAATGCCAGCCCTCTGAATGCTGGAAGATCTAGCAGCCTTGGATCCACTCAGCCCATACTAATGGCTATACCTCAGTTGGACCACATGCAGGCCAGTTTTCCACGGTCTTCACTTACTCCTGATTTGCTGACATTCCTGCCTGCCTGGCTCCGTGACCACTGGGCCTGAAAACCATATTCATGTGGTCAACCCAACTAAAGCCTCAGCAGCACCTCTAACTTCACTCTGTCCCTCACTCCTTACATCTAACCTATTGGAAAGTTCCACTAACCTTCTAAACATCTCCTAGACTCACAATTGCCCAAATCGTTCCTTGAATGGATTGTTAATACCACTGGGACTAAATCCCATTGATCCTGTACTTTTCCAAGATCCCTTGGTACCCTCACGTCCCCTCTTTCCACTGGCCTATTATAAACCCACCTTTCCTTATACCTCCATCCCTCCATCCTTTCATTCTTCTCCTTCCTTCCTTCCTTTGCACTTCCCCTCGCCTTTTCTTCATCTCACTCAGCTGACACACCACAGTTCTTGCTAAATCCAGATGTCTGCCTATTGTGCACCTGCACCCAGGCTGCTGAATGTGGCTGGAGGAAAGCTCATGATCATGCCAACTCACAGGGCATCTTGTTCTACAGCTAGAGCCCTCGAGTAAGCCTGGCAGTCCCAGTATGCTTCCCTAGCCCATCACCTTCCTGTTTTCTTAGGGAGGGACTTCATTCTTTCTCCTCTCTCTAGAAATCACCTCACCACCCTCAGCTGGGAAACCTTGCACTTTGTATTTCCCTGAGAAAATGCAGCCACAGGAGAATTCCCATACCCCCACTCCCACTTTACCTTGTTTATACCCACACACTCTGCCTTTCCTTCAGCTTCTGTGGATGAATGGTTTGCCTGATCTTAAGCACCTCCTGCCTGCACCTGCATGCTAGATCACTTCTCATTCCTCCAGCAGTGCCATGGGCAAGAAGTGCTCTTGTATCTCCTAAATCATTCAGCTTCCCTTCTTTACAAGATCACACCTAGCAGTAGCACATCACACACAGTCATTTCCATCTTCAAACAATCTTCCCTTCACCTCCCATCTTCCCCCAGGTTCTATTTTACTCCTCTGCTCCCCTATATAGGCAGATCCCTCGAAGACATGTCTATAGTAATTACCATGTCACCACTTCCACTACACCAAGGCGCCTGGCTTCAGCTACCCAGGTGTCCTCGCTGATTCTGCAACACTCCAGAGGATCCCTCTGCCTTGGAGTCCACGAAGAGTTGCAGCTGGTGCTTCGGTGGGGCACTCTCCCTCCTGGAAGTCTCCACAGGGCTCCTGCCATCGCTCCTACCATCCCCTCACACATGCAAGAGCATTTCAAATTTTGTGGGATATGGAGTTAAAAGACAAGTTTATTTAGTGTAAGGATTTTTGAAATGTGAGAGGGTCTTCAAAAAGTTCATGGAAAATGCATATTAGGAAAAAATTATGGGGTAGACATTTAGCCTAGCTGTTGAGATGCTAATTAGGAAGCCCATTTCCCACATCACCGCACTTGAGTTAGATTTCTTGCTCTGGCTCCTGACTCCAGCTTCCTGCTAATATGGGTTGTGGTTGGCAGTAGTGATGGCTCAAATAGTTGGGTCCCTGCCACCAACCCTAGACTGAACACAGTACAGCCCCCACGGCCGGGGATTTTAACCAGCAAAGGGGAGCACATACTTTTCATCTGTCTCTTTGTCTCTCAAATTAAAAACAGTTTTGAAAAATTGTGGATGGATTTTAAAGTGTAGTGCACCAGAATAAACTGATCTTTTTTTCAGATTACTTATTTATTGAGAGGTAATGTTACAAATAGAGACAGGGAGAGACAAGAGAAAGGTCTTCCATCCACAGGTTCATTCCGCAAATGGCCACAACGCCAGAGCTGAGCCAATCTGAAGCCAGGATCCAGGAGCTTCTTCCTAGTCTCTCATTTGGGTGCAGGGGCCCAAGCACTTGGACCATCTTCCACTCTTTTTCCAGGCCATAAACAGAGAGCTGGATCAGAAGAGGAGCAGCTGGGACATGAACCAGCAACCATATGGGATGCTGAAGTTGCAGGTGGAGTCTTAACTTACTATGTCACAGCACCAGCCCTTAAACCAATCTTCTTAATTCAGTTTTTGATAAAGTTTTTGAAGTCTCCTCATCCATCTTGACACTGCCTAGTCCTGTCCTGTGTTTTATTTTTCTCCATAGCACTTACTGCCACTGTGATAATGTGTATAGAAGATTTTTATTTCATATAACTTATTGCTATTCTAAGATCACAGAACACTTTCTGGATTATTCAGGAGATGATCTTTAAAAACATAAAGTTTGCATTCTGCAGCATGGAAAAGTTTGTACTGAGTGCAAAACTCTTTTTGATCAGATACTCATCAAAAGGTTTTCAAGATTTTTTCACAATCATTCAATTGCTAAAATCACTTGCTTGACAAAGGCAAAAAAAATTTTTTTCCCCAAATCAATTAAGCTGGTTCAAGTCCTGGCCACTCCACTTCTGATCCAGCCTGGGAAAGCAGCGGAGGATGGCCCAAGTGCTTGGCATCCTGTACCCACGTGAGAGACCTGGAAGAAGCTCCTGGCCCCTGGTAACTCCGGAAGTTGCAGCTATTTGGGGAGTGAACCAGTGGATGGAAGACTTCTCTCTCTCTGTCTCTCTCCCTCTAACTCTGCCTTTCAAATAAATAAATAAATAAATCTTGAAAAAAAATCATTTAAGCCACAGTCAGTGTAACATATTCAAACTATCATCCGGATTAAATGATGCCATCTTTTCTTCATTAATTGTCCAGGCAGGGGAAATATTGGAAGAAACACAAGTACCACATTTTGAAACAACTATTCCATCATGTGGTTCTGCTGTTATTTTTAATACTAGAAGAACAACAACCAGTCTGGAAATGTCACCTAAGGAAAGAGGGCCAAGCCCAGGAAGAACAAGAGGCACGTGTCTCTACCACAGGTTCACAGCATGCGGTAGAACAGGAAAGCACTACAGCCATCCTGATTTGTCAACCACAGGAATACGATATTGTGCCCACTGAATAGATACGATACAGTCATGTAACGGTGATGGTGATGTTTTCATATGAAAAAATGCTTGGTATATTACAACTATAACATTTTAAGAAAGAAAGAGATCAACATATTAATAGTGATTATGTAAAGAGATTTTTTCTTTTCACTCTTTTCCGAAATTTGCCATTTTGCTTTTATAATTTAAATGTATAGCTGGAATTTAAAATTAAGAAAATAGACAATTTTGACACACATGAATTGACAAAAAATGCTAACTACTTATGCTATTTTTTGAACTTTTAACAGTTGACACTGAATCCATATCCTGTTCCCCAAGTCCCACTCATTCTTAACTTCCTCTTTAAAGAGTTGCATGTACTATTATCTACATGTAGCTGTGTTTTAATTTTCAAGTAACTTAGATTTCCAAAGAAATACAATTTAAATACATACATGTATACAAAAGGTTAACAGGCAGTTTAAAATATTACTTCTTTGAACAGACTGAATTATATACAAAATATCTATATTCTGTATCTAATTATATACAAAATATCTATTTTGTATTATATGTAGAATATCTAACTCTTTTGTATGAAGAGCTCAAAGAAGAGCTATTTTCTTTATAGCCTACAATACACCTCGAATATTAGTTACAGTAATTGGGTAACACTAACATGAATTGACCCATTTTTTCAATTCACATTTAGGTATCTCCAATACTACTTTAAAGGGTATAATAGCATAGTTCCAGTCCTTGGGGAGCTTATGTTCTAAAAGCAGTGAAAAGATATGTACATCTGTAAAAAACACTAGGTGAGCAAAATAACACTCAGTGGAGTGTGTCACTTGGGTCAGGTGCTTAATAAACACTGGCTGAACAGATGATTGGATGAAAAATATTCTGAGACATAAGACATAAAGAACAATAAAGGAAAGAGACATCAGTTTGGACTAGGAGAATTAGAGACAGAAATGGTCTATTCATGAAAAGAGATAGGCAGATAAGAAAAAAAGATCCATGTTGGAACAGTCAGAGTCAGTAGGTAAGAACCTGCTTTCCATACTGGGAAATGGAGTGCCAGTGAAGATCTGTAAACAGGTGTTATGGTTTCAGCAGGATTTGGCTTCCCTCATACATGCAGGTGTTTAAACCTCAAAGTCTTAATGGTAATGGTTGATGGACTGATATTAAAGGATGGGCTGAGAATGGAGATTTAATCTAATTACAGCATCTGGGAGGTGGGCTTTGTGGGAAGGCTTCAGGTCACAGGGGTGTGCCATCAAAGGTAGCTCTCATGAGAGGTTTGATTATGTGTGGCAGGCACTCTTCCCAACTATTTCCAGACACACTATGTGACCCTTCTTCTACACATGCTGCATAACTGCCAGCCTCCATCATCAGACACCAGACTAATGGGGTCACTTGATCTGGGACTATGAACCTCCAAAACTGTAAGCCATAATAAACCTTCTTCCTTCATAAATAGCTCCCCTCAGATATTTTAAAGTAATGAAAAGCTGACTAATACAACAGGGCAACTATATGATACATGCTATGCTTGAAACATTAAGCTGACATCCTATCTTAAGGATAGTAGTGAATAGATCTATTCATAGACAGCCACAATAATCCATGTCGAAGAAATATGGTGTTGAGCCCAGAAAAATAATGGGTGCTCTAAAGGAAGTTTGTGTGTGTGTGTGTGTGTGTCTAGAAGGCTGAGAAATGGGTGCTGTTTCAAAACCTATTTTCTGAGTCAGAATCAAGCAAAAACAAATTTTTTAGGATTTATTTGTTTGAAAAGTAGAGTTACAAAGAGAGAGGGAGAGATAGAGAAAGGGATCTTCTGTCTGCTGAATCACTCCCCAAATGGCTACAGTGACCAGCGCTGGGCCAGACCAAAGCCAGGAATCAGGAGCTTCCTCCAGGTCTCCCATGTGGGCACAGAGGCCCAGGCACTTGGGTCATCTCCTGCTGATTTCCCACGTGCATTAGCAGGGAGATGGATCAGAAGCAGAGCAGCCTGAACTTGAACTGGTGCCCATACAGATTGCCGGCGTCACAGGCCGCAGCTCTACCTGCTATGCCATAACACCAGCCCCCAAGGAAAAATTTTAAGTCCCTAATATGTACATATAAGATATCAAGCCTGAAACTTTTACATATCCAAAGAGGCTAAGTCTCTGTAGGACACTCAGCAAGGAAATAGTAGTCCCTTGAAAAGAAAAGAAAAGAAAAGAAAAGAAAAGAAAAGAAAAGAAAAGAAAAGAAAAGAAAAGAAAAGAAAAGAAAAGAAAAGAAAAGAAAAGAAAAGGGGAGGGGAGGGGAGGGGAGGGGAGGGGAGGGGAGGGGAGGGGAGGGGAGGGGAAGGGAAGGGAAGGGAAGGGAAGGGAAGGGAAGGGAAGGGAAGGGAAGGGAAGGGAAGGGAAGGGAAGGGAAGGGAAGGGAAGGGAAGGGAAGGGAAGGGAAGGGAAGAAACACAGATCTTTTAACTACTAGTCTGGTATTCTTTCAGGTTTATAACAAATGATCAACACCTGTCTAGCACAGGAATCTAAATCTCATAATTTCAATGACAACATATTTTTGCATTAAATACTTTTCCTCTGATGGTTCTATAAGTGATTCTAGACAGCTTTTTCATTTGGATTAGATGACTTGACCCCATCTACTTTTCCATTTGTTGTCTGCTCCCTGCCTCCTCACACCCTACACGCACATAGTCACAGTGCTGCTACACCAGACTACTCAGCATTCCTTCCCCTACACGTCCAAACCACATTCCCTCTGTATCCCATCTACAAAGCAGAAACATAGTAGTACCAAAGTGACATGCAAAGCATACAGGAAAATGCCAACCACACAGTAAATACCAAATAAATGTTAATTATTATCATTCTGCTCCTTCCAACCTTATTTGTCTTTGAAAGTTCAGTATGTCATCTCAGAGAGAATTAAATGTTCTTCCTTTTTTTTTTAAATAATTCTATTTTAATACTTTCATAGTTTCATTTATATCCTGGCTAATGTACATATGTCTATCTCCCCAGTTAGGCTGTAAAAACAGTACCTTGTTTGTATTTTTATCTCCCATGAACTTGGTACAGTGCCATGGATATAGTAGGTCCCAAATAAATAACTGCCAAACACAATCAGATAAATCATTAGTTAACTTAAAAATGCATTTGCAGCGAAAATATGGCTCCATAACACATATCATGAGAACAAATATATTCTACTACAATGTCACATTTGATGTTGGTCTTACCTACAATTTAGGGGGAAAGGGGAATGTTCCTGTGTACCAAATTATACGTAAGATAACAGCCACATATTTAACAGAAAAATGTTTTGTTGTATCTTCAAAGTGTACAAATCACAGCACATAAGACCATCTCACCAGCTTCCTATGCACTTCAATAACCCTTACGCAAACGCCTGATTGAGCACACAAGCTCAAGGCCTTAGTACACTGCTGGCCAGTTCTAGTTCTCAACAAATGTTTCCTTATAGTGAGCTTCAGTCACTCTTCCTATAACCCATTAATTCTACTACTGCAATTTACATTAGTAAGGTCTAAATCTCTAGGAAATTAATCATTTAAACCCATAGTCTCCTAAACCACAAGCTGCACACTCTCTCTATAGTTTAAACAAAAGGAGAAGAAAAAACTCTTGCACTTATGACAAGAGAAATGCTTTTATTGCTTTCTTTCAGGCGAAGTGATGTAATGGGTATCAGTGATCACAGACTAAGCATGTGAAAAATTGAGTAGCAGATAATTCTAGCAGCCAACGCAGGAGATAACATCCAGGTAGGTTCGGGAACATGCAAAGATGTGCATGGAAAAAGAGAGCCTGCGGTCAAACAGCTGCGCTTACTGAACAACCAAATCCTCCAAGGGCCACACCACACTCGAGGCCTCCCTATGTCCACATTCTTCTACCCTAAGATGACCAAATTTTAGGCTGCACACAGTTTCAAGTTAGAGGATATTAAGACTTGACCATTTTTACAAAAGATTTATTTATCTACTTATCTGAAATGCAGAACAACAGAGAGGAGAGACAGAGAGAAAGGATCTTCCATCTGCTGGTTCTCTTGGGGAGTGAACCAAGAGTTGGAGTTGACCATTTCCCTATTCTTTCTGCTCTATGTAAAATGTTACCAAGAAAACTTCCCACAGGTTCAATGCATCTCAGATACATTCAAACAACTGTAGAATTAGAAAACAAACAGAACATCATGGCTTTAAGGATGAGACTTCACACATAATGCAACTGGCCTTGCCATCTAAGCAAAGCTTTCTTCCTAATAGTATTTGCTTATCAAGGAGTGTTGCAACACAGACTACAGATCAAAAAGGCAGCCTTGGAGAGCAACAGTCAAGTACATAATATCTGATGAACACTGTGTTGTTGCAGCCTTAGAGAACAGATCCAAGGACTCAAAAATATTATGACATCACTGCCATCTCAGAAAACCTAAAAGGAGATCTTCAAGAGGCTGCATTCGCTGGCTTCCAGGAAACCTCTTTAAGTGACACTGTTTACCCACGGCAAGTACGCGGCACTGAGTTATCCACGGGTCACACCGAAAGTGTGTTTAAAAACTCCTAATGACAGGGTTGTACATTTTCACTTTTCAATTTCTATTAGTTATCTTCCATACAATTTCAACTCTCTCCTCCTGATATGTTCCCAATACGTTCCTGCTGGCTCTGCTTGTACTTCCATAAAGAGAATATTCACGTGATGAGACTTTGGCACATCTCAAAATAAAATAGAAACATGCTTCATTTCAAATATTACTAGGATCTCTCTTTTTTTAATGAGGATTTATTTATTTACCTATTTGAAAGGCAAGAGTTAGAGAGAAGCAGAAGCAGAGAGAGAGAGAGAGAGAGAGAGAGAGAGAGAGAGAGAGAGAGAGAGAAAGATAGGTCTTCCCTCTACTGGTTCAGTCCCCAGATGACCACAACAGCCGGAGCTGTACTGATCTTCCAGGTCTCCCATGCGGGTGCAGGGGCCCAAGGACTTGGGCCATCTTCCACTGCTTTTCCAGAGATAGCAGAGAGCTGGATCAGAAGTGGAGCAGCTGGGACACGAACTGGTGCCCATATGGGATGCTGGCACTGCGGGTGGCAGCTTTATCTGAAATGCCACAGCCCGGCCCCACTAGGATTTCTTCTGCTTAAGAACAGGACTCACACTAAGAAACGTCCTGCTTCTAATTAAATGCACAGAAGGATTTCTGCCAAATGATCTATCAATGTATGCAGTCACCGTCAGCAAAACCCAGACAATCCCACACTGTGGATGTCACATGTGGGACCCACTGTGATCAACCCACAGGGAAGGGCACCAGGCACAGCTGAACTTCAAATTAGGAGCAGACTGCATTAGCCAGGTTAACATCCAGATTACCCTGGAATTTAGAATCTCCTTTCCTTGTAAACAACAACAAAAGGGGGGGGGGTGGCGAGGGTAGGAGAGGTAAATACTTGACCTGCCAGCCACTAGCCACATGTGGCTTATCTAAATCTACCTTGATGTTTGAAATTAAGTGAATTAAAACTAAACTGTCAGTTACTCAGACACATTACCCACACTTCGAGTGCCAGTGGCTACCACACTGGAGACAGTGGATATGAAGTAGCACCTTGACAGTAGGGACTCCATTTTGGAGCACTTGAGACTGCATTCTGGGAAAGTAACCCCCCCCCCCCCATATACACACCGTGAGACTCTGGTCTGAAACTATGATCTCAAATAGTCAGACAATAGCAGTGCACTACATCACCCTTGACAAAGCACAGAAAACCCCTAGCATGATTGCTCAAGCTTGAAAGTAGAAAGGTTACACCTGGGTTAATGATAAAGATGTGATTTGTCTATGTCTTACCTATAATTTGGATTAATGTCAAGATCATAAATGATAATTGTACGATTGTAACTGGTATTGTCAAGATTATGATGGATATTAATTTCACCTAGGTCTTAGGTTATGTTGACCCCAGTAACTATGTACTCTCTTTTTGATCTTAGTAACCGTGTATAGCAACCGTGCATTCCCCCCCTCCGGATTTTGCGGTTTTTGCCTTTATAAACCCTACGCTGTAGTTCCTTGGGGCTGCTCTGTTCTGGTTTGATCAGAGAGCCTCAGCATGCTGGAAAAATAAAAAACCCTTTGCAATTTGCATGAGAGAAGTCTTTTGGAGACGTTCCTCGGGCAGTGGGCGTTCTCGACCTTAACAGATAGAAACATTTCTATCTCTATAGAAAGTTCTACTGGATAGCTCAGCCACCCAACTAATTTTCTCTGTAAAGGGCCAAATAGTAAATGTTTTGGGCTCTGAAAGCATATGATCTTTGCTGCAGTTACTCAACTCTACCATTTTAGTGCAAAGCAGCCATCAGATGATATAGTAACCAATGAGTATGGTTATGCTCCCCCCTGCCCAACCATACTTGCAAATCCAAGTACCCATTAATATCTGCTCTCCTACTTCTCACAATCTCGCTCCGCTCCCCTACCTAGCACAGGAGAGAACTGCGGTAGCATTAGAGAACCTCTGTGGACTCGGAAGCAGTCTACTTTCCCGTCCCATCTGCTCCTCCTCACAGGGGGCACACGCAATTCTCCCAATACCCAGTGGTGCTGAGGACACTTAAAATACAGATTCTTAGGCCCCAGCTGCAAAGACTGACTTGGAGGGTCTGAGACGGAGCCCAGCAACCTGCATGGTAAATGAACCCCACGGCAGGCTGTACAAAAAACACAGTACAAGAAACACAGCTTGCCTTTAAAAACCAGACAGGAGAAAGGATATAGAGTGAGGTGACAAACGCCATTCTGTAATCTCCAAACCACACAGAGAAAGCTAATACTTAACCTTGGGAGCAGGAGGAAAGGCCAAATGTCAAAGGGGAAGTGAGGGCACAATTGAAGCTTCAAGGAGTGCAGCAGGAGAAAGCCCTGGGGGAGGGGGGGAGTGGCACGCGCCTGGCCTGGGAGGCAGAAAACAGCTTGTGGAAAGGAGCTCCGGGCAGGCACGCTCTGGCCACACCATGCTCCCGACATGCACAACCCCACCCTCTCTGCTGTCCCTGGGACCCACCGGCAGCATGTGCTCTCTTTTTGTACATTGCTTTTTTTTTTTTTTAAGATTTATTTTATTTATTTGAAAGTCAGAGTTACACAGAGGAGAGGCAGAACGAGCAAGCGAGAGAGAGAGAGAGAGAGAGAGAGAGTCTTCCATCTGCTGGTTTACTCCCCAGATGGCCCTGCAATGGCCAGAGCTGCGCTGATCTGAAGCCAAGAGCCAGGAGCTTCTTCCTGGTCTCCCATGTGGGTGCAAGGGCCCAAGGACTTGGGCCATCTTCCACTGCTCTCCCAGGCCATAGCAGAGAGATGGATCAAAAGATGAGCAGCTGGGACTAGAACCGGCGCCCATATGGGATGCCGGTGCTTCAGGCCAGGGCTTTAACCAGCTGCGCCACAGCACCGGCCCCAACATTGCTGTTTTTTTAATAAACAAATTGACTTAGTCTTTGCTGCCACCTGGAATAAGTTCCTCAACAACTTGGTGCCTCAGTTTCCCCATGAGATGAATCAGTATAGGAAAGGTTCTTGAGAAAACCAAATAATACTTACAAAGCACTTAGAACATTGATGGCACAAAATAAGTGCTCTGGGGGCTGGTGCTGTGGCATAGCAGGTAAAGCTGCCACCTGTGACACTGGCATCCTATATGGGTGCCGGTCCAAGTCCTAGCCACTCTGCTTCTGATCCAGCTCCCTGCTTATAGGCTGGGAAAGCAGTGGAAGATGGCCCAAGTGGTTGGGCCCCTGCACTCAAATGGGAGACCCAGAAGAAGCTCCTGGCTCCTGGCTGGCCCAGCCCCAGCTATTGGGCCACCTGGGGAGTGAACCAGTGGATGGAAGATCTCACTCCCCACCCCCCTCCTACCCATAACTCTGCCTTTCAAATAAATAAATAGACCTTAAAAAAATAAAAGTAAGTGCTCTGGAAGGATTTGTTAAATAAATAAAAACACCATTAACGTAGCATTCAATAAGCACCTCTTCTGTGGCAGGTACAGGGTTACATGGAAAGATAGGAAAATAAAAAGAATCTCGAAGTTAAAACATTGTTGTATATGAAAGGCCTTCTCTGATGACCTCTACCTCACTCTCCACTGTGCTGCCTCTTTATCCTGCCTACTTTGTCCGATTAGCACTTACTACAGGACATTTCACAGACATCCGTGAAAAGGACACTTATCAGGATTACCCAGGGAATAGGGATAAAGACTTTCTTACTGTATTCCTGACTGTAACTCTAGCTTCTAAAATAGCATGTGGCACTCAGCAAACAATCAAAAACAATTTATGAAATGAACTAATGAGTGAGAGAAGAACACTTAATTGAACTTAATACGGTAGTTTCTAAAGCCTGCTACAAACTGTTCTAGAGCCTCTCACTTTCAACCACATGTTTTTTAAAGATTTATTTATTTATTTGAAAGTCAGAGAGAGAGGAGAGACAGAGACAGACAAAGAGACAGAGACAGACAGAGAAAGAGAGAGAGAGATCTTACATCTGCTAGTTCACTCTCCAAATGGCTGCAATGACCGGGGCTGGACCAGGCCGAAGCCAGGAGCCAAGAGCTTCTTCTGGGGTCTCCCATGTGGGTACAGGGGCCCAAGTATCTGGGACATCCTCTGCTGCTTTCCCAGGGGCACTAGCAGTAGAGCAGCCAGGACTGAAACTGGTGCCTATATAGGATGCCAGCACTGCAGATGATGGCTTAACCTGCTGCACCACAGCACCAGCCCCCACAAGTGTATTTTAAAACTTACAGTTCAGTAATTCCTCCCATATTAACAAAAATCAAATGGCAGCATTCAACTGTGAGATGAACATTTGTATCTGTAGTCAAGTCTAAAACATTCTAACTGGCTGCTTACATAAAGTAACATTGGTTTATGTATTTTTTTTTTTTTTTTGACAGGCAAAGTGGACAGTGAGAGAGAGACAGAGAGAAAGGTCTTCCTTTGCCGTTGGTTCACCCTCCAATGGCCGCCACGGCTGGCGCGCTGCAGCTGGTGCACCGCGCTGATCCGATGGCAGGAGCCAGGTGCTTCTCCTGGTCTTCCATGGGGTGCAGGGCCCAAGCACTTGGGCCATCCTCCACTGCACTCCCTGGCCACAGCAGAGAGCTGGCCTGGAAGAGGGGCAACCGGGACAGAATCCGGCGCCCCAACCGGGACTAGAACCCGGTGTGCCAGCGCCGCAAGGCGGAGGATTAGCCTAGTGAGCCACGGCACCAGCCGGTTTATGTATTTTCTTTATCCTTATGATGTCTTGAGGGGTGAAGATGGGACAGACACCCCCCCACACTTAATAATGAGAAAACAGGCAGGCGATTGCCCTGTCCATGCACAACCAGATCAGCCACAAGGCTGGAAATAAGACACCTTTCCCCTCGCAACAGCTCTGCAGAATCCACAGCGCTGAGTCTCTCAAACTGTGCAAGTGAGACATTCCCATCTTCAGAATGACTGATAGGACAGTGATGGTAAAGTCTTAGCAGAAATGAGAATTGAATGGATACATGAATAAGCATTCTCACTAACCAGTTCAGCCAGCTGCTTCCTCCATCAACCTCTTAACATCTTTGGATTATTGCTTTAAGGCATTATACTCACTCCTATCTATGAATAGCAACTATTCTCAAAAATGTCACCTGTGGGCTACAAGTCCTGTTCACATCTGCAATTTAGATTATTGCACTCTTCACCACTGTTAGAGGTTACCTGGTAGAAAGGAAGGCAGGTTTGGCCAGCGCTGCGGCTCAATAGGCTAATCCTCCGCCTGCAGCGCCGGCACACCGGGTTCTAGTCCTGGTGGGGGCACCAGATTCTGTCCCAGCTGCCTCTCTTCCAGGCCAGCTCTCTGCTGTGGCCAGGGAGTGCAGTGGAGGATGGCCCAAGTACTTGGGCCCTGCACCCTCATGGGAGACCAGGAGAAGCACCTGGCTCCTGGCTTCGGATCAGCGTGATGCGCCGACCGCAGCAGCCATTGGAGGGTGAACCAACAGCAAAAGGAAGACCTTTCTCTCTGTCTCTCTGTCTCTCACTGTCCAGTTTTTTGTAGGTGAAGTATGACAGTAGCCCTCATTACTCTTGATACAATGATCCATATCCAAAGATCACACCCCTTTCAACACATATACAGTTTCCCACTTCTGAAGGACCAATGAAGATTCATTACTTGGGGGCCACATGGTCCACATTTATTTCATTACTGATGAGAAAACCAAGGCCCAGAGATGTTGGAGGACTTTTCCAAAGTCACATAGCTAGTTTCTAGTTTTCTGCCTCCCAGTCTGAGGGTCTACATTTGTGAGCTTAATAATCCATGTCAACTGGCATCTTTTTCTTCTGGTTTTTCCCTTTAATGATCTTTTTGGCTTTGTATAGAAGACATGGAGTCATTAAACAAAGTACCCACAGACCTTCTGATCATAAATGCCCCATAAATATTTAAGTCTACTGAACTAAATCTGGATACGACTTATCCCCGTAAGAAGCTGAATGCTTAATACTTAAGATGATCCCATTTGTGATTTTTGGTTTCCATAGTGATAAATAACATTTACTGCTCCATGTGGTCTGGCTTACATCTACGAACAAGCATTTCCTGGTGAGTGGCAACTCCCACAAGATATAATTTCCCAAATATCATAGACAGCTGATGAGAAAAAAAACCCTCGCCCACAGAAAAGATAACCAACCAGGTTATTCAGCATCAAAAGGCACTCTGAATTTGCCAGAATATAGCTGATATTTTGTCCTTATGAATTTGTTTCACAAACATAAGGGAAAACATTTGGATTTTCTTGACAAACTTAACAATCTACAGATTTAGAATCCTGGGAGCCATACAATACATTTGATTCAACTATTTAAATTATGATAGTTTGCAATTCTATAGGATAAAAAATTCTATTGCATATTCTGAGTCTTCAACTTAAAAGTTTTATAAAAGATCTTGTTTTATATGATAGTAACACTCCCCCTTTCTGCTGTTTTCAGAGCTTATCTGGAATGCGTCAGCACTGTCCATTCATTCTAGATGTGAACATGGAGCCACGTCCAGAGAAGAAACCACTGAGAGGGAATCAAAAGCTTCAGTACCCGTGACCGTCACTGCTCCAGCTGCCTTCTGTGGTTGGTAGTTTACTGTTTCTGTAATAACTAAATATAACAACATATTCAAGATACACTGTATCATCAAACATGCAGAAAATCTAAGAGGAGTATATATGAATTACACATTCAGAAACACTTGGCTGGGGGACAATGGGTATTTGAAAGAGTGGTTAGCTGTCCCTTGGGATGCCCTCATGCCTTATCAGAGTGCCTTGATTCCAAGGTCTAGTTCCATTTCCAACTCCAGCTTCCTGCTAATGCACACACTGGCAGGTGGCAGGTGATATCTCCAGTTCTGGGTTCTTGTCACCCATGTGAAAGACCCAGACTAAGGTACAGGCTCCTGGCCTTGGCCTGGCCTAGCCATGGGTGCTATGGGCATTTGAGGAGTGAAGATCTCGGTCTCTATGCACCTTGCAAATAGATAAAAACAAATAAAAAAATTTTATGTACATTTTTTTTCTCCTGGCATCTTTTTCTCAGAAGACTGTTAGGACAGAAATGGATTCTGATCTCTTTCCTACTTGCTAGTCTGTGTTGACAGCTTTGAGGGGCTGCCGAGTCACAGGGGAGAGATCACATATTTTTCAATGAGGACAAGTTGAATCAGTATCTTGATGTTCCCTGGATCTCTACGACCTCTTCCTGTACAATTACAGAAGCCTGCACACACTGTTTCTAGGAACATTTAAACAAAATTTCCTTTGGTGAGAACAAGACAACTGTTCACAGTCTGGACAGGAGAAGTAAATCTTTTGGACTAGAAGCCTGGTTGTAATATAGTTTAGAAACCAACATTTATTCATCTGTGTCACAGCTTCTTCCCATCTAAAATCCCCAAGATTACATTTCAATTTCAACTCCACACCAATCTTCTGAATTTTTAGAAATAAAGCAAACAGTGTTCAACCTCTTGAAAATATTCATTCATGAAAAGGTTGAGCACACATGATTAAGCACTCATTGTCTACCTGACACAGTGTAAGAGGCATTATGGCATAGGTTCACTGCTTATGTACATTCATCTAAGGCATACCTGGGATGGATGTAGTGGTTCAGCTGGGTAAGGGGTTACTTGCAAGGCCTGCAACTTGTATTGGAGTATTGGTTTGGGTACCAGCTCCTCCACTTCCAATCTCACTTCCTGTTGATGCACATTCTTGGAAGCAGCAGATGATGGCTCAAGTACTTGGCTCCCTGCCACCCACAAGGGCGAGTTGGGTGGGGTTCTGGGCTCCTGGCTTTAGCTTGGCCCATGATTGTCTGTCATAGGCATTTGGTAAGTTGGGGAGTGAACAAGCCGATATAATATATATATATATATAATACATATATACAAGATATATATATTCTCTCTCACACACACACTTCCTTTTAAGTAAATGAAAATAAATTCAAACAAAGAAGAGAGGAAGGAAGGAAGGAAGGAGGGAAGGAAGGAGGGAAGGAAGGAGGGAAGGAGGGAGGGAAGGAGGGAGGGAAGGAGGGAGGGAAGGAGGGAAGGAAGGAGGGAGGGAGGGAAGGAGGGAAGGAAGGAGGGAAGGAAGGAGGGAGGGAGGGAGGGAGGGAAGGAAGGAGGGAAGGAGGGAGGGAAGAAAGGAAGGAAGGAAGACCAACCAGCATTTACTTCAGGGAAATGTGGTTGCATTAAGTCAGCAGACAGAACCCAGAGGAGCGTTAAATAGCTAAATTCAGACACTTCATCATCATTACATGCATTTCTGACAGTCTGGGTATCTTTAAGGAAATGCTCTTGGAGATGCAGAGTGGAGACTCCAAAGCTGGTCAGGGCAGAGTAAACCATTAATGTGTGTGGTTCAGAACATGAGTGGATAGGGTTGGCTTCTGCCAACTGATTCTCCATGGCACATGTTAGAACAAAGCCCTGTTCATCACTGTAGGACTCCTGAAAGAGTGAGGAAAGCATCACCAGTTACTTCTACTCCCTATCCCACAGGGCACTTTTAGACCTTATGTCTCCATTGTCAGTGGCATGTCCTGGAATGGATGTGCAATGTCTCTGAAAATAGTTAGCAAGGCTATCTCAATGTTCCGCTTCCAGATAATACAGCTGTCCTTCATGCACTCAGGAAAACTCAAGCCAATGAGCATTTATTGAGAAACCACCATGTTCTTAGCATCAGGCTAACTGTTATCAGTGGACAATTTCAACCACAGAACTTGTCTCAAAAGAACTTAAGTTGGAGACAGAATATGCCCCTGGAGAAAGAATACTAAATGAATTAAAAATATATGTTTACGTTAAATTAAATTTTAAGCTAATATATTATTTAAGTTAAAGAGACTGTTCTTGCTCCAGGGATTGATTTTAGCTCCTTTGTCAAAGATAAGTTGGCTGTAGATACTTGGATTGATTTCTGGATTTTCTATTCTGTTCCATTGGTCTATGTGTCTGTTTTTGTGCTGGTACCAGGATATTTTGATTACAATTGCCTTATTGTATGTCTTTTTTTTTTTTTTTTTTGACAGGCAGAGTGGACAGTGAGAGAGAGAGACAGAGAGAAAGGTCTTCCTTTGCCGTTGGTTCACCCTCCAATGGCCGCCGCGGCCAGCGCGCTGCAGCTGGCGCACCGCACTGATCCGATGGCAGGAGCCAGGTACTTCTCCTGGTCTCCCATGGGGTGCAGGGCCCAAGCACTAGGGCCATCCTCCACTGCACTCCCGGGCCACAGCAGAGAGCTGGCCTGAAAGAGGGGCAACCGGGACAGAATCCAGCGCCCCGACTGGGACTAGAACCCGGTGTGCTGGTGCCACAAGGCGGAGGATTAGCCTAGTGAGCCGTGGCGCCGGCCCTTATTATATGTATTGAAGTTAGATATTGTGATGCCTCCAGCTTTGTTTTTGTTATATAAGATTATATATTTATTTGTTATATAAGATTGTTATATAAGATTTGTTATATAAGATTGCTTTAGCTATTTGGAGTCTTGTGTTTCCATATGAATTTTAGCATCATTCTTTCTAGATCTGTGAAGAATGTCATTGGTATTTTCATTGGGATTGCACTGTATCTGTAAATTGCTTTTGTTAGTATGGACATTTTGATGATGTTGATTCTTCCAATCCATGAGTATGGAATATTTTTCCGTTTTTTTTTAATGTCTTCTATTTCTTTCTTTAGTGTTTTGTAATTTTCATCATAGCAATCTTTGACATCCTTGGTTAAATTTATTCCAAGGTATTTAATTCTTTTTGGAGTTACTGTGAATGCAACTGATCTTAAAAGTTCTTTCTCAGTTCTTATATTATCTGTGTATAAAAATCAATCCTGGAGCAAGGGCAGTCTCTAACAAATCATGCTGGGGAAACTGGATCTCCATGTGCAGAAGTATGAAACTAGATCTCTACATTATACCTTACACAAAAATCTTCTCAAAATGGATCAAAGACCTAAATCTATAACCCAATAACATCAAATTACTAGACAACATTGGGGAAATTCTGTAAGACATTGGCTTAGGCAAAGACTTCTTAGAAAAGATCCCAGAAGCACAGACAATCGAATCCAAAATAGACAAATGGGATACTTCAAGCTGAGATGCTTCTGCACTGCAGAAGACACACTCAGCAAAATGAAGAGGCAACCAACAGAATGGGAGAAAATATTTGCAAACTATGCAACTGACAAAGGGTTAACATCCAGAATCTATAAAGAGCTCAGGAAATTCAACAACAACAAAATAAACATTCCAGTTAAGAAATGAGCAAGGGGTCAGCACTGTGGCACAGCAGTAAAGCTGCCATCTACAGTTCCAGCACCCCATATGGGTACCAGATTGAGTCCCGGATGCTACACTTCTGATCTACCTCTCTGCTATGGCCTGAGAAAGCAATGGAAGATGGCCCAAGTTCTTGGTCCCTTGCACCCACATGGGAGACCCAGAAGAAGCTCTTGGCTCCTGGCTTTGGAACAATATAGCTCCAGCCATTGCAGCCATCTAGGGAGTGAACCAGCAGGTGGAAGACCTTTCTCTGCCTCTGCCTCTCTGTAACTCTGCCTTTCAAATAAATAAACATTTCTTTAAAAAAAAAAGAAAAAGAAAGAAGTGGACAAAGGGCTTGAATAGGCATTTTTCAAAAGAGGAAATCCATCAGGGAAATGAAAATCAAAACCACAATGAGGTTTCATCTCACTCCAGCTAGAATGGCTCTTATACAGAAATCAACAAACAACAAACGCTAGCAAAGATGTGGGGGAAAAGGTATCCTGGTCCACTATTGGTGGGAATTTAAACTGGAGCAGCCACTGTGGAAGACAGCATGGAGGTACCTCAGAAATCTGAATACAGACTTACCATGTGACCCAGTCATCCCACTCCTGGGAATTTACCCAAACCGAAAGAAATCAGCATATCAAATAGTGATCTGTACCCCCCTGTTCATTGCAGCACAATTCACAGTAACTAAAATATGGAATCAACCCAGTTGTCCATCAACTGTTGACTGGATAAAGAAATTATGGTATACATACATATGGAGTACTACTCAGCTGTAAAAAAACTGAAATTCTCTCTTTTATAAGATGGATACAACTGGAATCCATTAAACTCAGTGAAATAGGCCAGGCCCAAAAAGACAGATATCATATATTTTCTTTGATGCAAGGTAACTAACAGAGTACTTGAAATGCAATGTACTGGAGTGAAATAGACATTTTGAAATTCAATGATTGTTTATAGCCCTTGCCTCCTCCGTTGAAAAAGAGTATTTTTTAATACTATTTATTGAATTCTTTTACTTAATGCAGGGTTAACTATACAATCATTAAATAAACAAAATAAATCTTTGTAAAAATTAAGAGTGGAAAAGTGAGAGGAAGGAGGAATAAGGGTTGAAGTGTGGACAGGCGGGAAGGTAGGGGAGGAAGTATCACAATGTTCCTAAATCTGTATATATGAAATACATGAAACTTGTAAAACTTAAATAAAATTTTTTAAAAATCCTAAAACATTCTGTCTCTCTCTCTCTCACTGTCTATAACTCTACCTGTCAAAAAAAAAAAAATCCTAAAACAAACAAAGAGAATATATTTGACATTCTGAAAGAGACTGCCAGGTGCTGAGGAAGGGATCATCACAGGAACTGAGCAACACCAGGTCAACAGAAATATACTGTCTGTCTGTCTCTGTCTCTCTCACTCTCTCTCTCTTCCTTTTTAAACAAGGGTCAGGCATTTTGGCACAGTAGTTAACATGCCACAGGATGCCCACATCCCGTATCAGAATACCTGAGTTAAAATCTTGGCTTTGCTCCCAATCCAGCTTCCTGCCAAGGCACACCCTGAGAGGCAGTAGGTGGTAGCTTAAGAACTTGGGTCTCTGCCACCACCGTGAGAGACCTGGATTGAATTTCAGGATTCTGGCCCTTCCTCAGCTATTGTGGATATTTGGAAAGTGACCAGTGGATTAAATAACTCTTTTCTTCTCTTTCAAATAAATAGAAAAAAATTTTTAAAGAAAATAATAGTCCCAATACCAAATGAAGGTAAAAAGCTATCAGTGGGGGCCTGGGACTGTGGGATAGCAGGTGATGCTGTGATGCCAGCATCCCAAATGTATGTCAGTTCGAGTCCAGGCTGCTCCACTTCCGATCCAGCTCCCTGCTAATGCACCTGGGAAAGCAGTGGAAAACAGTTCAAGTCCTTGGGCCCCTGCACCCACATGCGAGACCTAGAAGAAGCTCCTGGCTCCTGGCTCTGGATCAGCCCAGCTTCGGCTGTTGCAGCCATTTGGAGCAGTGAACCAGCAGCTGGAAAACTGATCTCTCTCTAACTCTGCCTTTCAAATAAATAAATCTTAGAAAAAAAAATTATCAGTGCCCAAAAGGCAAAATTGAAGAAATGTGAGGTAGCATTTAAAAGCACAAAGCAAAAAAAAGTAAAATAAAATGTGTAAGATTACTAAAGTATATAAAACACTGTATATGGTTTTCAGTGGACTTTCACTACAGAAAAGAGTCACTGAAAGTATTTGAATAAATCTACCCAGCATGTGTGCCAAACTATAGGCAACCAGATACTATGGATGTGTGATTAGTTACAACGGTAATTCTCTAAGAAGTGTGTTAACAAATCATTGAGACGATAGTTAAGGTACCTTGTTAGTAGTCCTGTAAGTAGCAGAAAAAAGGTCATTAAATGGGGGGAATGTGTATGTGGGGGACTCACTGCTATGAAAACAGAGTAATTTTGCCCTATAGAAGTTAAAATAAACACCATCTAAGAATCATAAACTTTGCTTCCTGCCTAAATATATATTTGAGTCTACGAGGCAGTGTATATGTTTAGGAGTGATAAGGGGGCATCTCCTGAATATCTGAAACCCCAAAGACTTTAATGCGCAGAAAACACTTCTGTGTGTTTTCAATTAATCATTAATGGGGCTGTAAACACTATTTCAACCTCAGGTAATCATCTACTCACTTGTTTTAACAAAGCACAAAATACAAACTTTGTTACATTATATTCCATGAGACTGTGACACTTCACCCTAGACAGATGCAAGATAATTCGACTCTGTAAACATAAGACAGCTGTGAGAGAAGACCAAAGATGGTCATCAGGCTAAACTCTCAGGATCTGTACCTCCCAGCAATGGCAAATGAACTTTTCTTCACTAGCATTTCACTGTAAACAACTTACATAACTTTGCAACCTTGAGGCACGGATGAAGCGACAACAGAGGAAGTCGCCCATCATCTATCATTTCAGTACAATAGCTCCAAGTGCCTCATCCCAGAATCAGATGTTTAAAGTACAATTATTTGGAATTTGGATTCGATGCCCAGGTTGAAGGAATGGAGTGTATGTGCTACAAAAATTACCAAAAATTAAATCTTTCAAATAAAAAACCCCAAATACTACTAATGCACTTAAACATTACCAAACTGAACAAATAGTCACAAAGCTGAACTGGGAGGGGTACCTAGCTCCAGCTGTCACTGCTTCCTACAGAGTCTGTTCTCCTTGAATTCCAGGCTTGAGGAATCCTACAATCTTATGGACAATTTGGGGACTGGAGACTGGGAAAGTCTCTAGGAGCAGGCTGAATTCCCTTGTGAGTGGGGGAGGGAGTGCCAAATGTCTGTCACCTCCTCCGAGACAAAACGTTTCCTGGGCTTTCCTTCTCAAACCACCACTTAAGAGAAAATTTTGCAAAAACATAGGAAAATTGATAAAAAGCACTTAAAGTTTAAGCACTTTTTCTTGCCTTGGAAAACTATCTGAGGCCAAGAGACACTTTAGTGGTCATCAATTTTCTAGAAAAAACTCAAAGGCAAGCAAATGTAGTTTAACTTCTATCATCTTCTAATTGAGTTGGCAAAAGCATCCATGAGAACCACATGGGTCCAGACATGAGAGCAGAACCCTGGCCCTCATTTGACCACTGGCCTTTACGTTCCTCTCCTATCTCTCTCCCATCCCTACAACTCCACATCAACAGTTGTACCTTTTCCATGTCCCCCAGGCTGGAATTCTCAAGACCACCTTAAAATCCTCCATTTGGAGAACAAGCAGTGTACCAAGTCCTAAGTGTCTCACTTTTTAGAAATCATTCACATTTGTCCTCTCCTCTCCAGTGTTTAAATCTAGGCTTTAACCAAAACTGAACTTCCTGCCAGCCACCCCCAACCACTCTCCACAATGCCCTGAGTCCTACCTCATTAGGAAATAAAACTTAATCATGACTCTCCCTAGGTTAAAATCCTCTGTTGGTTCCAGGAACATGGCTAGCTGTCCCATGCATACACAAGATGACCACTACTGCTTCAGGTACAGGTGGCGACCACACACTCTAGGAAGTTCCTGCCATACTTAGTTGCACTTGTAGGCCAAGGTAGCAACCACAAAACCTCAGGCAAAATAATACAGTGTAAATAAGTAAACCAAGTTTTGCTCTATATTTTCTCAATTTCTGCTGCAAAGACTGAGAGGGAAGGAGGACTATTTTGCACTTGGTAAGTATTGTGGTTGAATGCGCTGGCCAGTAGTCCAGAATCTCCCTGTACTGCCTCTAGATAGATGGTGTGATACTAGACAAGTTAATTAATCATGCAAAGCTAAATTTCCTTTTTGGTAATACGGGGAATAAGAGGAGGACAAACCTCACTGAGTTGCTGCCAAATAAACAACACAAAGTACATTGCTTACCACAGTGCCTGGCATATAGTTAGAACTCAATAATTTGTTCTTTGTAATTGTAATAATTGACTTGGGGGAGGACAGAGAGGTAGATGATTTGCTAGTCTGTTCACCCACCCAAGACTCCAGTTTGGGCATTTGACTTGCACCCGTAAATTCCTTGCAGAACATGGCTACTGGACATCCAAGGAAAAACACAGCTAGTCTACCAGGAAGTTAATTATTTGGGGCTTGTCCTCATCCCTGGGGAATGAAGACTGGTCCCAGAGGGAATACACACTATACAGCAGAATTTTAAGATAGATGCCAGCGTTTTAGTGTAGGGGATTAAGCTCCCATATGGGTGCTGGTTTGAGTCCCAATTGCTCCACTTCCAATTCAGCTCTGTGCTAAAAAATTTTAACATAGCTCAAGCATTTCTTAGACTGAGAGAATATTGCAGGTTATGAATCCAAAATATGGGAAAATGACAAAACCTTTATACCAGGCTCTCAGCAGCAAGTCAGAACAGGATTCCCTCCTTTGGGAAAGAGAATAGAACACAGGCTTCACCCAGTGAAAAGTTCCTGTGGGGAGCAGCTCGGACTAGACTGAGTTACTGGAATTAAGACTTATTCTATGCATCTGCTCTCCCACAATATGGCGCTGGGAGAGAAGAAAACAGCTTCTACACAGCTGCCTCCAGTTCAACCAATAAACTGTAGGACTTGCTCCTGATTGGAGGAGAGCAGCGTACTCGGCGTGTGGGCAGCCGAGTTAGGATTGGCAGAGGAGGACTATAAAGGAGGAGAGAGACGGCATGCACCAGGAACATCTAAGAGGAACATCTAAGAGGAACATCTAAGGGGAACATCTAAGGGAACACCTGTGCAGCCCCCAGAGAGCCGGCCGGCGGTGTGCCGCTCCCCTGCGGAAGTGGGGAATGTGGCCAGGGGGAACTGCCCTTCCACGGAGGTGGAAGGGATAGTAGCCAACCCGGGAAGAACCAGCAGCAAACCCGGGGAGGGCCGAGCAGACAGAAAGAACAGCGCAGGGTCCTGTGTCGTTCCTCCACGAAGAGGGGGAGCGACAGTTTCCATGACAGGTCCCCCATGCTAGGGTTGTTAAAACATGTCCTTCAGAACAAATGGGCCTTAGACATGCTAACTGCTGCCTAAGGAGGTATCTCTGCCATGCTCAATGAAGAATGTTGTTTTGGGTCCAACAAGACAGGTACAAAACCACCTTCACCATTTCTTGGATGAGGCCAGTCAGCTCCAAGACCAAGAACAGGGTTGCAATTTCTGGCCCAGCATTCGGTCATGGGAATCCTGGTTGTTGTCCTTCCTTGGCCCTGTAGCTCCCAGACTCTTACTCCTTCTCTTTGGACTGTGTGTCTTTAATGCACTCTAACAGAATACAGGCCCTCCTGCTCAAGATAGGCTTTCAGCCTATGCCACTGGACAACACGACCAAAACTCTGGACCACACAAGACAATCATTTCCCAGGCCACCTCCAAACACCAGTGGACAGCAAGTGAATACTCATAACAGCTGTATGTCCACATGCCAGTTTGAAGAAAACACCTAAGAAGGACTTTCATCCATCTGACTCCTATAACATTATGGGTTACTTGCCCTAGTTCAATAACCTTATTAAGTGGGTCCCAGCCCCCTCCTGGGGGCAGCTTAGGAGAATCTTCCACAGTCTATTAGGTCCATTAATATTGTGCTGATGAAGTTCTGGGAGGAATTTCAGGAATTCCATTCCCAGGAAGCCCTCCTGTCGCTCCCCTTCTTCGTGGAGGAGCAACACAAGACCCTGCGCTGTTCTTTTGTCTGCTCGGCCCTCCCCGGGTTTGCTGCTGGTTCTTGCCGGGTTGGCTACTATCCCTTCCACCTCCGTGGAAGGGCAGTTCCCCCTGGCCACATTCCCCACTTCCGCAGGGGAGCGGCACACCGCCGGCCGGCTTTCTCGGGGGGCTGCACGGGTGTTCCTTCAGCTAGATGTTCCCCTTAGATGTTCCCTTTAGATGTTCCTGGTGCATGTCGCCTCTCTCCTCCTTTATAGTCCTCCTCCGCCAATCCCAACTCAGCTGCCCACACGCCGAGTACGCTGCTCTCCAATCAGGAGCAAGTCCTACAGTTTATTGGTTGAACTGGAGGCAGCTGTGCGGAAGCTGTTTACTTCTCTCCCAGCGCCATATTGTGGGAGAGCAGATGCATAGAATAAGTCTTAATTCCAGTAACTTAGTCCAGTCCGGATTGCTCCCCACACCCTCCAACCAGCAATATCCCAGAAAAGGGAGGTGGGGGATGGGGGGAATGTAGGGTGGGAGAAATGGTAAGCAATGGTAGGCCATATCCAATTTCTATAAAACCTCCAGTCTGAATGCAGGCTGGGCTCTCTCAGGTCAAATAGCATAAGGGATGTCCTATGCATGAGCAATTGTAGAACAAAGGTTTTGTTTTTCAGTTCAAAAACTACAAAGAGAACCAATGATAGGAAAGAGTTATGTTCAAGTTGCTTTCAAAATAGTGAGAATGAATCATTTCCATAATCTATTGACTTTGTTCAACAGTCTAACACTTAGCTGTGTGCTAAAAACTTTAAAAATTTTCCACATGTATAAGAACTAAAATGAAGAAACATCACATTCCTGTTTTTTTTTTTCTTTTTTTTTTTTTGACAGGCAGAGAGGACAGTGAGAGAGAGACAGAGAGAAAGGTCTTCCTTTGCCGTTGGTTCACTCTCCAATGGCCACCGCGGCCGGCGCACCACGCTGATCCAATGGCAGGAGCCAGGTACTTCTCCTGGTCTCCCATGGGGTGCAGGGCCCAAGCACTTGGGCCATCCTCCACCGCACTCCCTGGCCACAGCAGAGAACTGGCCTGGAAGAGGGGCAACTGGGACAGAATCCGGCGCCCCAACCGGTACTAGAACCTGGTGTGCCGGCGCCGCAAGGCGGAGGATTAGCCTAGTGAGCCGCAGCGCCGGCCATTCCTGTTCCTGATTCTAGCAATAGTTGAACTAGATATATGTTTGAGGTTGATTTTAATAATTCTCAAATATTAATTATCTTTGAATGAACACGACAGTTACAGCTCTAATAAGAAAATTACCAGTCATTAAAATCAGTAAAGTTGTAACTCAAGGACTGCTCACTGGCAGAGTTGTAGTTTGATGAGGTCTGAAAATCCTGACTAGCAAGCAAGGTTTTCAGGTGTATAATGTGCTTCTGAACAGCATATTCATGCAAACACGTCTTTTCTGCAGTGCTGTTATTGAAAAGTTAAAATATTCATTTGCATTAAGTATCTGGGGGGAGCACTCCAAAAGGCTCATGGAAAAACGGAAGTAAAACAGGAGGTGATTTTTCCATGCGCTTTTGAAGCCCCTTCATATCTGACTCAAGGCAACAACTCTACACTTAAAAACAGATGATTCAGTTTTGGTAAAAAAGCATTCATCATAATAATATTGTTACTTTAAATTTTAATGATTTTAAAGTATTTGCAGCTATTTGTGATTTTACAAATTTTCAATAATTGCATCAGAGCTAGAGTATATATCTCATTTTATGTTTGTATATATTCAGTACAATTAAATTACATCAACAAAAGGGGTTTGCTAAAACTCCTTCTAAAGGAAAGAAATTAATTCATTCACTGTTCAATAAGCAATATTATAAGCAATAATGACAGTGATTTGGATCATGTTCGTTCATTCAAAAACGCACTTGAGATCCTACTGTGTATTAGGCACTCAGAATATAGTGGGGAACAAGACACAAGGGGCGACTTCAAAAAGTTCATGGAAAAATAGAAGTGAGAGTTTATTTCAGTGCAAAAAGAATTTGAAAACCATGCACAGTTCTTTCATTATACACATTTTTCATGAGCTTTGAAGACCCCTCACATGCATTGATTTTAAAAAATTTGTACCAATTTAAGCTTGTTAATTTCATCTTCCATGATCTTTTTGAAATACCCTTGTATTTATGCCTTCATGGAGCTTGGAATCTATTAGAAAAACAAGTGAATTTCTTAAGATCCACACCAGGGATATGCAAGTACTGTGGAAATAGCAGGGACTTAACTAGATTAGGGGTTAAAGAGGGCTTCCTGAAGATGACACTGAAGTTAAGACAAAAGGAAGAAACAGGCGTCAGACACACCCTGTGTCACAGCTTGTGGTGAAAGTGCAGCAGATCAGAGGAGCAGAACAGAAGTTCTGTAGGGCTGAAGGGAGTGTGTTCTGGAGGATGTGAGGGTGGGGGAGGCAAAGGCAAAGCTACACTGGACTGGAGGCAGGGACTTCCTCCTGCAAACTCTTGAAGTCTTCCTTACACTCTGGCTTTGAACTCCTTATGAAGGAGTTCTGAGGACAATGAGAAGTCACTGGAGGGTTTTAAGTAGGTCACTGACGTATTGGAGTTTTGTCTTAGAAAACCCCATCGGGGCTTCAATGTGTAGAGCACACTGAAGTTCAGAGGCACGGAGGGCAGGTGGAGGTGGCAGCAGGCAAGACACACTGGAGCTTGCACTGTTGTGCATGGCAGCAGCTTCCTGGAGACAGCCAAGAGAGACCAGACACAATTTTCAGAATTTAAGCTTACTATAGAATTGGGACGACTTGGCAAGTCACGTAGGTGGGAGTTAAATGAGAGAGATACATAATGCAAAAGGCTCAAGTGGACAGTGGTATCTTTCATAAGATGGAAGAATTACAAATTCTTGTAAATGGAGGTCCACCTGCAGTCAAAGGCTGCTTTGTGTAAGTGGTTTGAAGTATTATTGTTTTTCTTGCAATTTCATACCCTGGCATCCATTATGAACATTTAAAAAACAAAACAAAAAAACACTACTTACTTGCATAATCACTCACACCCAGAGGCGGCAATATTCAAAACAAGGCTGTGTTCTTTTGTGAAAGTCTTGGTTCAAAGACATAAAACAGAGACCAGACAAATCTTTTGATCCTTACTATTGACATGGTGCTTCACTGCAAACCCAAGTACAACTTAAGACCTTCTTTTGATGGGACAATGGCAAGAGCTCAAGGCTTAGCGGGCATTTAGGTTTAACAGGTTCTAGCTCTGTACTTTGTACTACAGGAACAGGGACTTAAATATCAGAACGAGGAACTCAAGTTCAAGTGACCAATGCACCTGGCAGAATTTAATCTGGCACAAAAATTCCATGCAGATTCACAATTTTCTAAGAACAAACAACTCTGGGAAATTTTTCCCATGACCCACCCCCTCGTGAACATTTTTAATATTTCAAAAATGCTTAGAAACCGGAACAAAGCAGTTTCAAAATCTCAAAGGGTCACAGCAACTGGAATCCGTTTAAGAATGCATTATACATGAAAGACACCAAGGCTTTCTTTATAAACAGGGCATCTTCTTCACACCAAAGCACAAGAAAACAAAGGAAGAACTAAACTAACACAGGCCACAGAAAATATCACATGAAAGGAAATTCATGTCTGGCCTAGCCTGCAACAGAAAAATCTCAAACAAACAGGCTTGGTTTTCACGGGCTCCCTAAAAGCAACAAGTAGGAAAAGGAGAAGCAAATCATTTTTAGCATCATGAAAGTGAGGGACGGTAGAATTTCATTAATACCCCAAATGATTGAGATCACCAAGGACGCAGACAGGAGAGAGGGTCCCAGGCCACCATGCCCCGCCTGGGTTCCCACACTGTTCAGCCCATCTCCCACCACCACTATGCAAGATCTACATTCCAGGTCTGTCTCTCCCTCTACTCTTGGGAAGCCTGCTTACATAAGTGATCATTTATTTCATTTAAGAAACACTTCAGCTGCACCTGCCACATGAGGTTCTAAATGCTTCACAAATGAGAACCCATATAATGCTCAGAACAACTATACGAGGCAGGCACTATTATTATTCTTGTTTTACATGCGGGAAACTGAAGCATGTCAAGACTCTAAAATGTGCCCAAAGGCACACAGCTGGTCAGTGACACTGCTGATTGGACTCCACTCAACCATCTGACCGAGAAGCTTCAGAGGTTATTTTAATTTTCTCCTTTATTGTCTATAGCTTTGTATTTCCTTTACATGAGGATTTACTACTTCTACAATAATAATGTAATAAAAGACCATTACAGTTTTAAAACAGCAAACCAAAAAACAAATAGGAACAAGGCCTCAAATACCTAAACCATGAAGTAAGAGGAAATAACACCTGATCCGCTGGAGGCCAAGGGACTAGGCCAGACGCTCTTCTTTGGATCATTTGCCATAATGACATCTTCAACCCCACAGCCTATTCCCTCGCGACCCGGGCAGCAAGGGGAGCAGAGAACGTGGAGAATCACAGAGACCACAACACGTGCTCTGGGGCCGAGTTCTCAGCTGCATCTCATACCCAGAGACGAGGGTCATGGTGTAACTGACTGACTGTGGTTTGGGATGTGAGCCCACATCATATTGATGAGCAAACAAAAGAGCCTCCCTGAATTGAAATGGCACATCAGACTTGCACGGCTTCTCAAAAAAAAAAAAAAAAAAAAAAAAAAAAAAAGGCAAGACAATGCTAGGTCTGCACTCCCATCTTCCGGATTGTCTTTTTTACTATCAAGAGTTATGTTTCAACAAACAAGTCACAGCGCCCCTCTGCTCCTCCACTTCCTTTTTTTCAAAAGATTTGTTTACTTATTTTAAAGGCAGAGTTATAGAGAAAGAGAGAAAGGGAGAGATAGAGATCTTTCATCCACTGGTTCACTCCCTAAACACTGTAATAGCAGAAGCTGTGCCGATCCAAAGCCAGGAGCTTCTTCAGGTCTGCCACATGGGTGCAGGGGCCCAAGCACTTGGGCCATCTCCTGAAGCTTTTCCAGTCACATTGGCAGTGAGCTGGCTCAGAAGTCGACTCAAACCAGCACCCATATGGGAGGCCAGCATGGCAGGCGGCAGCTTTACCCGCTATGCCACAGTGCCGGCCCCTCCACTTCATTTCTTACAGAAGAAAATCACTGTACTAAGTGACCCCAAAGGTTCCTTCTAGCTCTAACAATCTATATTTCTCTAATACTATAAGCAGATTTCTTTTAGTCATAATGTTTATACTGCAAGATTCTATCACATTTTGCCAAGTAAGTGAATCTTCAAATAGCGTGTAATGAATACATATTTTTTAATGTTGCCTCTTTACTGCCTACAGCTATTTCCCAAAGTGATGCTAAATGTTCTTTCCACTTAAAGAGAATGCAAGCTCCCAGCCCCTTCTGGATCTGATAGTTAGAAGCCTGGCTCCAAAATAGAAGCTTAAACAGAGGACCAAAATGCTACCAACAGAGATTTCTCCATCTATAAATGCTTATATACAAAGCTTTTTCTCTATGCACATCTAACTCCTGTCTGGTGCTTTCTCAGTCCTCAACAACAGAGCAGAAGGATGCACAGGACAGGTGCACGGTGGTGCTGCTGCCGCGGGAAAGCCTGGCTTCAACAGGGTCTCCAGGGCTGGGCCAGATGTGAGCCCCAAGACACAGAGGGTCAACACTTGCCCACAGACCTGCTGATGCCACCAAAGCTCAGGGCAACCCCAGGCCCTCAGGCACAGGTAGGTGGAAGGGCTTTGGAAGAATGAATGAGAGGGCAGAAAAAGGAAGGAGAGAGAGAAAGGAAAAGGGGCACAGAGAGCTACACCCAGTCAGCAGGAGTGACGACACCCAGCGCTGTATGTAGCTTACGTTCAAACGATGATCTTTCCACTATTTTGTCCTTGTTGAAAAGAGGAGGATTCAGCTAGGAATTCAGAATTCCTAGGGGCAGAGAAAGTTCTTGAGCAGGGGGTTTTTCCTCCCCCACACTCTGACCTTGGAAGGCGATGGGCCTCCTGCCCCCGCACAGGGCACTTGGGCCCTCCTCCATCCCCAGGCCAAGGAAGCATCTCCTTACCACAGTGCCCTCAGCGTAGGGGCCCTGAACGGGGCCAGGAGTTCAGCCCGGCTCTGCATGGCTTTGAAGATTTGTTCTCAGCCTCCCTACACTTGCACCTGCCTTGATCCTAAAAAGAAGCATCCCATCTGCAGCACACAAGGCCTCCAATCAAATCAATGAATTTACAGGGGGAATAAGACTTTATATTAAAGAGGACTTTAAGGGAATTCCCCTCTCCAAACAAGAAATGCTGTGAGATTTTTTAATAAATTAGACCTGTAAGAGTAAAGGGCCGTGGGATGAGCACCTTACCAAGGCGGCCGGCTCTGCGGAGCCACATCATGGAGGATAACACGGCTCTACTTCTCTTAGGCAAAGCATCAGGGTTGCCTTAATGAAATTTTAGTGTAAAATATTGAGTTTAAAATGTTGCTGGTTTTGACAGAGATCTGAAAGTGTGGAGGTTTTTATTTCTTCCAGAAAAGTTTAAAATGTACATTTCCTTTAGCCTGGATATAAGCCTGACTTAAATAGGAATTTTGTAAGATTTCTTCCCCAGCACTGATGAGAACTAGGAATAAGGTACTCACCTAACAAGTGACCTTCAACTCAAACTAAATACTTGGCTTTTAGGTTCTATCTATAGGACTGGAATAATACGTGGCAAATAGTATTTTGGAATTGTAAAAGTGTGGTTTATTAACCTAATTGCTACCGCTCCCCAAAATATACTAATTGCTCATCTAGATTAAACACTTAAAAAGTCATGGAAATTTAACTTTGCAAATCTATAGAATATCTCATACATATTATATGTTTGTGTAAATACTGATCAAGTACATTTAACTTAGCAATTATGTAAATATTTTTGGTGCTTAGTATTTTCACAGGGCACTGATGAGGTAATTTTTGTCATTTTAAAATTCTCTCTTCACTGTCGACAACGTACTGCTATAACATCTAGATCTCACGCTGAGCATCTGTGGCAGGACTGATCACAAGCTCCCACTTCGTTCAAGAAGCAAATGATTAGGAAACACAGGGGAATCATGAGGAAATAAATGGTTATAAAGGCAAATCGAAATTAGTGCCTACCAACCTTTTCCTAAGAGTAGTTATTAAAGCATTAGGGTTTGCACTTACAAAAGCAAAGCTGACCTATTATACTATCTGTTCTTTTGGGGTGAAAGCTCAGAGCTCCAGATAATTCTCTTTCCTTGTATTTAAAATAATGGTAGAATTATTCCTTTCCTCCATTCACAGTCCTTAACACCAAACCATTTTCCACTCAAGTAATTTTCACAGCTGTACCTGGGGAGCAAAGAGCAGACAGAACATGACAATGTGGCTTGGACAAAGTGAACACAGGAAAGGGACCACAGGCAGCAGGTCACGGGCACCAAGGACAACAGGGACGCATGCTCAGACAACCAGCGGGCACATTCACAACCCTTACTGCTTCCCCACCGATGTCTCTTATTCGGAAATGGGTTTTTAAAAAATGAAGACTCAAATTGCCTAAGCTTATTTCTACATCTACCGAACAGTCTAATGTGATTTGTGCCTCAAATCATAAAAATTCAATAACATTTCAAATTTATCTTAATATACTTCCCAGAAATTTAGTTTCTGATCACTCTACATCTTACAAAATAGCTGTCAAAATATTACAAAGAAAATGTGTTAAACTTTACTCATAATCCCCTTAAACAGCAATTGTCTATATTTTTGTACCCTTCACAATTTGTAGATATTTAACACAGTTAAAAGAACCAACATATTATTATGAATTCTTTTTTACATTTATGTGATATTTTCTAATGTTTTTGCTCATATCAAAATATTTAATTCTACAAGTTGCAAAGAGAATATAACTACTACTTCATTTTTTACCTTAAATGCCATTTTCTTTCCCTAGTAAAATACTTTAAAATAGAAATCTTTAATTTTTCACCTATAAGTACAGAAAAAAGGTATTTGCTTTTACAAATGCCCTTCTGTCAAAATACTCAAAAAACTTCACTTGTCATTTGTTTATGCAAATGTAGCAGGTAAGAGGCAAAAGACTGCCTCAAGTTTCAACCTAATAAACTGGTTTTTGTAATATTTAATGGCCTTCTTGAAAATACTTTGGAGGTTAATATCAACACTTTTTATTTTTAATTTTTAAAAAGATTTACTTATTTGTTTGAAAGGCAGAGTGACACATAGAGAGAGGCAGGGAGAGAGAGAGATCTTCCATCCATTGGTTCCATTCCCCTCAAATGGCCATTAACAGCTAGGGCTATGCCAGGCAGAAGCCAGGAGCCAGGAACTCCTGCCAAGGCTCCCACACAGGTGGTGGGAACTCAAGTACTTGAGCTATCATCCCCTGCTTCCCAGGGGTGGGTGTTGTGGCATAGCAAGTCATGCTGTCACGTGGGACACCTACATCCTACACCCAAGTGCCAGTTCCAGTCTCAGCTACTCCACCTCTGATCCAACTTCCTGCTAAGGCATCCCTGGAGGCAACAGTTGGCGGCTTAAGTACTTGGGGCCCTGTCACCCATGTGTAAGACCCAGAAGGAGTTCTTGGCTCCTGGCTTCAGCCGGCCCAGTCTGGCTGTTGGCCACCATCTAGGGAGTGAATCCACAGATGGAAGAATCTCTCCCTCTTTTCTCAAAACAAATAATTTTTTTAAATAAGAATGATCTATAAACCTAATTTAAAAATATAGATTGTCAGAGTGGATACAAGAAGACTCAAATAGACACTTATGCCATCTGCAAGAGACCCATTTTAAATGACTTAGGTTAAAAATAAAGGCACTTAGAAAGAAACTGAGATCATAAGCTGTATACCATTTTTTTAAAAGTTATTTATTGTTTATTTCAAAGGCAGAGTTAGAAAGGGAAACAAAGAGAAAGAGGAAGAGAGAGAGAGAATCTTCCATCCACTGGTTTACTCCCCAAACAGCCACTCAACCAGTGCTGATCCAGGCCAAAGCCAGGAGCCTGCAACTCCACCCTGGTCTCTGAGATGGGTGGCAGAGGTCCAAGCACTTGGGCCATTCTCAGCTGCCTTCCTAGGCTCATTAACAGGGAGCTGGATCAGAAGTGGAGCAGCGGGACTCGAACCAACACTCTGATATGAGATGCTGGTGTTACAAGAAGCACTTATCCTGCTACCAGCCCTGTATACTTGCTTTGAGATCTACTTTTCTACCTTTATTAAAAAAAAAAAAAAAAGGAAAAATGCAGAAAAAAATTTAGTATACTGAGAAATCTAAAGTTCTCTCTCTCTATATACACAACTTTCCCAGTATTAACACTGGCCATTATTTTAAGATATTGACCTACTTTGTACCATTTGGGGAATATGGAGTAACATATTACTTGACACAAATTAATGATAGATGCATACTGAATTCATCTCTATTTCTCCTTCATCTAGCTTGCATCTCACAAATAAAAATCCTCTTGCCATAACAGAACTGACATCCTTGTTAAAAAACAAGCTCTGGTACCTTGATTCTTGAAAAAGAGAAATACTAATAACTGTGCTTATTCTGACCTAAGAATCTTATCTGACATATATAATTACTGTAGCAGATTCCTTTTTCAGTGTACAACAAATTTTCCTACTAACACAGCTATGAAATAATTTACTGATCTAGCAAGTTTAATTCCAAGTTTACATAGTATATGTATAAAGAAAGCCCCTTGGCCGGCGCAGCGGCTCACTAGGCTAATCCTCCGCCTAGCGGCGCCGGCACACCGGGTTCTAGTCCCGGTCAGGGCGCCGGATTCTGTCCGGTTGCCCCTCTTCCAGGCCAGCTCTCTGCTGTGGCCAGGGAGTGCAGTGGAGGATGGCCCAGGTGCTTGGGCCCTGCACCCCATGGGAGACCAGGAGAAGCACCTGGCTCCTGGCTCCTGCCATCGGATCAGCGCGGTGCGCCGGCCGCGGCGGCCATTGGAGGGTGAACCAACGGCAAAGGAAGACCTTTCTCTCTGTCTCTCTCTCTCACTGTCCACTCTGCCTGTCAAAAAAAAAAAAAAAAAAGAAAAAAAAAAAAAGAAAAAAAAAAAAAAAGAAAAGAAAGAAAGCCCCTTGTTTTTTCTCTATTTTTTCTACATTTAATGCCCAAGAAGGACATTGTTTACTGTGGCAGCTAGCATGTCCATACTGGTCAAACACATCTTGGAAATGGACTTCCCTGGACATCGTAGTCAGCATTTAGGCTAAGACAATTTCAAATGTGCTAAAGGTGAGTTTTTGAAATGCACACACATCCTGATGTCTCATATGACAATAGCAGCAAATAGCATTGAACCTGATTTGCTGATCTTAGAAAAATGACTGCAAAGTTCCCATCATGCGATGATGCTGGAATCTTTGATCTCCGCTGCTCTGAGTTCCTAGACGACTAGGTTTATTTTGAGAAAGCAAATCCTTCCTGTTGTTTCTCAGGAAATGGAAGAATACATTTATAGACTATGGTTTAGCTTCGGATTTAAATGGTTTTCACTTTTTAACTATGCTTCGCTTAGAAGAATATTTAATTCTGTAGAGAAACAAAGCCTTTCGTAAAGAAACAGGAGCAGTGTGGTAGAGAGAGTTTTCTCAGACTTACATTAGATGAATTCTTTTTAAATGTCTCCCCAAAACTGTAACACCCCTCTTTCTTCCTGAGAAGCAGTGTCTAAGAATTAAGCAGTAGGATAGCTTCATGGGGGGAGAAAAGAAATGGACAGGTTTCTCTCAATCTGTAAGAGCATAGAGAAAGATTAGAGGCTTAATTTTGAAAAGAGAGTCCCATCACCTACTTAGGCTTGTTAAATTATTACAATAATCTCTGGAGCCACTTACCTGACCTGGATTCACCTTTTAATGCTCGCCACACCTCTAGGGCTTTCAGACGGTCTTAAAAGGAGGCAGGGACAGTGAAAGGGCTTGGAAGAGTAAACCTTCCAGGACAAGAGCAAGGACCCCAGAAGAGTGATGACAAGCTTCAAACTCTTGCTGATTTCTCCATGGGCAAAGACACTCTGGGTGCAGGGAAGGAGGTACAAAGGAGAAAAGGCCTCTTAGGGTAAGATGCTGTAAAAGGTGAAAGATTATACAATGCGCAGAGAAACCAGAGTATGCAGGGGAAGATGCTGCAAGTACTCAGCCTCCCAACTGCACAGGTCTCTTCTACAATGCCACACTCTTCATTAGGAGGGAGAAATGAGCCCAGTGAGAAGACAAGGTGATCAGACAGTGCGAGAAGCAAGCCAGAGATGACGACAAAGATCACCGGCTCCCCTCTGAAATGACCACGTCACCCAGAAACAGTGACCGGGGCACACAGCAGGTGCGCCCTGCCTGCCTCATACACAACTCTCACTGTAGCCTTCCCCATCTAGTGCAACTCCTCTCCCACTGCGGGGCAGCCACAGAGCAGACACTTGGGTACAGGTATCTGGCAGCTGTCCTGGTCTCAGGCTGTCAACGCCTGAAGGCAGTACATATTACTGCTATCAGAAGAATACATCAGTGATAAGTGGTGGGAATCCAGCTACTTACTACCACACACATGCATCTAATGATGTACACGTCTCATCCCCTATTAAAGGAACAACCAGGACTAGAACCAGATGCCTAATTCCAACCTACTGCTCCTTCTTCTGCCACATCGTCACGCTTCCTTCAGGCCCTCTCCAGACCTAATGTTTCAGGCGAGACCTGTGTGTTCTGTTTAAAAGGCCACACACGTCATTCAGATTATTCTATCAACCAGGAAAAAAAAATCCTGCCAACAACTTGTAACCTCAACTGGCAAAACTCCAACTGGGTCTTTAATGACGCGCGACTATTACCCATCCTGAGTCAGTGAGCTCCTTTCTAAGGCAGCTGTTCCTGACTCTCCACAGCCTCCTTCCGGCCCCTCACGCACGGCAGAGCTCACCTCTTCCTCATTCTCAGGCAGGAACGGCCTCCTCGGCTCACCCCTCCATCTGTGCAGCCATCCAGAGTCACGTGTACCACCGCCTCTTCTCCTTGTCCCTCCCACAGCAATCCCTCGGAGCAGCACTGAGCTCCCGGACACAGCCCCCCATCTTCTCTGGAACCTGACTCCATTAGTTAGTTATTCCCTCTTCTACTTTTAGTCACTTCCTCTCCACTATCCCCAGCCAAACTATAAACTCCAGTCTCCATCACACACACACGCCTCCATAAACATGTACCCAGATATATTTTCTCTCTCTGACCTTACTTCTCAACTCCTACTCCCTGCTGACCCATGACAATCCAGCGTCAGCCTTTGGAAGTCTACTACCTACCCACTGAACCCCTAATTGCCAGATCTGATCTCCTGTATCCTCTGCACGCTATCCAACTTGCTGTGGCTGACTGACCTGACAGCTTTTCCATGCAAACTTACCTATAGACTTGGCAAGTTACTGACCTGAGTTTCAGATACCTTGTCTGTAAAAGACAACAACAATAATTATTTCAGGAGGGATTTTCATGTACAGAAACAAAACAAAACAAAACAAAAGCACCTCAGGGCCAGCACTATGGCATAGCCGGTAAAGTCACCACGTGCAGTGCCAGCATCCCATATAGGTGCCGGTTGGAGTCCCCACTGCTCCACTTCCAATTCAGCTCCTTGCTAATGTGCTTGGGAAAGCAGCAGAAGATGCTCAAGTCCTTGGGCCCCTGTGGCCACGTGGGAGACCTGGAAGAAGCTCCTGGCTCCTGGCTTCAGATTGGCCAGCTCCAAACATTGTGGCCATTTGGGAAATCAATCAGCAGATGGAAGACCTCTCTCAATGCCTCTTTCTCTGTATGTCTATAACACTGCCTCTCAAATAAATAAATCTAAAATTAAAAAGACACCTTGTGCTCAATAATATCATTTTTGATCCCTGCAGGGGCTCAACCACACTCACGGCTATGTTCAGTTCAGTCTGTAATCCACGTCTCCAGCCCTGCTGCCGCTCCTTGGGCCCAGCCTTCCCAAGGCCAGAATGCCCCAGACGCCCCAGGGTCACTTCTTGTGGGACTCAATATTCTTCCCAAATGTGTTTCTCTTACTTTCCCTGACTAATGACAACATTCAGATGATCTTCCCAACCAGAAAAATCAAGTCATCTTCTCCCTTCTTCCTCCCCTCCCATTCTCCATCTGACCAGTAACCACTTCTCCTAAATGCTTCCCCAACCCATCGTTTCCTTTCCTTTCTTACCTTCATCACCTTAGTTCAGGTCCTCACTACCTCTGCTGGGTCCATCCTAATAGCCTCTGACTTCTCCCAGTTTCCTTTTCATACATCTTTTAAAAAAATTTTATCTATTTATTTGAAAGGCAGAGTGAGAGAGGGAAACACAGAAAGATCTTTCACCAATGGTTCACTCCCCAAATGGCCCCGATAGCCAGGGCTAGTTCAGGCCAAAGCCAGGAGCCAGGAACTCCATCCGAATCTCCCACATGGGTGGCGCAGCTCCAGGTCCTTGGGCCAACCTCTGCGGGTTTCCCAGGAGCATGAGCAGGGAGCTGGATGGAAAGTAGAGCAGTCAGGACTCGAACTAACACTCTGGTGTGGGATGCCAGTGTCACAGGCAGTGGGTTACTACTCTGCTGTGCCACAATACCACTCCTTTTTTCATGCCTCTTAAGACTTTTGTTTTAAACATTTGCTTTGCTTTTGATGATTCCACAACACTATCAGTATAAAGTCCACAGCTCCAGATGGCATGTGTGGCACTCGACATGGAGTGGCCAAGGACTCTGCACCAAGAGGCACCCCCAGCCTCTCCTCACCTTTCCACCTGTCTCTCTGCTCCAGTCACTCCTGCCCCATGTTCCTCACACACTGAGCCCTTCAATCTGGTAAGCAATCGTATTCCTCCAATATTCAGTACCAGAATCACCTCCTTCAGGAAGTCCTTTGCTCACAAACAAGAAAGAACCAATCACTCCCTCCATTGTACCCCACCCTGTATTGCTATTTATCACAGTGTACTGCTGCAAAATGCCTGAAATTCTAAGTTCCAGTCAACGGTTTATATGTCTTGTCCTGTGAAGTCAGGCTCTGGGGCACATTCACAGTTTTCATCCTCAGAGTGAGTGTATCACAATGCCTGGTACCCAGGAGGAGGAGGAAGACAGGGAACTAAGATCTAACCATTCGGAGCTCAGCACGTGTCTGTTGAACCATGAAGCAGCTTGGCTGTCAATTATAGAATAATCAACTAAGGCAGGAGAGGCTGGGAGCACAGGTGGATCGGACAGCTGGTGAGGGGAGCAGAGAGGAATCTGAATGAGAAGTGGGAAGCCCCTGTGCTGAGGGAGCCCTCCAGCACAGGTGAAAGGTCACTAGCTGGGGCTGTTGATCAAACTCGGGTGAATACCTAACAAACCCCGCTTAAAGTGCAACAGGAGAACAATTCTGACAATCCACAGGCATCGGTCTTATCTGTCTAAGCAGGCCTTGGACATTCTATAATTTTATCATGCTTCGTGCAAGTGGAATAAACCTCAGTAGTTAATTAAAAGACTGCAACTATCTCCTATATCCAAAGCACTTTAAGAACTACATACTAAAGAAAAAAATAATACAGCCTATCTATTACCCATATAATCTACAACTCATGGCCAAGGGCAACATTTTAGGTCTAGACTAAGCCTGTCATACAATATTTTAAGACAACGATGTGTCCCCATAATGATTTCAAATTTATTTATAATGATAAGCCATGTTATGTACAACATGATTTCATCACATTTTATAAACTAAGGAAAAAGCACTTAGTACTCTACATAGGCATGCAAATACCACTCATCAAATAAAGCGATCTGCCGTTCAGTGAGACACAAGTTGGAGACAGCAGGAGGAAGGAGACTCAGTGAGAGGTAAGAACAGACAGGAGCAGAGTAAACTTGGAGAAAATCAAGTTAAAATGGAGAAGCTTTCCCAATAATACAGAGACATCTATAATTAACAGGCTTTCAAGAGTAGTCACCCATGTATTACGGCATCACACCTCATAAAACATTCATTCAAAAGCCATACCAGGAATGTACCTCTCAGCTCCAGAAGCACACACGGAGCACCAGAGAACAAAGAGAATTCTTTGAAGTGAGACACCATTGCCCTACAAAATGACCAAGTGTGAAAGGGAGCCACACTGCGGAAGGAAAATACAGCAGAAAATGTAATGTTGGGAATGTTAAACTAAATTATGTTACCAAACAAGTAAATTAAAGAATGCTCTCGGATAAGCAGAAAATACATTGGTAGGTGGAAAGAGTTAACACGTGCAAATAAAGACAAGAAATCTGCCTAAAAATAATCTTAAGCATCTTTGAACTTTTAAATTTATATTAGTATATTAGTCTTGCAAATAAGACCAAGTTATGTAAGTGTACATGAAAAAGAAGTCCTGCTAATAATGTGCAGTTATATGAATGTGCATGTGATGATTAAAATAGTACATCAAAGGCTGGGAACACACAAGGAAGTCAATTGAACACAACAGACTGCAGAAAAAGACCTCTATGCACGTGCTCTTAGATCCTAGAGGTAACACCAAAAATCTGTGGAGAAAGAATGCATCATTTGATAAACTGAGTCAGAATATAACCTGTTTTTATTTTGGTTTGGTTTTTGATTGATTTAAAAGGTAGCAAGGAGAGAGAGAGGGGGAGAGAGGGAGAGAGAGAGAGAGGGAGGGAGAGAGGGAGAGAGGGAGAGAGAGAGACAGAGAGACAGAGAATCTTCCATTTACCGGTTCACTGCCCAACTATCTGCAACAGCCAGGCCTGGGACAAGCCAATGTTAGGAACCCAGAACTCAGTCTGGATTTCCCACATGGGTGGTAGGGTCCCAAGCAACTAAGTCATCATCTGGTGCCTCCAGAATGAACAAAGGAAGGAAGCTGGATCAGAAGCAGAGGCAGAACTCAAACCCAGGCACTATGATATGGGGTGCAGGCAACCCAAGCAGCAACTTAACTACTATGCCAAATGCCTGCCCCATGACCACTTTTTTTTTTTTTTTAAATAAAAGCTTAATAATATGTTCTATCTCAAATTCCAAATAGTTGGAAATTGAAATGCTAAGAACAAAGCCATAAGGTTAATAAAAGAAAGTGAAGAGAGATGATACTATAAGGCCAGAATAGGAAAGTATTCCTAAAATGACTTAAAATGCACAAGTCACAGAAATATTAAAAACTGATGGGTTCAACCACAGTAAAACTAAGTCTTTTTTACAGATTTATTTATGTATTGGAAATCCGCAGTGACAGAAAGCAAGGCAGAAAGAGAGACAGAGACAGAGAGATATTCCATCTCGTTCACTCACTAAATGGTCACCAACAGCCAGAGTAGGGCCAGACCAAAACCAGCAGCCAAGAACTCCATCCTGGTCTCCCACACAGGTGGCAGGAGCCCAAGCACTAGGGCCATCTTCCGCTGGGCTGCACTTAGAGCAGTCAGGACTCGAATTGGTGCTCGAGCTGGAATGCTGGCATCACAAGTATCAGCTTCACCTGCCATGCCACAACGCATGCCCAGATTAAGTATTTGCCCATATAGGCACCACAGGGTTATCAGAGAAGTCACATACTAGGAGAGAGTATGCACAGTACCTTCAGACAATGAAGGATTAGTTTCCAGAATATACAAGGAACTCCACAAAAACTCCTTCAAGGAACTTTTTGCAAGAAAAAGTCAAGAGACCCATTAGAAAAAGGAAGGGACTAAAGGCATGAGCAGATAATGCACAGAAAAGGGAAATTAAATGAATGAAAAGATGTTTGACCTCCCACTAATCAGAAAAAAAAGGCAAAAATCTAAATAAGAGGTATAATTAGGGGTAGGCACGTGGCGCAGCTGGTTAAGCTGATGCTGGCAGCCCATATGGAAGCCTCAGTTCACATCCTGCCTGCTCTGCTTAGGATCCAGCTTCTTGCTAATATGCTTGGGAAAACAGCAGAAGATAGTCCCAGTGCTTGTGCTCCCGCCACCCATGTGGGGGATCCTGAAGTTCATTGCTCTGGGCTTTGGCTTGGCCCATCCTTGGCTTCTGCGGTCATTTGGGGGAAATGAACCAGCAGATAGAAGATTTGTCTCTTCCTCTCTGTTGCTCTGCCTTTCAAGTCAATAAATAAATAACCTTTTAAATTTTTTTTAATTTTAATTTTTTAAAGAGATACAATTAGCATCAATCAAGACATTTATTAACAAGAAGTCATTAAATAGTACTGGTGGAGGTAAACCTTGACAACAACCTGCACAGTTCTTAGTAAAATCACTATGCATGTACTCTGTGATCAAGCAATGCAGCTCAATGCAGTCTGAAGAAACTCTCAATTAAGCCAAATTCCATTCACCTAGGTTCCTTAAAAAAAAAAAAAAGAATACATGCTACCAGAAAGCTCAAGATATTTACAGAATGTTAATTCACATCCTTATTCCTGATGACTGCATATTTCTTATGATTTTAACTTAACCTTTGTTGGAAAGTTAGGTAGGACTATACATACTGTAATCATTGCTTTTCATCGGTGAGGTGAAGGACAGACAAGGTAATTAACAGATGCAGTGAAGAAAATGTCTTAGCGTTGGGGGTTGCACAAATCGAGGCTTTAGTTTGCTCATGTGACTCAAGTTAGTTACAGTCTCTGTCTACCTCGGTTTCTTCATGTAAAACAGGGATAGGATGCAGCCAGTAACAGTAATAGTAACAGAGAGTTGCAGATGATCCATGTAAACTGTCTGGCAAATATGAGGCATTCAATAAATAGGAAGTGTTTTTTTTTTTAACAGATAAAAGGAACTTGATGCCCTACCACTAATAGGTTCCAGTGCCCTGCTCAACCATCTTAAGCAAAATACCATGGTTACAACAACAGGCACGGAAACCAGAGACTGATTCAACAAGCACTTATGTGTCAGTGTTTCCCAAGGCAGGTTGGGGATAAATAAGGCAAACTGTAAAGGTTAAGGCTGGAAGCCTCTCTGGGCTCCTGGGAAAGGACTACAAGCCTGCTGCTGGTGGTTGTGGCCGTGACAGTGTTGATTCTACAGTTGATGGGAGAGTCCTGGCTCCACAAACACGAGGAAGGAACATCGACAGAAACGCTGATGGGAAAATGCTCTTAGAAGAAATCCAGTTATCCATGACTGAGTCACTGCAAATATCTCCAAGCCAGCCATGAAAAACAATTAACCCGGAAACAAGATCAGATCCGAAGTCAGGACTTTGCACATCACCTACTTAATGGACAATGAAGAGAAAAGGTTCCACTTGGGATCCTTATGACGTGGATAACTAACATGCTATACATGTTCATCACCATTTCAGCATTATTTCAGCCCACAGCTGTCTTACTTTGGGCCCAGATTCCCAATCTATGGACTTGAGGACCAGCACAGGTCTTTAAACTGAATCCCTGTCTCACACAGATGTACAAACACTATTTTGCAAACACAGGAAGATGTTCTGCTCATTACTTACTACATTTATTCATTTCAGTGGTATCAAATAATTATCTGATGAAAGATTTGTAATCACCAGAGAGAAGTAAAACTCAGAACAAGTCAAGAACTTTGACATCTTAATATAACAGCTTTTTGATTTTTCATAAGGGTTGAGAGCTACTTTACGGTTTATAATTTCTGACTGAGAAGGGAATTTATATTTTATGAAATGCATGAAGGAGAAAAAGGGAGGGTTTTGAGAAAATGAAAATTGTAACTTGCATTTATCTCCATTTCTAGCCCACTCCTGCCCATTAACTTTTCCTTGGCATTTAACATCAAAGCTAGTTACCCTTTCAGTCTCAGCCTCTCCGTCGGAAGAGACACACAACTAGCCCATAAGCCATTGCAACTCACCAGCATAGACAGAAATGTCAGCGCATGGGGAGTCAGGGAAGTAAACATGTATCACTTCATTCCTCCCTTACAAAAGAAACAGCACTCATCCTTTCTTCTCCTCCTCCCCATGTTCTGACACAGTTCTCTGGACAGGAAGTTACAGACCAGCACAAATGTTCCAATTATTGAAGAGAACAAAAAAATCGTATGCAGCATTTCCCAATGAAAATGCACTGTAAACTTTAATTTGTATTCTTCCAGATGCAACACTAAAACCTCGGCTGGAAAGCGCCAACTTTGAACACCACAATAAGAAAATAAACGTGCTTCCATCTAGGGACTATCAAAAAATATTGAATATATAATTTAAAATTATATGGTTTTATCCACATTTTTCTATAATGTGGACTTCCCAGTAGGTTACCCGGAGCTGGGGTGAGAGAGTCAGGGGTATATAAGCTAACAGTGGTAGTGGGGTGTGGGGAGAGTCACATACATTATGTATTAATTAATTTATTTTAGGGGATAGCAACTCCCCTAGGGGTAAAGCAGACATACCAATCTGATCCCTCAAAAGGCAAATGATATCTAAATTAAAATATATCATTAGGACTTTGGCAGCAAAAATACAAATTACATCGATGTAAACACAGCTAAACCTAGTCATAGACACAGAGAAGTATACATTTCAAATACTTGAAAAGTAACCAAAACTAACAAAACAACAAAAAAAGAAAGGTCTGGGGAAAGCCCTGGAGATCTGCTATGGTTTATCTCACTGATCGGCTCTCTTGGGGATGGCCAAGGACCACCTGAGTCATCAGCAGATCAGTCCCTTTCCGGCTTCTACCAGAGCCAAGGACTGTTCAAGTCCTAGCACCTTCCCGAGTGCTTACAACATTCTGTGCAGCTTGCCTGTTAAGAACCTTCAGATGTGGAGTAAACGTTGACTGAATGTTTGCTGATGTGACCACTGACCAGTCTTGTCCCAGCAGCCCCAGTTCCCTCTCTCCATAAATTTGAGTACGTGAATTCTATTTCACCACACTGGCGAAAGGATCAACGAGTTGTAAACAAGACACAGACAGTATATTCCATAAAGAGCAAACGACAACCTAAAGGCCGGGACTGTTGCTCCTGAGTTTAAATTCTATTAGAGTGACAGTGGGCGCTATTCCCAAGCAGGAGGCAGGTTTGAACTGTCACAAAAGCTGAGTGATGGATGCTGAAGAAATCCTCTAAATAAATGAAAAATCAGAAGTCAAGACGCTACAGTCGTGTAGGTCTTTCAAGAGCCTCTGATGGCTTGTTTTCACTTTCATCTTGTGATGTGATTGGCAAGCAAAGAGGTATAAACAGACATCTCACAGTGAGACTCAAACTTTAGAAGTCCATGTCTAGCTATCTAGTAAGGGTGAAATTAATTGCTCAGTTTTTATAGTATGTCTTGGCTACTTACAGCTAATACAATTAGGATAATCATCGATGTTATCACAATGCTCAAAGCAGCTACATTTTAAAAGGGATTAAAGTTCTCAAGGACTATTAGATTAATGAGATCTCAGAATTCAAATTACCTCCAGACTGCTGATATGGGAAAGAACAGGAAGGGAGGGAGTGACAGAAATCTATCAGCCTGCCTGAGTATGAAAGATCTTCCCTTAACAGGAAAATTCATTTGAATTTAAAGCAGTAAATAGATTTTTATTATACACTGTCAGCACTAAAATGGTACAGTTTGGACCAGACCAAGGCCAGGAACCCTCTCTGGGTGATAAGGACCCAAATATTTGCACCATCCCCGCTACTTCCCAGGGTACACACTAATTGAGAGCAGAGGCAGGACTCGAACCCACGCACTGCAAGATGGGATGCAGGCAGTCCACACAGCCTTCACTGGGCCAGACCTACGAACTTAAACTTTACAATTAGCCCTGCCTCATGCTAGCAAGACACCCCTCTTCGGCAGACTCAAATTCCTCCCCTCTCGTCATCTGCTCGCATCTCTTCCTCTGAAATGAAGACTAAGAAGATGCCACTGGCTTTAATATTGTTCAGTCAATCCGAGGTCATGTAATCACCCCATACACTGATTCTTTCCAGACATTCCACCTCCTCTCCTGCCCTCTCTAAGACCTGAGTCTCACCAAGTGCATAAATATAGGCCCCGAAACAAGGCCAGGCTTTCACCGGGGAAGAAGGCAGTTTGACTTCTCTGCAGAGAACAGGGCAGTCAGGAAAAGGAAGAAGGAGAAAGCCTATAGCAGGAAATCAACCCTCTCCCTAGCATTTTGTCCTGCCATGAACATCTGAGCTGGAACCAGACATAGATGTGAAATTAACATCTACCTGGTGAATTTAGGCAAACTCATTCTCCATGTCACTCTGATGACACATGGAAGTTCATAAATAAAGATGCCTTCTGTCTCCACAAGGGACCCTGGCTGAGAAACTAGTGGTGCTCACAAGTCAGACACCAGACTAAACACCTCCCAACTTGCTGCTGTCTCTCACTCCAGCTCCCTGCCTTCGTGGGGTGATGCGTGCACACCACCAGCCTCTGATGGCTTCGCTGTCCCCAAATACACAGCAAGGGCCCGGGCACCCCCGGGGGGCATTTCTGAGCCTGGGCACCACCTTGCTCTCCTCTCCACGCTTCACCCACAGCTCATTCTCATCTTCCTCCTGCCCCACCCTACCCCCCCACTCGCACAGCCACCCTCGCCTTGCACCACCCCCAGTCACACCCAACAGCCAGAACTATTATAGTTATAACCCTAGGTCGAGCAGGAGCAGCGGCAGCAGCAAGAGCCCAAAGGGCAGCTGAGGACTCCCGGGAAGCGGGCACAGGCGGCCCTGAACAGCCCAGGGCAGCCCAGATTGGAACACGCCTGCCCAGGGGTAGAGCCTCAGCAGGTCCCAATGCAGCCCTGCCCGATGCCCCGGCCGGGCGGTGCAGAGCTGGGGGAAAGCAGTGGGGGTGGGAGGCAACCAAGAGAACCCACGCAAGCGGTCCCAGTGATCCCTGACCCCGGCCCGCGCACCTGGACCAGGCGGCCACCCTGCGTCCTCAGGGCGCTCTCCGGGGACCGAGCTTCGGGCGGGCTCAGCAGGCTGGAACCGCGGCGACGGGAGCCTTCACTCCTCCATCCCGGGACCGGCGCGGCACGTTAAACACAGCCGGGCACTTCCTGTTTGAAAACGGGAGAGAAAGAGCTAGAGCGACCCGAGTGTTGGCGGCGCAGAGGGAGGGACAAGGACGGGCGGGCAGGCGGGCGAGGGGCTCGGCTTGCACAACCACGCGCTCCGGCGGCGGCGACCCCGCCACACCGGCTCCCGGGCGGGCGGCGCGGCCCAGCCGGGCCCGGGGCCTCCCCCTGCTGGCGGCCTCCCTCCCGCCACCCGCCACCCGCTGCCCGCTCGCTCGCAGCCCTTCCGTTTCCAGCAGCTGCCTGGGTTCTCGCTGCCCACATGTACCTAAGTCAGTGGCCTCGGTGGCTACGGGCGAGCGGGCGCGCAGGGAGTCGGCCTCCTGTTCTTCCGTCACCTCCCCACCCGACCCGGGTCCACGAAAAGAAGCACCTCGGGGAAGGTGTACAGGCGCGGGCGAGCCTCTCCAGGGGAGTGGAGGCTGGAGTTATGCAAATTTCCAAAGTTTAAGAGCTACATCCCAGTATAGCCCCTGCAGCCCGGAGCACACAAGGAACGCGCTTCGGGATGGGAAGTGACTTGTCTTGTCCCTGGCTGACTCAAGAGAGCGTGTGCGCAGCTGCCACCAAGTGCAGCACACAAAACCCCCGACCCCTCGGTGCTCTGGGTGCCCCCTGGGTCTCTACTGAGATCAACCTCATGCCCGCGGTCTGCCTGTTTTTACAAATGCATTTCCACGTGGAACAGAACGTCACAGTGAGTCTTTCCCGAAAAACACTCTCCCCGCAAATGAAAAACATTCTCTGTGTCTATGAGTCACTGACAAGTTCCAAAGTCTTGGGCTTACGTGCATTGTGTTGAACTGGGACATTAGTGAACTTCAGGCCAGTGTTAAAAACAACAGCCAACAGACGTTCAAGAATGCGCCACCCGCAGAGCGCTGCTCAGGAGTGTGCAGTTGTAATGCTCCTGCCCTGGCACACAGGCCCGCACAGGACCATCTCTGACAAATGGCTCCTTTATCATCAAACTGTTGGCTTGAATAAAAGTCATTCACGTTTCCAAATCCAAAGTAGAGAACAGAATATAAAGGATGCTTATTCTGCCCAAAAAGTCACATCTCTGCTGAAGTCAAAAGAAACTAATGCATATTAAGCTTCCACCCAGAGCTAAAGAGCTCCCACTTGAATATCTTCTTGGACTCCACATTCCCCAACAGAATTTCAAGTGTTCTAGCCCCATATTCCCAAATGAGCAAATAGACTCAGAGAAGTTAAGGAACTGTCCAGATGTCTGGGTTAGACAATCGTCAAATGTAGGGTTGAACTCAGGTCTTTGCTGAGGGTAAAATCTGGGCCATTTCCTCCAGGCTTTCAATTTATGCATTCTTGAAACAATAATGAAAAGTCACGCCAGGCAACCATCTCCGTACAATCCTGCAATTCGCAGGCCATCGCTGTTGAGCGAGCTGGCTTCTTTGCCCATCTGAATGGTGTGTGTACCTTGCTTACTCGAGCTGAGCATACCGTGCTGTCCATTACCCATTACTGGCTCTGTCAGCCTTTTTACAATTATTTGGTGGCAAAAGTTCAATAGGTTCTAGGATAGCCACTCATATGCCAAGGTACAAAGTCTGCGCAGATCAGAACCTAATCAGCTGACCAATATTTGTTCCCTGAATGCTTTTTTTCTTTAACTGGGGCTTCTGAAGAAGAAAGCAATTACTACTCACAAAACCAAATACATGGCTTCAACTCTGAGTAAAATTGAGTAGACAATTTCTCCTTTTCTCTTTCCATCTGCTTTAGCCCTCAGCTCCCTCACCTATCCGTAGCATGCTATCTGCCTTCTAATGCAGTCCTAGTGGGTGCAGTTCTGGCCACTGCAGCCAACTGGAGAGTGAACCAGCAGATGGAAGATTTCTCTCTCTCTCTCTCTCTCTCTCTTTCAAATAAATATTAAAAAAAAAACTCAGCCTTTCAAAAATAAATAAATCTTTTTTTTTTTCTTAAGAAAACAAAAAGAGGTTAAGAATCTTGGCAACAACGATGCCTGCAGACACTTGCAGAGAGAGTGAGGGAGTGAACTGCAACTCACCCACTCTTCCCTATCATATCCTGGAGTTCTGAGATGAACTGTAGATGCACTGCTAGGGCAACAGCCTTCAGCTATGGCAGGGCTGGGGAGAGGGGTTGCAGACTCAGTGAGATGCCTTCCTATCCTTCAAGCGCTCACAGACTAATGACAGCCTCTTCCTATAAACTCACCAAGAGGCCTTAGTGTCCTTTTAGGGTCCTGCTCTGTCCACTGTCCACCTTGTCCATTCTCCAGTGCCTTGCTCACCTTGGACCTGTCAATTCTTCATCTCTCTTCACAAACTAAATTCTTCTTCCCAAACAGTTGCCATTTCTCTCTAACAAACTACTCAGTGTGGGGACTAGGGGGAAAAATAAAGGTGTGAAAAAGCATATTTCACTCAAAACTTCTCTTATTTTAAAAATGTCACTAAGGCTGGTGCTATGGCATAGAAGGCTAAGCCTTTGCCTGCAGTGCCGGTATCCCACATGGGCGCTGGCTCAAGTCCAGCTGCTCCACTCCGATCCTAATGGGCTGGGAAAGCATTGGAAGATGGCCCAAGTGCTTGGACCCCTGTGCTGACATGGGACATCCAGAAGAAGCTCCTGGCTTCAGATCGGCCAAGGTCTGACTGTCTGGAACCAGTGGATGGAAGACCTCTCTCTGTCTTTCCTTCTCTGTGACTCTGCCTCTCAAATACATAAATAAATCTTTAAAAATAAAAAGTAGATAAACAAGCTGTCAATATTTATCATGTTTTCAAGAACAGAATTCTATTTTAAGATATCTTTTGGTGGGGCCTGCCTTGTGGTGTAGCAGGTAACACCACTGCCTAGGATGCTGGTAACCCATATGGGTGCCAGGGTAAGGCCCAGCTGCTCCACATTCAATCCAGATCACTGCTAATGTGCCTAGGAAAGCAGGATGATGACCCAAATACTTGGGACCCTGTCACCCACATGGGAGACTTGGATGAAGCTCCTGGCTCTGGACTTCTGCCCGGCCAAGCCCTGGCTACTGTAGCCATCTGCAGAGTGAACCAGCAGATGGAAGATCTCCACCCCCCACCCCAAGTCTTTCAAAATAAATAAATCTTAAAAAAAAAAAAAAAAACTTTTGGTATCCCTGTCTTCATTGTATTATCCATATCTGCAAAAGTCCCCCTCTCCCCCCAAAAATGAAAGAAAACAAAACCTCTGAAGAGCACTACAGGTGAGAAAAGACAAGGAAACAGGCTTGAATTAACCTGCAGAGCCTTAGTTTCTGTCCTCAGGAACTCACAGGACTAAACTACCTACCTTTTACAAGTCTGACTTTAGAAAGATTCAATCATTCTTGCAAAAGCGGTCAACAGCAAATTAGGCCTGTGTTGTCTGAGCACCATGTCGACAAATGACACACATTATTAGCGAACAAAATACAGAGGTGCATCTGGGGGGAGTCTTGGAACCACATTTGCTTTTGCTGTGTTCATTCACACTTGCATCTCTAACTCTCCACCTGGGCGGTAACCAGTTATGGGGGACGTGCACTCTGAGATGGACCCCAAAGCTCACAGCGGACAGAACACACCCCAATCCCTGACGTTGTCTCCCAACGCTACGCACAAGGCCTAAGCAGCACATCTGACTCCCCCATGGGACGGCTTTCTCCTCTGTGCTTCATGGAGGAAGGTTTTTTCCTTGCGGCCGCTGAGTAGGGGAAACAAAGTTAAAATCACAGGCTCCATCCAAGAAGAAACAAGTTCCCACATAGGCAGGATGGAGGCCACAAAAGATAGAATTGACTTCACCAGCATCCGGGAGGCTCACTCTGAAAGTCTCCATTCTGTAGGTACCACAGCCCAGGAGTGAAGGCAGTAACGGTGTCAGAAGCTGTAAACTAAGTTACAAGAGCTCACTCTTCTGAGGACTCGTGGGTGTGGAGGAGGAAATGATAAACTCAGCTACAGAAAAAAGAAAAAAGGCTACTTGTCTTTCTCTTACTTTGGTAGTTCAAAATGCTTGCACAGATTTCTCTGTGTGCCGATCAGGATTCTTGGTGTCTAATACAGATGATTTTTGCAAAAAAAGAAAATGAAAAATGACAGTATTTCTGGCTACCCACAGGATGGCCTCTCTGTCTTAGCTGCCTTCACGGTTCAGTGTCCTTGTGTCAATCTTCACCTCCAGCATAGGACAGGTAACAGGATTTCCCTGGGAGGAGGTCTCCGGTACTCAGGCTCCCCCCTGGCCTCTGCAAAATCTGGGCCATGGCTTTCAAGGAAGCCTTTTGCAGAGCCAACTGGCTGGCTTGATTGGCATTACTCACAGAGTGTAATTAGTCATCTTCAAGGAGCCAGAGTAAGTGTCATTTCCCATGGCCAAGTGTAGCAAGCAGCTGTATCATGCCTTTTTTTTTTTTTTTTTTTTTTTTTTTGACAGGCAGAGTGGATAGTGAGAGAGAGAGACAGAGAGAAAGGTCTTCCTTTGCCGTTGGTTCACCCTCCAATGTCCACCACGGCCGGCACACTGCGGCCGGCACACCGCGCTGATCGGATGGCAGGAGCCAGGTACTTATCCTGGTCTCCCATGGGGTGCAGGGCCCAAGTACTTGGGCATCCTCCACTGCCTTCCCTGGCCACAGCAGAGAGCTGGCCTGGAAGAGGGGCAACCGGGACAGAATCCGGCGCCCCGACCAGGACTAGAACCCGGTGTGCCGGCACCACAAGGCGAAGGATTAGCCTAGTGAGCCGCGGCGCCGGCTGTATCATGCTTTAAAAAAAAAAAAAAACAAAAAAAAAAACCTGCGTGCAAGCTGGTGTAGGCTCCCTTTTGGGCACAGTGTTTCCTGTTTTTGAGCAAGCTGAGAAGGAAAGCACTACTTAAAGCACCCCAGAGCATGACTTGGAAGACTCAGCCGCAAGGGCCACAGGACCAGGGTCAGGCAGCCTGAGCAGGTATCTCCCTAGCTCAGTGCCAAGGTCTCCTCAGCTCTCCTCAGCTTCCAAACATACACCCCTTAACCTAATCACGGTGCACAAATCACCAACACTCACACAGGACAAGGCCTCACGTGCTCTGCCTCACTGAATTCTCAGAACTGCCTTTGTCAGGAGAAGTCATTAGCATTGCTTTCCAGAAGAAACGGGGCTCACAGACGCTAAGCGCCACTCTGAAAGCAGCAGGTGATACAGCTGCAACTCACCCTGGTCTGTTCTACCTCTTAATTCATTTATTATTCAGTGCTATGTAACTCTTGCTCAGAAAACTCTCTTTTAAATCATAACTTGAAATGCTTTCTCTCAACCACATCACCTTGCCAAATTTAGGTAAAGTGCAATATAGAAACATGGAGTTTTACAACAGGCCAACCGAGTTTAAGCCATAGCCATGTAAATAGCTATAAATTAGGTTAAATATGCACTTGGGCTGCAGTTATTGTTTTATAAAATAATAAATAAAAATGTGATACACAAAACCTTAATGTATTTTTTTTTACCAAGTTTCCCCTCTCATTCTTTAGTTAGCATGCAAATATCTATGAAACGTGGGCCAGTTTTGTGATGCACTGTGATTTAGTGAATGTGATATGAAGGAAGGGTATGATGTCGCAGAGGTTTGACTAAATGCAAATACAGTGTACAGGTAAAGAGTGTTCTAGATGTTCCTGCACAGATGGCCAGCAATGAGCAACCTTGGGCTACTCACTGTCTGTTGATCATGACATGCATTGTGTAAACACTGTCCTACAAGCCAGCTTTCTTTGCAAGGATTGTTTTGTCTGTTCATTTTCTGTGGTGGGTATCTCCCCTTTCTTATTTTAAAGACTGTTTCAATTTTCTGTGGATACTCTGAAAGGATCGGCCCTAACAAGTTAAATAAATATAATGTTCATGAGTAAGAAAAGGAAAAAAAAAGCTTTCAAAAATATGCCAGCATCTGAAAGAACACGCATCTGGAAGTAGCAACATATAGGAGTTGAGAGGGAATAAGTCACACGTCACTCCCTTGACTCCATCAACTCTCAAGTATCCGTTATGCTGATGTCCAGAAGAAGAGAAACTGTGTGAATAATTCTAGGTTGAAAACTTGAATACTTCAATTTTCATCTTTTTCCCCCGCATGTGGTAAAATGGCCAAGCAAAATAGCATGAAAGAGAAACAAAGTGCATGGAAAATCTAGAAACCTTAAGATGAACTTTTGAAAGTTTAATCATCAATTTTTTAAAAAATTATTGATTTGAAAGGTAGAGTGACAAGAGGAGGGAGGAGTAGAGATCTTCCATCCCTTGGTTCCCTCCCCAAGTAATAGCTGGTTCAGGGATAGGCCAAAGTCAGGGAGCCCAAATCCCATCCAGGTCTCCCACATGGGTGGCAGGAGCCCAAGCACTTGAAACATCGTCTGCTTCCATCCCAGACACATCAGCAGGAAGCCAGATTGGAAATGGAGCAACTGGGACTCGAACCTGCACTCCGATATGGGATGCCAAAGAAACAAGCAGCGTCTTAACTCATTGTGTCAAAACTCCAGCCCGTTATCAATTTCTTAACTACTCCTATATTGATAAATGCTAACTACTTGATATGTATTAATTAGCTCAAAAATTCTGGTGACTAACCCTAAGAGGCAGGAATTATCATTATCTCCATATGTGTCATGAAAGAGACATAGAGATAAGGGACTCACTCAAACTCACACCGCTACACCAGAATTCAGGCAGCCTGGCTGACCATAGAGCTTATTTCAACCAACACATTTTATTACCAACAGGGCACAACTGGATGGGGTTTGCTTTCTCCAGCAGGAAAGCCCATGGGTACAGTATAATGGATATGGAGACAAAAAGGAGTAGGTGAAAGGCTCAGATTTTCTTTCTTACAGCAAGAACATAAGCAGTGGTTGTAGGGGCACCAGGCTGAAAGCTGCTGGCGGGTAGGACAGCCTGGTTGGCATTGCGGAATAAATGAATATTAAAAGGGGGACTGTATTTGTAGCGTGGAACAGTCAGAAAGCAGGGCTGTTTCCTCACCTTCACCAGAATCCTTGAGTTTGAAGGTTCCAGGTTTGCTTGGCCACAGTGCAGTTAGTTGAATTAGCAACAGATGCAAAGGCATTGAACCCAGAACACTTTGATCCTGGTAAAGCAGTTGATACAGTGTCCTGCGAAGTCAGGATCGCTAAATCAACTGAAACTCAGGTGGCTACAAGAACCACACTGGAGTCAAGCAGGCTACAAAGAGAAACACAGGATACATGATGAAGCAAATGCCGCAAGAAATGGTAGTCAATCTGCATTCAAATTATTCACACTGTTATAATCATTCAGTCTGTTATAATCAAATTTGCACATAACATTAATTTTGGAGGCATCAAGAGGGCAAATGAGGGTGAGCCAACGGATTTGGTTAAATTAACAGAGAAGTGAGGAAAAACAAGAAGTTCTGTTTCCATTTTGTGCTCCTTTTAATTTGCAGGGAGGGACTGAGGATGTGGAATGAACAGTAACAGCCTCTGAACCCAAAAGGCCAAGGCCGAACCAAGTGAGCAAGAGCAAGCCGGGTGTGTTTAAAGCTGTAGGGCCTCAGGTCTAAACTCACAAAGTCCGATCCTATTATTTCACATGCCATCAAAATTCCCTGGGAAATAGTATTCCTTGCGAGAAGACAACTTAATTAGCAAAACCCAAAGAAAAGGAGTTCAGAAGTTGAATTTAGAGGTCAGATGAGAAAGTCGGTGGTGAATGTGTAATCTGGCCCCACTACAAACATGCCGCACAGGCAGAAGGTCATGAGAAGGGTGTGCGAGCCCACGGCAGCAGAGAACAGTGGAGAAGGGGGAGAGGCTAAAGCTACAACATGGACTAACATTGTTTTAAGCATAAATTATCATTTCTAATTTCTCTAATGTTGAGAAACGGCTTTTCCCTTGATATTACTGTTTGTCTTCCCAGTAAAAATTTCACTTTAAAAATCTGCAGTTGGGGGCTGGCATTGTAGCATACTGGATAAAGCCGCTGCCTGCGATACCAGCATCCCACACAGGTGCCAGTTCGAGTCCCAGCTGCTCCACTTCCGATCCAGCTCCCTGCTAATGTGCCTGGGAAAGCAGCGGAGGATGGCCCAAGTGCTTAGGTCCTTGCACCCATGTGAAAAACACCAAAAAAGCTCCTGACTCCTGGCTTCAGGCTGGCCCAGCCCTGGGCGTTGTGGCCATCTGGAGAATGAACCAGCGGATGGATGGAAGATCTGTCTTTCTCTAACTCTCACTTTCAAATAAATAAATAAATCTTCCAAAAGAATTTTAAAAGAGAAAAAAAATTGCAGTTACCTCACAACTCAAGAACTAGGAGGCAAAGAGCTGTGCAATGTTTGAAAACCTGTATTCAGGCTGGGTTCCAGGAAATGTGCAAATGGGCATCATTTCCTGCGACTCCTAAAAGACTGAAGAAAAAGCCGTTAGCTCTGTGGACAATCCGCAAGGAAAGGTTCCTTCCCAGATGTGAGCTCTAGGTTTAGCCTTGCAGGATGGTTTGTGGGAGGAAAGCATTTTTCTGGGGGTAGGAGGACCCTGAAAGGAAAGGGGACACTGCATACTTAAAGCTTCCTAATAATCTTTCTTACCACTCCCAACTGCAATATGTACACTCATTTTCAAAAGTAAAGTTCTCTGGGCTGGCATTGTGGTGGAGAGGGTAAAACCGCCACCTTCAATGCCAGCATCCCATGTGAGCACCGATTCAAGTCCTGGCTGCTCCACTTCTGATCCAGCTTCCGACTAAAGTGCCTAGGAAGGCAGTGGAAGATGGCCCAAGTGCTTGGGCCCCTGCACCTTCATGGGAGACCCAGAAGCTCCTGGCTCCTGGTTTCAGTGTGGCTTAGCCCCAGCTGTTGCGGCCATTTGGAGAGTGAACCAGCGGATACAAGATCTCTCTGTCTCTTCCCCTCTCTCTGTAACTCTGCCTTTCAAATAAATAAAATAAATCTTAAAAAAAAAAAAAAAAAAAAAAAAAAAAAGCAAAGATCCCAGTAAATGGGAAAGAAAATCTTTGAGTATCTGCAGAAGCAATGACAGTAACAACAGCGATGGCAGCAGCCGACACTTGAGGCTTAACTGTGTGCCAGGAACTGTTCTAAGCATTTCACATAAACTGTCCTCACAACTAACCCTGGCAGTAGTCTAGGAACAGAGTACACAGGGCCTGAAATGTCCTGCTAAGGAATTCATTCTTTTGCCGTTGAACAAAGGCTGGTCCACTGAAGGGAGATACTAATGTATCTTCGTAGAAATGTAAGTGACTTTCCCAAGGTCCCATGGCCAGTAAGAGACAGAACAGGATCAAGGCTGAAACAGACTCCAGAGCTCACGCTCTGAGACACTGTCAGTGAAGGTGGTTGACAGGGAAACCCTATGCATTCCATTTCCTTCTAAACAAAAGGAAGAAGTTTAGCACAGTGCCATAAAGATCAGAGACACATCACATTCTCACTATGAGCAGGAAAAGGTATGTGAAAAATGTCAGACAAAGTTCTGAAATTACTGTTTAACATTTATAGAAAATTTGAGGGGCACTGGCATAGCAGTTAGCCGCCAATCGGGATGCCAGTATCCCACATCAGAATGCCTGGTTCAAATTCTGGCTGTTCCATTTCCAATCCAGCTTCCTGCTTATGCACCCAGCGGGGAACAGGTTATGGCTCAAGTACTTTGTTGGGCTCTGCCATCCATAAGAGAGACCTGGGTGAAGATCCTGGCTTCAGCCTAGCCCAGCTTTAGTTGTTGTGGGAGTGAATCAGCAGATGGAAGATGTGTCACTCTGTCTTTCAAATAAATACAAATAAATAAATTTGGGGGGAAAAATGCAAACTATAGGCTCCAAGACAGATTGGATCATCCTTAAGGTTAGAATATTAGCCCTGGCTGCTCTGCTTCTGATCTAGCCTCTTGCTGAGGCACTGAAAAAAAGCAGTGGATAATGTCCCAAGTACTTGGGCCCCTGACACCTACATGGGAGAGCCAGATGGAGTTCCTGGCTCATGGCTTCAGCCTGGCTTTACCTTGGCTGTCGTGTGCAATTTGAGGAATAAACCAGTGGATAGAAGATCATTTTCTCTCGCCCTCTCTCTTTCTGTGTGTGTGGCTCTGCCTTTCAAATAAATATTTTTTTCCCTAAAGATTTATTTATTTATTTGAATTGTAGAGAGAGAGAGAAAGAAGGAGAGAGAGAAAGAGAGAGAGATCATCCACCTGCTGGTTCACTCCCCAAATGGCAGCAATGGCCAGGGTTGGGCCAGGACAAAGCCAATAGCCAGGAGCTCCTCCCTGGTCTCCCACAAGGATTCAGGGGTCCAAGGACTTGGGCCATCTTCCACTGCTTTCAGAGCACATTAGCAAGGAGCTGTATCAAAATTGGAGAAGGGGCTGGCACTGTGGCGCAGTAGGTTAATCCTCCACCTGGGGCGCCAGCATCCCTTATGAGCGCCAGTTCTAGTCTGGCTGCTCCTCTTCTGATCCAGCTCTCTGCTGTGGCCTGGGAAAGCAGTAGAACATGGCCCAAATCCTTGGGCCCCTGAACCTGCGTGGGAGACCTGAAAGAAGCCCCTGGCTCCTGGCTTCAGATAGGCACAGCTCTAACCATTGTGGCCATTTGAGGAGTGAACCAGCAGATGGAAGACCTTTCTCTCTGTCTCTCCTTCTCACTGTCTATAACTCTCTCAAATAAATAAAATCTTAAAAAAAAAAAAAAAAAAAAAAGGAAGAAGAAGAAAAAATGGAGCATCCAGGACTTGAGCCAGCACCCATATGGGATGCCAGCACTTCAGCAAGAAGCTTAACCTTCTGTACCACAGTGCTGGGCCTTCAAATAAATAAATTTTCAAAAAAGTGTTTGTGGAGCTAGTGTTATGGCACAGCAGGTTAAGGCACCATCTGCATCCCACATGGGCCTGTGGTTCACGTTCCAGCTCCTCCACTTCCAATCCAGCTCCCTATTAACGTGCCTGGGAAAGCAGTGGAAGATGACCCAAGTCATTGGGCTCCTGCTCCCACATGGGAGTGCTGCATGGAGCGCCACATTCCTGGCTTCCGTCTGGCATAGCCTTGGCTGTTGAAGCCATTTGGGGAGTGAGTGAACCAGCAATGGAAGATCTCTCTCCCCCTCCCTCCCTCCCTCTCTGTAACTCTGCCTTTCAAATAAACAAATATTTTTAAAAATTGTTTTCATCTACTTGAATGGCAGAACAATCGAGAGACAGAGTTAAAGATTGAGATAGGTAGATCAATCTTTAATCTGCTCATTTGCTCCCCAAATGCCCACAACATCCATGGATGGATTGGTCCAAAGCTGGGAGCCTGGAACTCAGTCCAGGTCTCCCCGTGGGTGGTAGGGACCCAGGTACTTGAGCCATCACCTTGTGCCTCCTGGGGCACACATTCCTCCTAGGAAGCTGGATCAGAAGAGGAGTAGCCCAGATGCAAAATGGCACTCCAGTGTAGGATGTGGGCATGCCAAGCAGCAACTCACTCCTCTGCACAATGGTTGACCTTGGCCTGCACCATTTCCTAGGCCTCGCCTCTACTCTGCAGCACAAGAACGACTGGAGTGTGCTCTTGAAACCCACGGGTAAGAATTCTCCAGGTGACCACAAGGTGCAGGTCACCAGGGCCACTGGAGTCAGAGATGAAAGCAAATTATTTCCTCTCTCAAGAATCTTCAGGGGAACAGTCTTTGTCAAAGTCCAAACTCCTCAGCAAGTCACTCCAGGCCCTCCGGAAGCTGTCCCCAAACGACTCCTCTGGCCTCCATTCCTGTGCCCCTTGCTGTGTCCCCAACACCTGACATCCGTGTGCACCTCCACACCAGCGTTCCCTCAGCTCTCCCTCCAATTCTCTGTACCGTCTTCCCCATCCTTCAAGGCCCTGTTCAAGCTATTTCCTTGTGAAAACTTGCCTGATCTTTCCTCTGAAAAGCAGACTCTCCTTCCTCTGAGCAAATGTCGAAAGACTTGAGCTCACCCACAAATTTTAGCATATATTGCACATCATGCTGAATTACACTCAGCTGTTTACACATCACTCTCCTCTCGAATGCAAGGACATATCTTACACATTTTTCATTTTGTGGATGAGAGAAAGCCCTAGGTTCAAAGCCTAGTTCTTCCAGTTAATTACTAGGCTACCACTCCAGACAGGTTATAAAAACACACAGAGTTTCAATTTTGTAGTCATTGAAGTGGATCACCAATGACATCGACCTTCATGACTGATTAAGGATAAAACCTCGGGGCTGGCACTGTGGTACAGCTGGTTAAAGCCCTGGCCCACAGTGCCGTCATCCCATATGGGCACCAGCTGGAGTCCCGGCTGCTCCACTTCTGATCCACCTCCCTGCTGATGCACATGGGAAAGCAGCAGAGGATGACTCAAGTGCTTGGGTCCCTGCACCCACGTGGGAGACCTGGAAGAAACTCCTGGCTACTGATCGATTCAGCTCAGCTCCAGCTGTTGCGGCCACTTGGGGAGTGAACCAGCGGATGGAAGACCTCTCTCTCTGCCTCTACCTCTCTCTATAACTCTGTCTTTGAAACAAATAAAAATAAATCTATAAAAAAAAGATAAAACCCGAAAAGTGGCCCATCGTGGGTCACCTAAAACACACTAACTAATGAGAGCTGCTGCTATTGCTACTATTCATTTTTGCTTCCCATCCTACAAAAGTGCATTGAAGACTGAAAAAATGCTCCAAAGACACTTGTCTATCCTCCAAAAAGAGAAGCATTTGCTCTGAAAAGTTAGCAGCAGTGACTTCTGAAAGCCCTTTCTCTTTACCCACTCTGGTTCTGTTTTGAGGGGCATTTCATAATATTTCTATTGAGGAGTCATCTCTCCCTTTCCTTTCTTCCCTTCAAAACTCTTTGTGAGCAAAATCCTAAGGAACAAGCCCTGTGCGTGTCCCTCCTACTCCGGCCTGGCTTCTCGCTTGCTTTGAACTACAGTAACTGCCTGCAGCCACAGAGGCTCTGCCCGGAGACTGGCAGAATCGCCTGCTTCACCCTCACAACAAACAGCACTTTGTAGGCAAATTGGAAGCGAGCCCAAAGTAGGAGGGGGAAAAGCCAAGGGAAAGGAATTTGGGCCAGCAACTGAGCCCACACCCACACGACCGCCCACACACTACTACAGGTAAGCAGAGTGCAGGAAAGGAAAGCAGTTCAGATCAACACAAGTCTTCCCCAGCCGCCTACCTCACCACCCACCCTTAAAAAACACCTTCCAAGACTCACAAAGGAAAGCACTCTGCTCACTGCTAAACACATGTGGCTATTGTTCTTAATAAAATACCCTCATAATATAATAGCTGCTTCTTTGTAAATGCATTGTTTGTCTTCAGAGCTCATCAAGTAAATTTATTCAAGTCTTCTGTATATGTTTCTTTAAAATTGTTTTTTAAGATTCATTTATTTTAAAGGCACAGTGACAAAGAAAGAGGAAGAGAGAGACAGATCTTTCATAGTCTGGTTCACTCCCCTCAAATGACTCCAACAGCCAGGACCAGGCCAGGCTAAAGCCAGGAGCCATGAGCTCCATCTGGGTCTACCACAGGTGTAGCAGGGGCCCAAGGACTTGGGCCATCATCTGCTGCTTTTCCAGAAACATTAGCAGGGAGCTCAATCAGAAGTGGAGCAGCTGGGACACAAATAGGCACTCCAGTATGCAATGCCAGTATTACAAGCAGTTAAAAAAAATTTTAGACATTTATTTTCGTTCACTTGAAAGGCAGAGAGACGGGGGTGGAGGAGGTGGGGGATTTCCCATCTGCCTGTTGGCTCCCCTAAATGCCAGAAAAAGTCAGAGCTGGGCCAGGCAGAAGTCAGGAGCCTGGAGCAGTCAATTAAAGTCTTCCATATGAGTTCAACTACTTGAACCATATACCAGAGTGTGAATTAGTAGTGAGCTAGAACTAGAAGCAAAGCGTGAGATGAACCCAAGCACTCTAATCTAGAATGTGCGAATCCCAAGCAGTGAGTTAACTGCTATGCTAAAGACCCCCAGCCCTGCAATGGCTTCTTATCCTCATCAAGCCAATTGCATTGCCATATTACCTCCTCCTCCATTTGCAGGATATGGAACCCAAGTCTTGAGAAATGCAAGCTCCCACAGGTGTGCAGAAGGTGTCAGGACCAGAATTCAAGTCCTCTAAGCTCCTCAAATTTAAGAAACGCTGTTGGAGTCTCACCAGATCCAACTAGTAAAACAAGACCAGTTTTGTGCTCTTGAAAACAACTCTGGTGCCAAGGATGAGGCTTGTCACAGCAACAAGGCTCCCACGACAGCCCTTAGAATGAATGGTCCAACATTTGATCACGGTCTCCCCGGAAGATCCTTCACTCAGTGTTCCATTCCTGGAGGAAACTATCTCAAGTTCATCTGTTGATTTGGTTTGAGAAAGAAGTATAATTGTCTTTTGTTTTTCTTTTATTTTTTTGACAGGCAGAGTGGACAGTGAGAGAGAGAGACAGAGAGAAAGGTCTTCCTTTTCCGTTGGTTCACCCTCCAATGGCCGCCGCGGCCGGCACACTGTGCTGATCCGAAGGCAGGAGCCAGGTGCTTCTCCTGGTCTCCCATGGGGTGCAGGGCCCAAGTACTTGGGCCATCCTCCACTGCCCTCCTGGGCCACAGCAGAGAGCTGGACTGGAAGAGGAGCGACCAGGACAGAATCCACACCCCGACCGGGACTAGAACCCGGGGTGCCAGCGCCACGCGTACCAGCCTTGTCTTTCGTTTTTCAATCAAACCCTAATATGGACTTTAGGATTCAAGTGATATGTAAAGCAGAAGAAATTTCCGAGGCAAAACGGTTATCATTGTCATCGTGAGCCAGTCCAAGGGGCAAGAATGCAGGGCTTAAAAGCACGGCTGCTGAAGCCATGGCTGCTTGGGTTCAAATCACAGCCCTGCCATGCAATAGCTATCTGACCTTGAACAGTGGTTCAAGGTCATGGTGAAGGCGGGGCAGCCAGACTGGAGAGCCTGTCCTTGGCTTCCTTTGCTACAAAGTGGGGCTGTTGTAGTATATGAGCTAATCTATGCAAACTACTCCAAACAGTGCTTGGCACACAGAATTTCCTATTATTATTATTTCCAGCTCAGTCACCAGGACTGGGCTTTTGAGAAAGCATACTTTATAAGAGGGCTAAAGAAGACTTCCTGTACAACATGCTCATCCACACTGCTCAAAACCAGCAGAAAGACTTGCAAGTTCCACTTCCTGATAGGATCTTCCAGGATCTCCATTTGTGGACTGCAGTCCCTCGAAGGCCAAGCAGTGGAATCCGAGGAATTTTTCTTCTTCCCCGTAACAGTGCAAGGAAATCTGCACCCGTTCTTTCAATACTGCAAATGGATTTCCACACTAGGGGGTGGGAGGGAGCTACTTATTGCATTAAATCAGCTAATGCAGAGGGCATGTTTTAAAGCATTTATTCTAAAAGCAGTCTAAGTGTTAAAAATGCGAAGTTATGCCAGTAGAGAAAGACTTGGATCACATCACCCAGAGATGACAGTGCAGAGGACTGGAATGAAACCTGCTGAGGTACCCAAAGGTTGCCCCCACCAAAAAAATGCTGAAATTCCAGGAACAATGCACTGGAAATGAGTAACAGAAAAATGTTTTTAAAAAATCCCCTCTCGGGCTAGGATTCTAGACTCGGCTAGTACCAGATCTGCTAAAAATATTACCACTGTATTCTCTTTCAAAGAGGCATGTGTACAACAGATTATACTTTAGTGACACTAGGATTTCCCCCTAGAAGAGCTGATAAAACTAAAGAGCTCCAGGAGAGTCACAAGACAGGTCTGCACAGGGACACCCAGTGGGGGACAGGGGATGAAACCCAGCAGACACTGGTCATCAAGCAGTGTGCCCAACAGGGCGGATGCAGCCCTGCCAGCCTTGTCCACACAAAGGGCCTGGGGGCCGGCCCAAGTGCATCCTTGCAGGAGCAAGACAAGCTGGTGCCCCTGACCATCACTTCCTCAGATGGCCGTGCACAGCCCTCAGACCATGTGGTGGTTCACTGGCCAGGGGGATGTGGGTTTTCTCTCTAGCACCGGGAACTATGCATTTCAACATTTTCTAGCATTCCAGGTCTACTCGTTGCTCTCAGCTGTTCCATGGGCACCTCCTCTTTTCCTCACTCCATGTCCTTCCCAACAGGACCCCTTTTCTTCCGTCTCATAACCACTCCCACTTTGCAGAAGCCACAACATAAGCTAATGTGAAGACATTCAGCAACATACTGGCCCTCTGCCCCTCCTTCTTGGTCTCCGATGTCTCAATACTCCTGGGGACACAACCGTCCCTTTCCTACGTGAAAGGACCCCCTCACATCTACCCTCAAACACTGTTATCACGAGCCAGTCTCCCTTCCTTTCTGGGGTAGCTGGGCTCTTCACTCAACCCTAGGTGCTTTATGCCTCACTCTCTACCACTGGCCCTTCATGCCCGTTTCTCTGAACCTGTGACTCCTGGGGCAGGACAACCCTTTCAAATGACTCCACTCCAGATGTAACAGCCCAAGCAGAAAGGTCAGAAATTGTTAACCATACAAGGACGGGGCTCAGGGGTTGTTTTGTCCTTCTCTGCACATGTGCTGAGAGGAGGCACAACAGGATACATTTTGACTTGTCATGTAAGTTGATTTTTACGGTGTATTTTGCTTTGATTCCAATCCTATGCTCCCATTTATCTGCCCACCAAAGGACCTGTCATCTCTGAGGGCCTAAGTCACAGGCTGTTTGTTTTCCAGCCCACAAAGCTATTTTGTTTGCTCTACAGGAAGTTCTTATTTAAAATGTTGAGTTAGCTAACCTTTTAAAATCAGATTTTACATCATAATCCAGATTCCTGGCTTACAGGGACAAATCAGAAGATCTGGCAACAGCGGCCCACATTCCCACGTGGCGGCAATCGGGACGGACCGGACCTCTCCGGAAGACAGGACCTGCGCTTTCTATTTCGGCTCAGGCCCACCCGACTCCCTCCTGATTGCCCTGCCTTGAGGATGCTCACCAGCTGCCAGAAATCATCCCGGGGTGGCAGTGGGGGTGGAGGGCAGGGCAGGGCAGGGCAGGGCAGGCAGCCCGGTACTCAGCAGAGGCCCCAGGCCACAGCTTGTATCCAATTCTTTCTTTCTCTCTGATGAGTACAGAAATTACAGTTGCTGTTCAGTATAGAATTTTCCAGGTAAAAATAATTTTTTAAAAGGAAGAGAATTTAGGATTAACTAAAAGAGAAAAATGTTTTATAATAGATACTATTTTAAAAGAACTATGTTAAAGATGAGGTGCATCTCTCTCTCTCTCTCTCTCTCTGGTGTGTAGGAAGGGGGTGTATCTGTGCAATATGTGTAACACTGTAGCCCACTTTCCAGTTTGACTTTATGACCCTATTGGCTAAACATCAACATGAAAAATAAAACCGTTAAAGTAGAAACATGAACAGAATGAATTCACTCACTCCACTGGAATGATTACGCTAGAGTATAGTAAATGAATAAAACAGACTCTTGAGTATGATACAGATATATGGATATTTCTTTTTTTATTTTGAATATATGGATGACTAATTGTTCTTCATGTATGTGTTACAGCACTTTTTCAGCTGAGACATAACACCTTAGCAAACAACAGCCATATCTGTACATACTGTATTTATGGGCAGTAACTATTATAGGGTCAGATCTAATTAGGAAGAGGGTGTTGAATGCATACTCCTGCAAGTGGCTAGCTACCATCAATATTGCTGATGAAAGAGAATAGGGATCAAGCAAAACACCAAAGCAATTAAGTGACTTAAAATTACCCCTTGAATTCTGGGATAAATGTTCACCCAAATGGTTTTACCAACAGGTTAATATTTTCCAAAATCACCATGAATGCCAAGAACACTGGCCTGGAAACCTGAAGTGTTGGGTTCTACCCTGCAAATGAGAAGCACAAACCAGATGAGTTCTGAGGTCCCTTTATGCCTCAAAATCTCATTCTCCTTTCCACTTAAAGAACTAATTAATAGGCATTATAAAATGAATACAGGGAAATCTAAGTTGAAAAATAAGAAACAAGACCAAGGTAAGTGAGAGAATGGGCTTTAAAACAACCTGGTTTGAAATTCCACCTCCACCACTTCTGTACAATGTTTTTGCAAGTTACACAATCTCTCCAGCCTCATTACCTCATCTATAAGGCCACTAAGTCTGTCTTTCTTCACAGAGGACTGTTTTGAGCTTAACTGAGAACATACGTAAATGCCAGAGCATAGCTTCAGATAATCAGTAAATGCCTAATAAATACTATTAAGAACTTTAGTTAGTCTATTAATTATGCAACAACTCCTTGATAGCTGAATTTTTAAAAAATAGCTATTATCTGGGAATAAGCTGGATTTAAAAGCAAATTCAAGGAGGTGCATTTGGAAGCAGCATGGGAGCCGTCTTCCCAAGAATTTTAATTTCGCAGCATTTGTTAGGATTGGGCTGGCGCAATCAGTGACGGGAACTCTGACTGACAGCACGTCCCACCCGTCAGATGGGTTCTGTCCCGTCTCCATAGTGAGAGGTGGAAAGGCGGCCTCCTGGCAGCCAGCAGCTCGGAGGGAAGGGTGTCTCGCACACCACAGACCTCACTGCAGCACTGGCAACCTGCCGATGCTAAGGCTTGTCAATGGGATTTACGTATCGCTGGGGAAGACACCCTGTCTGGAAACATTCCTATTCTCAGCCACCATGGGAGGAAATTTATAAAGGTTTTAGGGGGGAAAAAAACAGCTCATAATGTAGATTCCGTGTTTTTAGCCTTCTCCAATAGCAGATGCCCAGATACCTGGAAAACCTCAGAGTCCTGGCAGTTTCCAGATGAGTGGCTGATTCCATGTGCCAGTAAAATGTCAAAAGACTCTCATAAAATTGCCAGGCATAATGCCTGATCAAGAAACGACATCCAAAACCAAACCATTACCATCTCTCAGAGTAGGAAGGACAACCCAAGGTTCAACAAAAATCCTTGAAACTGAGTCAATTCTGTGCTCAAACTGGAACTGCAAAGTTTGCCGTTTTGTCTTCCCTCCTCTCTCTCTTTCCACTTCAAGGTATACCTTTACATTATTCTTCTAACTGACAAATGCTAATGGGTGGCTTGTCATAAGCCAGGCACTAGAAAAACCGGTGGAGAACAAGACATCTCTACCGCTGCCACATTGACAGTGCACTGAAGCATGAAGACAAAAAGGAGGCCACTAACAAAGTGAGCAATCAAAGCTTCCTACGTCCCTATCCTAGACTTTCAAGGGGTTTCATAACGTTACTCGCTGGACTCTTTCCTGGCACTAAAACCCTAATACTCACATCAGATAAACACATGGCCCAAGACCCTGTCCTCAGGGAGCTTCCATTCAGGCAGAATTATCCACACTTTCCAGATACCACTACAGGGTCATTCCAGTTCTAGTGTGCTTCTTACAGTCAGGAGCTTATGACTTTAAACAAAACACAGTGGAAACCCAAATTAAGACTATGTTTTCTGGTTTTGCTTTTTTAAAAAAAAAAAGATTTATTCATTTACCTATTCAAGAGGCAGAGTTACAGAGAGAGGGAGAGACAGAGAGAGAAATAGAGGTTTTCATCTGTTGGTACACTCACCAAATGTCCACAATAGCCAGAGCTGGGCCAATCTGAAGCCAAGAGCCTCCTCCAGGTCCCCCACATGGGTGCAGGGGCCCAGGCTGTTGGCCGTCTCCCACTGCTCTCACAGGCCATCAACAGGGAGCCAGATTGGAAGTGGAGCAGCTGGGACTTAACTGATGCCGACATGGGATGCCGGCTCTGCAGGCAGAGGTTTAACCTGCTACACCACAGCACGGACCCCTGGTTTTGCTTTTTTTTTTTTTTTTTTTTTTTTGACAGGCAGAGTGGACAGTGAGAGAGAGAGACAGAGAGAGAAAGGTCTTCCTTTTGCCGTTGGTTCACCCTCCAATGGCCGCCGCTGCAGCCGGCGCACCGCGCTGATCCTGGCAGGAGCCAGGAGCCAGGTGCTTTTCCTGGTCTCCCATGGGGTGCAGGGCCCAAGCACCTGGGCCATCCTCCACTGCACTCCCTGGCCATAGCAGAGAGCTGGCCTGGAAGAGGGGCAACCGGGACAGAATCCGGCGCCCCAACCGGGACTAGAACCCGGTGTGCCGGCGCCGCAAGGTGGAGGATTAGCCTATTGAGCCACGGCGCCGGCTCCTGGTTTTGCTTTTTTATGCAAGATCTTTGTGACAAAGCATAGCATCCCCTGCACCTGTTGATCTGCTATAGCAAACAGCAACAACATCAGGAAAACATTTTTTGGAGCCCTTCCCCAGGTTTCGCCAACAAAACACCATCCCAAGGTAGTTCCACAATTTCCTCTTAAACCTGACCTCGTGTTTGCCCACAGAGAAACTCATCTGCAAAAGTTCTGATGACAACTATACTGCAGTGTGGTTTCCCTGGTGCAAATCCCCTTTGGTTCCAGATTGCATGATCCAGGAGAGCTTGTTGTCATCCACAAACCTAGAAATTCCATGGGGTGCTCCTTCTTCTGGTTCAAATACGTAATGAAGACCCCAGGGACCCCACTGCTCACATACCTCCAAGCAGAGAAGAAATCTTTATTCTCAGCCTTCATTTGTGGTCTATAAGGCAGACTCCAATGCCCTCTGTCACTGCATGTGGAAGCATAAGCTAATCATGTCACCTCCCTGGGCCTGGATATTATCATCTACGAAAGTCAAGGATTGGCCGGCGCCGCGGCTCACTAGGCTAATCCTCCGCCTTACGGCGCCGGCACACGGGGTTCTAGTCCCAGTCGGCCGGATTCTGTCCCGGTTGCCCCTCTTCCAGGCCAGCCCTCTGCTATGGCCCGGGAGTGCAGTGGAGGTTGGCCCAAGTGCTAGGGCACTGCACCCACATGGGAGACCAGGAGAAGCGCTTAGCTCCTGCCTTCGGATCAGCGCGATGCGCCAGCCGCAGTGCGCCGGCCACAGCGGTCATTTGAGGGTGAACCAATGACAAAAGGAAGACCTTTCTCTCTGTCTCTCTCTTTCATTGTCCACTCTGCCTGTCAAAAAAATAAATAAGTAAATAAATAAAAGTCAAGGATTGCCATTCCGCAGCTGCAACAGTCTATCTTTTTATTCAAAATGGTACACTTGCATTCTGAATTCTAAAGTGACTTCAACTTCGGCTCAGTCTTTGGAAATAGAAAAGGATAATATCAGGGCTGGCGCTGTGGTGCAGTCTGCCTGTGGCACTGGCATCCCATATGGGCACCTGTTAGAGTCCCAGACACTCCACTTCTGCTCCAGCTCCCTGCTGATGGCCTAAGAAAGTAGTAGGAGATGGCCCAAGTCCTTGGGCCCCTGAACCCACGCGGGAGACCTGGAAGAAGCTCCTGGCTCCTGGATTGGACCAGCTCCAGCCATTGCGACCATTTGAGTGAACCAGCAGATGGAAGATCTCTGTCTCTCCCTCTCTCTGCCTCTCAACTAAATAAATAAATCTTTTTAAAAAGGACAATATCTAAGAGTTTTCAAATATTTTCCCCAAATATTTCTACATGTATTCACAACACATCCCTTCTTCTCCCAAGGCTATCCTTCATCTTCAGAGGTAAAGACAGATTACCATCTGAGCCAGGATAGCAATGAGACCAAGGAGATTGCACCATCTGGACAGTGAAGAGCAAGGGACAGGGCACAATGGCCATTCATAACAAAGAGGCTGCGACACATTTATCGGTTTGTTGAAATCTGGTTTGTCCGATAGATCCAGAACATCTGCAGAACCTGGTACTGAGTCACCTGGGGTTTCTAACATACCTGCTTCAAAAACCAACTAGGAATGGTCATTTCATAGTTCATTCTCAGTGAAGACAAGTGAAATCCAACTTAAGAAGGAAAGCCTGCCTCTGGAGAAAAGCTTTGTTTCTAAACCTCAATTGTCTCTCCTTCCCTAAGAGTAAAGCTTCACTAAGTATTTGGGGTGCACTAGCAAAAAGACAAAAGGAAAGAAAACAAAATTTGGAGCTGGTGCTGTGGCGCAGCGGGTAAAGCCACTGCCCGCAGTGCCGGCATCCCACATGGGCACTGGTTCATGTCCTGGCTGCTCCACTTCCGATCCAGCTCTCTGCTATGGCCTAGGAAAGCAGTAGAAGATGGCCCAGGTCCTTGGGCCCCTGTACCCATGTGGAAAACCAGGAAGAAGCTCCTGGCTCCTGGCTTTCAGATTGGCACAGCTCTGGCCATTACAATAATTTAGGAGTAAACCAGCAGATGGAAGACCTTTCTCAAATAAAATAAATATTTTTAAAAAAAGAAAAGTAAACAAAACAGCCTGAGCAGGAACCAAGTTCAAGTGTGGAGTTTGCCAGTTACCTTGTCTGTCTTCTCACAAATTCCAATAGCAACTCTCTGATCTGGCGAGCTTTGGATTTGCATAAAACATTAGAAACTCTTTCCCAGATGTCTAAACAGAATTATGAAGATCCCAGAGGATGGAGCTCAGATTTCAGAAGCTTGCTACAAACTCAAACAATTTCAGAATGGCAGCCCAGGTGAAAACACTGCAAGAGCTAAAGGCCGCACGGCTTGGCCATGAACACAGATTCCTTGGAAGCCCCCAAACTAAGTGCAAATCAGCCCTGGAATACACGTCCATCACTCAGCACCCTGGCTCTCAACTGGACCAGCGCTGCCCCCAAACTGCGGGCTAACGAAATAACTACCAAGTCTTCAGCAGAGTCAGCCTCTTAGGAGGCAGAATTTAAATTCAAAAACCCCAAAAGACTAGAAGCCTGAACCAAAATAAACATGATAACTTGAAAAGGAACAACAAAAATTCACAAATTTTGCCCAGTGAATACAAAAGGCAGCAGCTCATAAGAGCAAACATCTGGAGGTTTTGAGTATCTATGACCTATATACCTGAGCCAGTTCTAGCACTGCTCAAAAACAGGCACTTGTGAGTTTCAGCTGCAAAAAGCAGCCATTTCTGCCTGGGTCTCAGGAAACAGCTGTCCTCCTGCAGTCATTGTTGGCCAGATCACTTCTTGGTCACCGGATTCAATTCCAGACTGCACGAGAGACGCTGAGAAACCAAGAAGACCTCTCCATACCACATCCTGCGCAGGACTGTGGAAAGCACTGTGACCTCTAGGAGAGCTAATGGGGAGAGGGGTGACGTGATGCAGTCTTTACGCATCCAACGGCTGGCCCATGGAACAGGCAGCTCCTGAGGCAAAGAAACAATGGAACAAAGTTTCAAGGAGGTTGCCCTCTGTTCAAATAATAACAACACAAGCAGTCCAAAGGTGGGCAGCATGAGTAGAGTTCACTGTTCCGCAGGAGGGTAGAATTGCTGCAGTAAAGAGGTTCCATCAGAACACCAAATCTGACTCACGGATTCCCCACTTAAGCAGTCTCACACAGCCCACTAGCTCATCTGTCCTGACCTCCCCTGAAACGGCCCCTTCCTCTGGTTAAGATGCGCCCAGAATCTAACCGCCTGAGGCAGGTCTGAGCACAGCAGACGCTCCCAACTGACGTCCTAACTCCACTAGTATTCTCCCACCCCCCTCAAGGCCTATTCTGAGCTGTCAAGGAACTGAGGCGTTCCTGCTCCCTGTCTGGGGCTGAGTCTCAGAATCTCGGCACTGCTGACATTTTGGACAGGATCATTCTTTCTTGGGGTGTGCACTGCAGGGTGTGGAAGCAAGCAGCCCTGGCCTCTAGCTGCGAGATGCCTGTGGCACCAGCTCCTGATTCCGGTAAGAAGAAACATCTCCAGACATTGCCAAAACTCCCTGCTGAGAACCACTTGAAGCAAGCAGTGAACACCACATGCTTGTGGTCAAGTTTTTCACTAACTAGGTTTCCTCTACGTTCCTTCACGGGCCACATTTTCTTCAGTCAAACCTATTTATAATTTTTAAAAGATTTATCTATTCATTTATTTAAAAGGCAAAATGACAGACAGAGAGATCTTCCATCTGCTGGTTCACTCCAAAAATGACCACAACAGCCAGGGCTGGGCCAGGTGGAAGCCAGGAATGTGAAACTCCATCCGGGTCTCCCACATGGATGGCAGGGGCCCACGCCATCTTCTGCTGCCTCCCCAGGTGGCAGGTGCCACAATGCCAGCATTTATTGATTAATGTCGGCCCTATGACATACTTCACAGGTTGCTTCTCTTCCCTTTGCAGCAACCACATCCTTGACCTTTGTCAAAAGTCAGTGGAGATTTATGCCCATCCCCCAATATGCACAACACTTTCTCCTGGCCCCAGATAACCCTCAACTCTTGGACAACTGTGGCTGTTTGCACCTGGTGGTGTGCTCAGGCGCACCTGTCTCATCCGCCCGCCCACTGTGCTGATCACAGGAGCCCTCTGCCTCCTCAGTGAGGCCCCAGAGCACCCATCCAGGTCTCTGCTCACTACTGGTTCTCAGCAAATACTAACCCATGCTTCTTGGAGCGTCAAACACCAGATAACATCACTAATAAGCAAAATCTGTGAAAGACTGCCATTTCAAAAACATACAAAAAGGCTTCAAAAATTCATTGAAAATGTAATTAAAACACAGCACATATTTTCCATGAACTTTCCAAAGCCCCCTTGAGTATAAGGTGTTGACAAAATTTTGACCTTTTATATTTTGTAGTCAATGTCAGTTTACCTACAGGAATGAGAATGAAATCAAGACAAATTTCCTAAATGTAGCTCCTTAGATAATTTAACTATGTGGACATGACAAATATGTCAGAATTTTCTATTTCTTTTTTTAAATTTAATTAAAAAAAAAAAAGGCTTCACACAGTACATACACAAAGGGGGAAAGGCTGAGTTTTGACCGAATTTGTCAAGCGCTGGAAAACAGCAGGGAGAAAAAGATCCATATGGCTCAAGGTTTCAACTGTTGCATCATACACCACACACCATGCATGGCAGGGACTGGGCGAAGGGGAAGTGGGTCATCTGAGGACAATTTCCTCTCCAACCTTTCAATTTGTAAGTTGTAATCAACAGAGTATACACACACACAGAGCCTCAATCAAAAGGAGACCAACGCTCACACACACACCTCACCTGTGTCAACTCAAGACCTTGCAACTTCTTTTCCGGATCTCTGGATTACCTCATTGTGTTATGGGGGCCCCCTCAATACTAGACGGAGGCCAAACCCTCCCACTCCCCATTTCGGGGCCCTTCAACCCAGCACCTAATTCTCATCTCACGGTCTTTCCTGTCTCGCACTTGGATTTTAACAAGGTTTTAGTCACTTAGTGTCGAGACAGAAGTATGAACTCTAACCATGACCCGGCCAACAGCAGGCTGTGAGCCAATGTTTCTAGACTGTAAAAATAAACGGTCTGAAGACCTCATGTACTGGATAGGGTACAGGATTCTTCCGACAGGTCTGTCAGAGGCAGAGGTCCCAGCAGCGTTGGCGAGCAGGTCTGAATCACTGTCATTCCCGGCACTTGGGTTGTTTATAAGTAAACAGCTCTCACCATCCCTGCAGACGGGAATTCCCTGCCCCTCTATACTCTTCCAACACACAACACATAATAGGTGCTCAAGAAATGTTGCCTGAATGGAATTTTATTTTGCAAGCTGCCAAGGAAAAGTTTCCAGAAGTCAACTCTTAACTCCCATCTCTCATCCAAAATACATCCTCAGAGATTTCTTGCCCAACAAAAAATACTTTTCCTAAAGTCAGAGAAGGAAATCAGCGAAGCAACAGGAGCCATGAAGGAGTCTGAGGCTCAAGCCACGCCCCCAGGACCCCACAGCAGCCTAGGACCCCCACGCACCCCCTCTCCCTGTAGTCCATACCTTCCATCGTCCTACCTCCTGAGAGCTCCCTCCCTCTCGCCTTCACTTGCTTTTTCTTTCCTGAAACCCTACCTCCCCGTTGGCTCCCCACTTTCAGCCACACAGCCTCAACTGCGTGGGTACCCCAGGAACCCGGCACCCAACCTGTGCCTCTCCAGCATGGACCTACCTCTGCCCCCCGGACTTGAACCAGTTCTTCACTGCGGCTGGCTTTTTAAGAGATGAAAAGAATCCCATTGATTTATCTGCAAGGGAGACTTCCCCCTCCCCAAATAAAGGGGTAGGCCCCTGTATCAACCCTCCAGTAACCAGAGGTAACACCCTTTGGGCAAGCACCCCTAGTTCTCCTCCCTTGCTTCCCAAGCCCCTGGACAGGATGCGAGCAGAAGTCCCGCTCCCAAGAGCCCACGCTTCCAAACAAGCTAGAAGCGGATTATACCGGTACCCAACCCGGAGATGGCCTGCGGCGGGCTGGGTGCACCTGCGGGGGCCCCCAGCTCCCTCCCCTCAGCGCGGGGCGGGGAGGCACGTCCTCCCCACGCAGCCCACCCAGAGCGGGATGAAGGCAGAGGGGAGGCGTTTCTGGAGAAGTTAAGGGCTCACCTTTCGGGCACCGGGCCAGCAAGGCCAGACACCACACACCCCCCTCCCTCTGGGAGGAATCCGCGAGGCCCTACGGGCTCTCCCCGCCCCTCCGGTTGGGCGGAGGCAGGCGAGAACTGGAGGCGCGCTCCAGGGGCAGCAGGAGCCAGGCAGTCCGCACTCGCCCCTCTCGGGCCCGCGGCCGGCGGCCCAGGCGCCCGCCGCACGCATGCTGGAAAGCGGAACAGCCTCCCCCTGCAGGGACGATCGCAAACCGGAGCCCCGGGCACCCTCACTGCCGTGTTCCCCCGAACCCACTCGCGGGTCCCCAGGCGAGCTCCGGCCGTAGCCTGCGCCCGGGCCGCGGCGCCGCGCTCAGCCGGGCGGGACGCTGCGCCGGGCCACGCGCTTCGGCTCCGGCGTGGCTCCACCCGCGCGTCGCCCTCCCTCGCAGCCCCCGGCCCCTTCCCGGAGAGGTGCGCACCAACCTGGGCGGGCAGCCCGGGCAGCTCGGCCGCCGAGCCGGGGCTTATGCTGAGGGGGGAGGTGGCGGCATCACCTGCGGCGGGCGGCGGCTGCACCGGGACGCGCCGGGGCGGCGAAGGCGCGCGGCGCCCTGGACCCTGCTCTCGCTGGCCCGCCCGCGGCTGCCACCTGGAAGCGCGGCAGAGGAGCCGGGGCACCACGGGCGGCGGCAGCGGCGGCGACGGGAGCAGCAGCACATGACTCTGTAACGAGGGGAATTAGACAAAGCGTAACATGGACTCCGGGCCCGTGCAAGCGCTGCAGCTCTGGGACCAACCGCAGCCGGCGAGCGCCGCGACTGGCCCGGCCGCAGCCAATGGCGCGGGCCCGGGCCTCCATGTGATTGCGAGCGCTTTCCCCTTGGCCCTGCCGCGCCCGCCGGGGGTCGTGCGGCTTCCGCAGCCGGGCGGCCGGGCTGACCCGAGGGGGGCTGTCTGATGAGGGAGGCGGCCCGAGATTGGGAACGTTAGGGGCTGGCAGCTAGAGACCGCCGGACGCGGAGCAGGTGCAAGGGGCGGGGAAGCATGGCAGCCATAGGTCGCCGTCGCACTAATACTCACCTATCAAACGCCCACCTGGGCAGGGCTCAGTGCCAGGCAGGCGCTGTTGCGGCTCAGGAGCCTTCACCCAAGTCTATTCTGCAGACTTAAACTCTGCTTTTAAGACCGGGGTGGGGCGGGGAGGAGTAAGTCAAAAGTCTCCGAAGCGCCTTCCAGCTCTAAAGAGAAAGTAGCCGGGGTTGGGGGCATAAACAGTTTGTCGGCGTCGTTAGTTCTGCCTCTGCTATTAAAAAGCGGTGCTGGAGAAACAGTTCTTGTTTTCATCTGAGTCTGCCTCTTTCTCCCCGTTCCTTGTCCCTGAAAATGTCTTACATCTGAAGCAGGCGGGTGAGGAGGTGGTTCTTTGCTGAGAGGGGTTTTCCAACCCGCCGCTTTCCCCCCTTTCTGTTCGTCCCTGGCGGTCTCTCTTGTCGGGGCGGGGTAGGGGGGAGGCAGGGGCCAAGAAAGTCAGGCGAAACAACTGGCTCAGCCCCGTGGGTCAACAATCTCCTTTTATCTGAATCCCTGGCTTTCTGTGCACGGCGGGAAGTCTCATTTCCCTGGTCCCGAGATCTCTCCATGTCAGCAAACGCTCATTCAGTATTTACGCGGCACCTAAGTGTTCTTAACAGGCAAGCCGCACAGTGTTACAGGAACTCGGGAACACGTGGGTTCCAGCAGAGTGAGGCATTGAAGTGAATGGTTTTCTGGGACTTGGGGCAAGTCTTCAGGGGGAGGTAACCCGTGGTGGGGAACACCTGGTGCTGGAAGAGCAGCACCACGGGCCGGGAGACCCTGCACAGAGGGGTGCAGGATGCATTCACGGGACTGCCCGGGCCAGGCAGCAGAGGCCACCAGATGTGAGCCCTCTGCCCTCACCACGGCTTTCTCACCACTTTCCATCCCTGTCCCTCATGCCAGCAGGCTCTCCTAGTCCCCGAAGTCTGCCAAGGAGAGACTGCGTGCCTGGTGATTTAATCCCAGAGTCAGATTTGCTGATTGGGGGGGGGGGGGGCACAATTCAGATATTTTGATTGAAAATGTCTCACAATTAATTTGGAATGTTTGCATTTTGCAAAAAAGAAAAAGACAAAACAAAACAAAACACCTCAGGTGTATCTTCCTCCACGTATGTTCTTACCTGTGTTTTCAACTGTGATCCTGCATTTGAAAAAGGATTCAAGATTGGTGTAAGTGGGGCCAGACATGTGACACAGCAGAATAAGCCACCACTTGGGATGCCTGCATCCCACATCAGAGTACCAGTTGGGAGTCACTGTTGCTCTATCCAGCTTCCTGCCAATGTGCCCAGGAAGTTGGCAGCTGATGACCCACCTGGAGTTCTGGGCTTCTGGCCTTGGCTTGGCCCAGTTCCAGCTGTTGTATGCTTTGGAGGAGTGAACCAGAGGATAGAAGATCTTGATCTTTTCCTCAATCTATCTTCATCTGCCTTTCAAACAAATAAATCAATACTAAAAAGATTGGTAGGGGCTGGCGCTGTGGCACAGTGGGTTAAAGCCCTGGCCTGAAGTGCAGGCATCCCATATGGGCACTGGTTCATGTCCTGGCTGCTCCTCTTCCAATCCAGCTCTCTGCTGTGACCTGGGATAGCAGTAGAAGATGGCCCAAGTCCTTGGGCCCCTGCACCCACGTGGGAGACCTGGAGGAAGCTCCTGGCTCCTGGCTTTGGATCAGCACTGCTCTGGCCATTGCGGCCATCTGGGGAGTTAATCATTGGATGGAAGACCTCTCTCTTTCCCTCTCTCTCTCTCTCCCTCTCTCACTCACTCTCTCCCTCTCTCTCTCTCTGCCTCTTTTCTCTCTGTGTAACTCTTTCAAATAAATAAATAAAATAAATCTAAAAAAAAAAAGATTGGTATAAGTGGAGAAGAAAGCAACACTCGGAAAACAGTCAAATATGGCAAAACAGACACTTCGTAAATCCTAGAGTACACTAGAGAAATCCCTTGGGAGGACAAAAGGCACGCCACATGCTGTGCTCTCTTGAACAGGTAATTCCGCAGCTATGAATTTATATTGTGGGCCTATTTGTGCAAAAACAATCTCTGAAATATTTATCAATATGTACAAAAAGATGTGGCCCATATATTTTTGTTTCTGATAATGGAAGTATGTAATAGTGGAGAAATACCTAACACAGCCCCAGTAAAGAACTGCAAGTTATGCCACTTCTGTGGAAGGAGACCTTAAGACGCCTTTTGCAAACAATAAGCTAGCGGCATGTGTACCCGCATGGCAGGATCCAAAATAGTTAAGTGAGAAAGGCAAGCTACAGCGCAACATGAGTGGTACGATCCACTTTTATGTGTTAGCATATACATGCTATTAAATATAGGCTTATAAGAAATCTGGAAGCAGCTGGGAATAGTGGTTATCTCTGGGTGTGGGATTACCAGGGCTCCTTGCTTTCTATTATGCAGTTCTATATTTTGATTATTTTTATATTGGGCACATATGACTTTGATAATCAGAAAAATGATAAACAAAATCCTTAAGAAGATCATTTTCATACATCAGTCTGCTATGCGAAAACACCGTTAACTGGTGGCTCCCAAACAACAGACATTTTTCCCCACAGCTGTCAAGGCCCGGAGGATCAAGATCATCAAGATAGGCAGATCCAGCTCTGGGGCGAGGTACCTTCTCCTTGCGTCCTCACGTGGTGGGAGGGGCCAGGACTCCCTCAGGCCTCCGTTCACTGGGCTCTGCCCCCATGACCCCATCGCCTCCCGCAGCCCCACCTCCTAATACCACCACCCTGGGGGAGAGGATTTCAAAAGATGGATTTGGGAGAACACAAACATTCTCTTACTATAACAAAGACAAAATTACCAGGGACTAACCAATGACAAGTAATGAAAAATAATCCTGACCATCTAGGATGTAAAAAAAAAAAAAAAAAAAAAAGTGGAAAAGTGGAGCTCGCTCCTTCTCCCTGAGAAACAACCAATAAGGAGGCAGCAAAGGAATGATTTTTCACTAGGCTCAAAATTAAGAAGTACAAGAGACAGGGCAGGCGCTTGGCTAGCAGTTAAGACGCTGCTTGGATGACTGCATCCCATATCGGAGAGCCTGGGTTCATGTCTTGACTCTGCTTCTGATTCCAGCTTCCCACTACTGTGGACCCGGGGAGGCAGCAGATCACGGCTAAAGTAGCTGAGCTCCTGCCACCCACATGGGAGACTTGGATTGAGCCCCAGGCTCCTGATTTTGGCCTTGCCCTGCCCTAGCTATTGCTCGTGTTTGGGGAGTGAACCAGAGGATGAAAGATGTCTCCCAGGCTTTCAAATAAAAAAAGAGAGAGAGAAATAATTTTTTTAAAAAAAAAGGACCATGATAGAAAAGGTGCCTACAGAGATAGGAGCTCAATAAGATTTCAAGGAAGTTCTATTCAATAAAAATTACAGAGCAGGTACTGTCCTTTTGTAATAGTTGGGAATTGGCGGTTGTTCCTGTGAATGGTAAATCTATGGGTAATAACAAGAGTTAATACTTACACAGTGCTTAGAGAGGGCCCTGTTGTAAACACTATACCTACTCCCTTTTACTCTTCACTGCAACCGATGAGATAGATACAATCCTCATAGTATCTATGGAAGGTACTCTGAGAGGAGACACAAGCTTGGGAGGTTAGCTTTAGCTCGCAGAGCCTTTAGGTGGCACAGCTGGACTATAGAGGCCCACGCCCTTACAGCACTGTGGAAATGGACTGTGTGAAACAAGGCTGCTATTTGTGTGTCTCTTTCCCCACATATTATAATTCTAAGCTGGTTTGTGCTTAGCTGAAGTTCGGCACTTACCATGCTCTGAGACTCCAGCACAGTAAATGAAGAGATGGAGACTACTGACTTAACAGAGAAGAATCTGAGCTCCTTGGAAGGGTGATTCTGCATTCTTTTTTTACCATTGTGTAGTAGAGTGACTAACAGATGGTAAGTGATATGAGTTCTAATAATCCGTAAACATGTTTTTGAAACAATTGTGCAGAAATCACACTTGATAAATTGGTCCAAATGCACTGGAGTATGATGAGTTCCTTGTAAAGTGAAAATACCTGTGGGGGTGGGGGCTAAATCTGAATACACTTGCATGACCATATACAAATAATTGCAGAATCTATTTGAAAAAGTGGGACTAATGACAGAAGATTTAAGATAATTTGAACCCCTCTCTCTTCGACCCTCCCTTTCTCCATCTCACATCTCATGATTTCCTCATCTCTGACATATCTCAGGTTATTGTGAGGGCCAGGATTAAGTGAGCTGATGGAAAGAGCTAACCTAGAACATAAGCACTGCTCAGTGAATGTTATCTCTTGCAAGTATGTCCCCATATAAATGTGGCCAAACTTCTTAACCTATTGTAGCTCTATTTATATCACAATATGATAGGCAGCATCTAGAGGACCTTCATATGTTAATAAAAGACAAGCTGGCACCGCGGCTCAATAGGCTAATCCTCCACCTTGCGGCGCCGGCACACCGGGTTCTAGTTCCGGTCAGGGCACCGGATTCTGTCCCGGTTGCCCCTCTTCCAGGCCAGCTCTCTGCTGTGGCCCGGGAGTGCAGTGGAGGATGGCCCAAGTCCTTAGGCCCTGCACCCCATGGGAGACTAGGATAAGTACCTGGCTCCTGCCATAGGATCAGCGCGGTGCGCCAGCTGCAGCGCGCCAGCTGTGGTGGCCATTGGAGGGTGAACCAACGGCAAAGGAAGACCTTTCTCTCTGTCTCTCTCTAACTGTCCACTCTGCCTGTAAAAAAAAATAAATATGTTAATAAAAGCAACTGCTAGGCATACAATGCTTTGAAATTACATAACAGGGGCCGGCGCCGTGGCTCACTTGGTTAATCCTCCGCCTTCGGTGCCAGCATCCCATATGGGCACCGGGTTCTAGTCCCGGTTGCTCCTCTCCCAATCCAGCTCTCTGCTGTGGCCCGGGAGGGCAGTGGAGGATGGCCCAAGTGCTTGGGCCCCTGCACCCATGTGGGAGATCAGGAGAAAGCATCTGGCTCCTGACTTCAGATCAGCGTAGCTCTAGCCATAGCGGCCATTGGGGGCTGAACCAACAGAAGGAAGACCTTTCTCTCTGTCTCTCTCTCTCACTGTCTATAACTCTACCTGTCAAATAAATTAAAAAAAGAAATTACATAAGAGAAGCTCAGCCTAAACAAACGGTAAGCAGCTGCCTTCTCCCTTTGTGCCCCTACTCTTTTCCTCTTCTGCCCATTCTTTCTTTAGATGAACTAAAACCATTTCCCTTCTTTTTTTCACTTAAAAAAAGATTTATTTATTTATTTATTTGAAAGGCAAAGTTACAGAGAGAGGGAGAGACAGAGAGATCTTCCCAAATGGTCCTACTATCCAGGACTGGGCCAGACCAAATCCAGGAGCTTCTTTCAGGTTTCTCATGTGGGTGCAGGGGCCCAAGCACTTGAGCCATCCTCCACTGCTTTCCCAGGTGCATTAGCAGGGAGCCAGATTGGAAGTAGAACAATCAGGACTCGAACCAGCATCCATATGGGATGCTGGTGCTGCAGGCGGCAGCTCTACCCACTATGCCACAGTGCTGGACCACCACCACCCTTCCCCATTTCACTTCTTAAACTTATTAAACCATTAGCCTTGGAGGTGGGCAGCAAGTTGCCTCCCTGCCTCTCAGCTGAAGAAATTGAAATACTGGGAACTAGACTAGCCATAGGCAAACAAAGAGGAGAAGCAGAACTGGGCGGAGTGTGTGCGGTAACTCTCCATGGCTGTATTGCAACGGCCAAAGAGGAAGGGAAATTGCCAGACTGCTCTAGTTAGAACAAAGTGTGATGAAATTGAAACTAGAAAACCAACTGCACATGTGTTAATCAACATGGTAAGCAGATAAGCAGAAAGAAGTGGCTTAAGGCCTTCTAAAACAGATTCATAGAGTAGTAAGTTCAGGGTTGCCTATCCAAGTGAGCAGATGCTTCCTAATTGGTAGTCTTGACCTAGGTGTTCTCTTCATCAAGTTGAAGAAGAAGAGGATGAGGAAGAATGGGAGGGGGAGAGTGAGCATGAGACGGGGTGAGGGGGAGGGGAAAGAAAGCACAGAGAAACACCTCATGTAGCCATCTTCGAATCCATAGCCACAGCCTCCACCTTCCTGCCCGCTGCTCCTTTGGGTGGGCGGGATGACCAAAGTTCTGGCCAATCCCTTCAGTTGCCTTCATCTCAGCCAACCCAGATGGCAACTCAGAGCCATCCCCTCTCCCCTCTCTCTGTCATGAATCGGCCTCCCCTCAACTGGATTGTTATCGTCACCGTATTTTAAATGAGATTATTTCTCTCATGTTAAGGCATAAAATTTCTCTTGATCCTGCTTTCCCTACCTAGTTTCTCTTCTCCTTTTTGCACCTAAACATCTCAGAAGAATGTCAGTGCTCACTGTCCCCAATTCCATTCATCCTCTTTTCCCTTAAACTCAGCTGAGTCAGGGTTTTATCTTGCTGGGGTAACTGATGACCTCCACGTGGCTAAACGCAGTGAACAAGCCTCGGTCCTTACTGACTGTCCGCAGCAGCTGACACCACTGAACGCTCCTGTCTTTTTGGTAAACCATGCCTTGTTGCCTTCCTGGACACCAAGGTCACTCCCTCCAAGGAGCTCATCTGGTCCCAAAGCTTTGCATCCCCTCTCTAGGTCAACAGCTCCACCCACACAGCCCAGCGCAGTCCTCTCTCCTGAATGCCTCTCTGTTTCTGGCTGCCTATTTGGTTTCCCCACTTAGACTCTAATTGATATCTCAAATTTAACATGATCAAAACGGAACTCTTGGTCCCCCCCAAAACCTGTGTACCCCACACAGCTTTCCTCTACCCTCTCCAGTGGCTGACAATTCTGTCTTTCCAGACACTTGAGCCAGAAGCCCTGAAGTCATCCTTCTCTCCCTCTCGGAACCCGTATCAGCATGGTCAGGAAACCCTGTTGGCTCTGTCTTCTTAAATACACACGTCCATGGCTACTATCTTGATTTTATCCAGCACTTTCCTTGATCACATTGCCAGTCACCTAACCAGTCTGTACACTGCTGCCCCATCCATCCTCCTGTCTACTCTCAACAGCAGCCTGAATAACTCCTTTAAAAATATTTATTTCTGGCCGGCGCCGTGGCTCACTAGGCTAATCCTCCACCTTGCGGCACCGGCACACTGGGTTCTAGTCCCGGTCAGGGCGCCGGATTCTGTCCCAGTTGCCCCTCTTCCAGGCAGGCCAGCTCTCTGCTATGGCCCGGGAGTGCAGTGGAGGATGGCCCAAGTGCTTGGGCCCTGCACCCCATGGGAGACCAGGAGAAACACCTGGCTCCTGCCATCAGATCAGCGCAGTGCGCCAGCCACAGCGCGCTGGCCACGGTGGCCACTGGAGAGTGAACCAACGGCAAAAGGAAGACCTTTCTCTCTGTCTCTCTCTCTCACTGTCCACTCTGCCTGTCCAAATATATATATATATATATTTCTATTTGTCAGAGAGTTAGAGAGAGACAGAGAGAGACAGAAACCCCAAATGCCCACAATACTTGAGGCTGGGCAGGGCAGAAGCCATTATCTGCTGCCTCCCAGGATTCACATCAGCAAGAAGGTGGTGTCAGAATTGGAGCCAGGACTCCAGTCAGTTAACAAGCAAACAAAATTGTGAAATAATAATTCCAAAGTCCTAAGTTATATTCTTAAGGAAAATATTTAAGCGAAGTAACCCAAGAGTGAAAAGAATAAGTTAGAGTAGATTAAACATTCATTCGCCCCAATACATTATTTACTTTAAAACTGTCATGTTGTGCAATAAGGTTGCCACGTATTCTAATCTAGCTAAATAAAAGGTTTAAGTGAGAATGAAAGAACACAGATATGACATAAAATAGTAAGTGGGAATGTTAATTATAGTTTTGCCAGTTAGAAGTTGAAATGGTGCAAAAATACTCTGGGAAAAATCACCATAAAAAAAGGAATTGGGAAATACTTTAAACAATTAAAAAGCTCCAAAGAAAATTGATTTGTATGGTCAGCTGAAAGGAAGAAGGGTAATTGATGTTTTCAGATGGTGAACTGAATGTTTAAAAATCCACATGGGAATCACTGTTGTCTGAGGGGAGGGAGAGGAGCGCAGCCAGGCCCCCTCCCATCAGGATGAGGCTGAGCAGGGCTCCTGGAAAGGCTTCAAAGGGGAAGTGTTTTCCTGGGACCTACCAGTGAAGGGCGCACCTAGTGATAAGGGAGGGAAGTTCCTGCTGTCAGAGGCACTCCTAAGAACTCAGGCTCTGAGCTGACCATGTAACCCTGGGGCAAGGGACAAGGCTCCTTTGAAGATTTTATTTATTTGAAAGGCAGGATGAGAAAAAGAGAGAGGAGCCAGAAAGAGAGAGGGAGAAATATCTTCCATCTGCTGGTTTACCCCGAAATGCCTGCAACAGCCAGGTCTAGACAAGGCTAAAGCTAGGAGCCAGGAACTCCACCCAGGTTTCCCACGTGGATGATAGAGGAAGCAGAGCACTTGGGACTCAAAGTGGCAGGGCAAAGCATGGCTTAACCTGCTGCACCACCCTAGACAAGGCCCCTTTGAAATCTAAATTCAATGACTCCTTGAATAAGAATGACACAGTTTCTGTTTATATTGTGCATAAAGCAAAAGGCTTGACTTTTTTTTTTTCTTGCCTTACTAGCAAATATGAGTAAAGATTTCAGATAAGTACTTTCTTTGATGGAGGCTGTTGAATTTTTAATCTCTCATCAAGAGTCTAAACATGAGACTTGTTATCTTTTTCATTATGAGCCACAGATTTGAGTGTCAACTCAAAAGAATTATTCTTCTCATTATGTCTCCTTGTGTTTAATTAATCAAAGTTGTGTATATCATGAATAAATACTTTACATTCATTTTGATCACAAATAATTGCATTTTTAAAGTAATAAAAAATTCTTGTCATTTACAAATGTCCTCTATATTTATTTATCTAAAATTTATTTATTTGAAAGGCAAAGAGAAAAGGGGAGGGAGTAGGGCAGAGAAAGAGAGAGAGAGAGGAGAGAGAGAGAATTTCCCTTCTGCTGGTTCACTCTCTCCAAATTGCTGCAAGGGCCAGGGCTGAGCCAGGCTGAAGCCAAGAGCCAGGAACTCCATTCAGGTCTCCAGTGTGGATGGCAGGGACCCGAGTCCTTGAGCCATCACCTGCTGTCTCCAAGGCTGCGCCTTAGCAAGAAGCTGAAACCAGAAATGGAGCCAGGACTTGAACCAGGCACTCCCATAGGGATGCGGGCGTCCCGTGCAGTTTCTAAAGCACTGTGCTAAATGCCTACCTTTCTCCCTTATTCCTCATAATTCCATAAAAATCTTTTCTTTTAGCCAAGACAGCCAGCTAATACTTTACCCTGCTCTGAATAAGCACTTTTAACATTTTTAGGGGGGAATAAAGATTTATTTATCTGAAAGTCAGAGTTACAGAGAGAGTAGAGAGAAAGAGAGAGAGAGAGGGTGAGAGAGAGAGATGTTCCATCCACTGGTTCACTCCCCAAAGGGCCACGATGGCCAGGAGTGAACCAGGTTGAAGCCAGGAGCCAGGAGCTCCATCCAGGTCGCTCAGATGTGTGACAGGGACCCAAGCACCTGGGTCATTAGCAAGGAGCTGGACTGGAAATGGGGCAGCCAGAGTGGAGGACACTAACCAGTGCCTATATAAGATGCCTGTGTCACAGGTAGCAACTTTACCCACCTGGCCATAATGCCAGCCCCAACATTTGTATCATCTAAAGTATCATGTAATACTTGAAATAGCGTGTACTCCACAGAAAAACTCTAAAGACTGGTACATTATAACAGTAGCACAATTCAGGGAGAGAGGGCTCTTTATCCAATGAGGAAGGTTGTCCACTGGTAAAATTTATTTACCTCCCTTCCTCTGCCCAGACCTGACACACATCAGCAGCAGTTACAAAGACCATACCTGCATGACTCAAACTACAGTTAGGAACTTTAGGCCACACAGGGTTTCTTGCCACTCCGTCAGGCCAGTTAAGAATGCACATGCCATGACAAGGAAGGTAATGAGGAGACTTTGGAACAAACAGCGCCAGGAAGATGGGGCAGCTTTACTTTCACGCCTGGGAAGCCTTCTGATACTTTAGCTCGAGTCCAGAGAGCAAATGGTCAGGCTCTGACGGTTTTGCTACCATGCAGGACTGTGCTGCAATTTGTGACTTGGACCCGTTGCCATGCAGAACCTTTTCCTGGAACCAACTTTGACCCAAGCAGACTCTAGCCTTTGGATGGCTGGATGGCTGTGACATTTATGGCCACAGTTTCATATCCCCTGCCAGAGCACTTGTGGATGGTGGTGGAGTGTGTGTATGTGTGTATGTGTGTGCATGTGTGTTTTATTTTTCCATGCTAGTGATTAAAAATCTGAAATCTCACTGGTTTTCTCTTGCTTGTTTACCATCATTCCAACTGGGGGCTGATGGGAAGCCGTTTTCAGGTGCCAGGTGCTGGAAGCATCAGGCATCAGGAGGTCCTCATCCTAGGAACTCTTCCCTCCTCCCCCCACCTCACTTTCTGCAACCCCGAGTTCTTTTTCTAAACCTCTCACCTAATTCTTTACTTTCTTTTAGGTTCACAAAGAGCCCCAGAGCGGCGTGTTTGTGATGCTGTGCGGAGGCTGCTGTCCAAAAATAAACTATTGTATTGCAGAGGGAAAGTCGTGCCAGCCAACCATGGTGTTCAGCAGCACTTATTGGTTAATCTCGGCAGACTTTCTTTTTCTACAGAAAGCTAAATAGGGCTCATTAAGCTCCTTTGGCATAATTTTTTAAAAGAAAGGACAAGTTAAAAATAACCTAAGCACAAGTCTTGGATGCTTAGAGCTGTAGGAAGAACTAAGGCTGAGGCCTGGGGCGAGGGTTTCACAATTGAAATTGACAGACCTGCAGGGGCTGGGGGACCTCAGCAGGTGGGGAAGGCCACAGGTACGGAGGGAGAGACCTTGCGGGGCACCAAGGACTGTGTCGGGAGAGGAACTCCCATTCAGATACAGTTCAATGTGAATTTCATCAAGCACCTACTAACAACAGAAACCACCAAATAGTAATAATGTCTGCCTAGGAGGTCCGGATCCTGGTGCAAGTTTATGAAAGAGGTGGAACCAGCAAATCCCTAGGATTGCCCCATTTTGAGGCACCAGCTCTCTGAAGATGACAGCCATCCTTATCCATCAGGGGATGATACGGCCTTGCCTGCTGTGGGCCGACAGAAGAGGAGGCAAGACAAACTTGGACGTCAACAGCAGGGTGTGGGCTGTTACTCACCCCTTGTTAATGGTTGCCTGTGCTGGCAGCTAAATGTAGAGGGTGCAAGCGGCAGCAATGTCTATGCTGGCACCTCCCTCCTTAGGTTTCTGTATTAATGAAACGCAAGTCAAGGAGTGCCTTGGAGATGAAAAGTCATCATCAGTGCGCTTTATGGAGGCCTGAGGCGCCAGCTGGGAGGCTTGCTTGGGGACTGGGACTGAGCACAAGTTCCTACTGGTCTGGCCTGCAGAGCCAGCTCTCCTCACCCGGCTCAGCGGCGATGCTGACCACACAGTTCCCCGTGGCTCAGGGGCTCTCTTGTACCAGAGTTAATTTGGATTCACAAACATGTGGACCTTTCCTGCCTCCCACTGCCTCCTGCAGGGACCAGGAGGGGAGAGGGGTGGGAAGGAGTGACTCATTCCGTGGGAGGCCAGGAAGCGCTCCTGCTCATCCCTGCTCCAGGCAGTGCCTGTGGAACCCATGGGGATGACTCAGATCTTGAGAGAGTCGTCCAGCAAGGGAACTTTGGGACTCCAGCTCCATCCCCTGCCCTCACTGCCCTAGAGCAACGCAGAGAAGCCATCAGATGACAGACGTTACAGCAGAGTTGGCAGGGGTGTGGTAGCAAGGTGCACGTTCCAGATTGGGAGCCCAGTGGGTAACCTGAGAGCCTCTCTGACCCTGTGATGCTGTGGTTCCCCAGGGAGGGGGCCTGAGTGAGGGGAAGCAGAGGGCAGAGGGGTTGTTGCAGCACCGGGGGCTGAGCAGACCCCTCTCCTGCTGGTGATTTATGCCCTGGGCTCAGAAATCCAGCCCTCCCAGCCATCTTGCTGGTCAGGTGCTCGGATTAACTCACTCCAACGGCCGTCATTCTGCAGGCCTGACTTCTAAGGTACAAGAAGAACATTAGAAACTGTTTATCAAGGGCTTATCATGTGCCGGCACCTCGCCAGCATTTTATCAACGTAATCTCATTTATTCATCAGCCAGTCCCAAGTTCAAATCATGGCTGTGCCATGTGTTATCTGGGTCATCTTAGCCAAATTACTGAGCCTCCCTGGGCCAGAGTATTAATCAGCTTGGGCTGCCCTTGACGACATATCAGGCACTGGGTGACTCACACAACAGACATTTATTTTCTCACGTTCTGCTGACTGTAAATCTAAGACCAAGGTAGCAGCAGGGTTGGGATCTGTGGAGGCCTCTCAGGTTGCACATGGCTGCCTTCTCCCTGTGTCCTCATATCGCCTTTTCTGGGCATTGATGAGAGAGACAGAGAGAGAGAGAGAGAGAGAGCAAGGGAGCCATCTGGTTTCTTCTTATCTCATCTTATAAAGACTCAAGTCCTGTTGGGTCAGGAGTCCACCCTGATGACCTCACTTAAAATTCACTATTTCCTTTGGGGTTCCCATCTCTGAGTGCAACCACACGGGTCGGGGATAAGTGCACGGCATCCTGTTTCCACAGTAGTAGGGTGTGCGTGATAGCGGCATGTCAACCCATTGCAAGTGCTTTGCAGACTGCCTAGCACAGTGCTCAAGAAGGTGTCTCATTGTTAGTATCTGCAGAATTGGCGCTATTATTAATACTAAGTCTGCTTCCCACATGCAGCCCAGGCTGCCGGTGGCATATTTAGCAAGAGGAGGCGGCCCTGGTGCTCCAGCATGGGTTGTGGCAACCTCAGAGTCTGGCTTTTTCCCTGATGCTTCCCTGTTTCTGATGACTTATCTTTCAGAATGGGGCAACTGCAGGACCCAGCATCATTTAAGCTCTCCAGCAAGAAGAATGGCATTGTCTTATGCTTCCTATTCATTGTTATACACACTGACCTAGAGATCATAAAATAGTCTCAGCTTAAATATCACGCCCTCACGTTTGGGGACAGTGTCATACACATCTTTGATTTCCCAGAGTATAAGCGCAGTGCTTGTGGCAGCAGAGCCACCCAGTGAGTGTGCCCTGAGTTGGATTGCCTTAGACCCAAGGAGAGTGATGCAGGCCAAGCAACCAGGGCTTCACAGCGACCTTCGGCCACCACCCTGGGTGTCCCATTCTGACCCCAAAGACCATGGTCTACACACTTTTCATGCCTGTTATCAATCTAGATTTTTGTCTTCAGCTTTTTTCTCTCTTAGTCATTCTTCTCAGTTTATTCATTCACTTATTCTAAAAATAATCAGTAAGTGCCTACTAGGTATCAGTGTCTTCTTGGAACAGGACACAATTTATACAAGTAAACCAAAGTTTCTGAATGGAGCATTTGGCACGCGGTTAAGACGTCACTTGCAATGCTGGCCCCATATGGGAGTGCCTGGGCTGGAGTCCTAGATCGGCTCTTGTTTCCAGCTTCCTAGTCATGTGCACTCTGGGGGGCAGCAGATGACAGCCGAGGTACTTGGGTCCCTGCCACCCACATGCCACCAAGATTGAGTTGCAGGCCCTTGGCTTCAACATGGCCTAGCTCTGGCCATTTCAGGTATCTGGGGGAATGAACCAGCCTACGGGAGAGCTCTCTGTGTCTCTGTCTCTGTGTCTGACTCTCTCTATTTCTCTACCTTCCATGTAAAAAACAAACAAACAAACAAAAAACACAAAATGAAACAAAAAACACACCCACCATTGCAAAAGGGGATACAGCAAGGATCTAGTGATGAGATTGGGAAGAAACGTTCCTAAGGCAATGCAGAAATACGTGGGCATTGTGTGCCCTGCTCTGGGGGGAAGGGCGTGGGTGCTGGGGATCTGATGGCAGGGGTGCTTCCCTTGGATGCACCTGAGACTGCCCAGCACCTGAGACTGGGAGCAGCACAGGCAAGAGCCAGGAGGAAGCTATACTGTGGACAACCAGAAGTTCTGGAACCTGCCAAGCCAACAGTGATCTGCTGGGTGTGGAAGGGAATAGGGAAGAGAACAGGAAGTGAGGCCTCCACTGCCCAAGGTGCCCACCATCCAGAAACGAAATGTATGGGACTGAGACAACTTGGGGCAACGTCTAAAGTTAACGTAACAAATGGGAAACTCGGACAGATGATGAGACCCCTGACTGTGAGTAGGTTTACAAGAATGCAGTAAGAGGAGTTGTGAAGATGAGGCTCACATCCATCAACATCACCCGGGATGCTTGTGAAATATCCAAGGGCGTCATCCCTGACCCCAGGAGTCACACCGTTTGGGGAGTGGGACTGGGCATCTGCACACCGCGCAGGCGCCCTGGCTCGTGCCGCTGCCTGGGAAGGCGGGGGAAGCACCGTGAGCCAGCACTTCCTTTGGCTCAACAAATCCCTAGGTCAGGACTGGGGAAGAGCTGGCCTCAAGCCCACAGCGAATGGCAGCACGGATCCCAGGGCATGAGAGCGCGGGCTCAGAGGTGAAGGAAGAAAAGGGAGGTTGGAATAGTCACTCTGGAAATCCAGAATGACATGTTCACGAAACAGTGGCAATGCTGTGCTTGCTGGATTGGAAGGACAAGGCAATGGAATAACGAAAGTGTTGCTGAAGGAAGTTTGAGGAGGGGCCTGCATTGTGGTGTAACGGGTAACGCCTCCACCTGCAATGCCAGTCACATTCGGGCACTGGTTGTTCAAGTTCCAGCTGCTCCACTTCTGATCCAGCTCCCTGCTAATGTGCCTGGGAAAGCAGCAGAAGATAGCCCAAGTGCTTGGTCTTCTGCACCCATGTGGGAGACCCAGATAAAGCTCCTGGCTCCTGGCTTCAGTCTGGCCCAGCCCTGACTCTTGCGGCCATTTGGGGAGTGAACCAGTAGACAGAAAATCTCTCTGTGTCTCTCCTTCTCTCTGTAATTCTGCCTTTCAACTAAATAAAACAAATCTTAAAAAAAAAAAAAAAGAGAAAGTTCAAGGAATATAACAAATGGAAGTCACTTTATTAGGCAGTAGGCAATGTGTTCTTAAAAAATAAAAAACACCATTGCTTTGAAAATGCTATTAGACGGAGCCTAATAGTAAAGTACATTTGTATTAATGACTGTGGGCACAGCACTTAACTTCATTGAACCTTGATTTCTTAATCTACAAAAAAATAATACCTACTTTTCAGGTTGTGAGAATTCAATGGGACATGTGAAAAATCAACCCTAAGGCTGACCAAAGCTGGATTAAAACAATAATAAAGGTAACGACAGACACACAACTTTTCAGAGCCCATGGCACCTCTTGTGAACCATGGAGCACTGTAGCTGTTGACTGTTGATCTTTTTTCTTGTCTGCTACCGCGGGTCTGCGGCCGCCCATAGAGGCCGCCTGTGAGTCTGTACAGCCAGCCTCCTCGTGGAGCGCCCTCTGGTGTCCCACACCATAACGACTCATTTGTCTCCTAATTACAAGGGTGATTTTCTTTCTTTCTTTCTTTCTTTCTTTCTTTCTTTCTTTCTTTCTTTCTTTCTTTCTTTCTTTCTTTCTTTCTTTCTTTCTTTCTTTCTTTCTTTCTTTCTTTCTTTCTTTCTTTCTTTCTTTCTTTCTTTCTTTCCTTTCTTTCTTTCTTTCCTTTCTTTCTTTCCTTTCTTTCCTTTCTTTCTTTCTTTCTTTCCTTTCTTTCCTTTCTTTCTTTCCTTTCTTTCCTTTCTTTCTTTCTTTCTTTCTTTTCTTTTCTTTTCTTTTCTTTTCTTTTCTTTTCTTTTCTTTTCTTTCTTCCCTCTCCCTCTCCCTCTCCCTCTCCCTCTCCCTCTCCTCCCTCTCCCTCTCCTCCCTCTCCCTCTCCCTCTCCTCCCTCTCCCTCTCCTCCCTCTCCCTCTCCTCCCTGTCCCTGTCCCTCTCCCTCTCCCTCTCCCTCTCCCTCTCCCTCTCCCTCTCCCTCTCCCTTTCCTTCTCCCTCTCCCTTCCTTCCCTCCTCAAATGGCCACAATGGCCAGAGTCAATCCAAAACTAGGATCCAGGAGCTTCTTCCAGTTCTCCCACTGGGTGCAGGGCCCAAGGACTTGGGCCATCATCCACTGCTTCTCCCAGGCCATCAGCAGGATGCTGGATCAGAAGTGGAACAGTTGGGACATGAGCTGGAACCCATATGGGATGCTGGTGCCGCAGGCAGAGGCCCCGAGGGTGATTTTCTTACAGGAAACTGTCCTTCAAAAGCTAATATAACTTTAATAAAAATAACATATTCAATACTGAGGGAAACTTACTTTATAATTTTACTTCCATAATATCAGTGAATAATGGACGATTTGCTTCTTTAAGAAAAATCTCTTAATAAATACATGTGTGGGTTGAAGATAGAACTCAAGACCCAAAGATTTTTCCATCCTAAGGCTTCCTCTCTCGCACTTCCAAAACAATGGAAAAACCCTCCTTCAAGCATTTCTTTTATTATTATTTCATTTACAAGTTTTTCCTTTCTTTCTTTCTTTTTTCTCTTATACAATGGCAATATTACTGGACTGCATATATTTGCAGTCTGATTTCTGGGACCAGTTCTGTCCTTGGCTGGTTGGGTGACCCTGGTTAAGTCACCCCCATTCTGTAGATCTCAGTTTCCACAAATCTAAAAGCAGAGAGGTAGACTGCATGATCAACCTGGTCTCTTCCCGCATGTAATCCTAAATAGAGGAGTGTGTGTGTGTGCAGAGAGAGAGCACGCATGCTCAGGAGGGAGGGCACAAAAGACACTCACTGATACATTTTCTAAGTGCCTGCAATGGCCAGGACTGGTCTCAGCCTAAAGCTGGGAGCCAGGCTGCCCACATAGGTGGCAGGGATTTGACTACTTGAACCATCGGTTGCTGCCTCTCAGGTACATGTTAGGAGGAACTTGGAGTCTGCGGTGGAGCAGACACTCTGTTAGGAACTGTGGGCATCTCAAGCAACATCTGAATCACGAAGCCAATCATTCACCCCAGCAGACCTAAATACTTGCTGCTGCTCCAGTGTTTATTAGTCCTGGAAACTTGATCAAGCTATAAAATAGGGAAAAAGCCTTTTTTTTTGTCTTATTCACAGAGTTAATACTAAAAATAAGATACTGCTCACATAAACCTTTGAAAAACTACAAAAACTACAGAAAATGCAAGGTTTTAAAATAAAGACCCTTTCCCAGTCATCTTTTTGGGAATGATGTATGGCAGTTAAGAGATATAGACATATCTGCATTTTTTTAATTTAAAAACATTTAAAAATTTCAGAGAGAGAGAGCGCGCACTCCTGTCTGCTGGTTCACTCCCCAAATGCCTGCAAGGGCTAGGGGCCCAAAGGCAGAAGCCAAAAACAAATCCAGGTTTTTCAAGAGGGTGAAAGCCCAATTACTTGAGCCATCATCACTGACTCTCAGGTCTGCATTAGCAGGAAGCTGGACTCAGGAGATGTAGCTGGGAACCAAACCCAGGAATTGCATGGGGTGCAGGTGTCCTAATTTGTGTCTTGATTGCTAGGCTAAATGCTCACCATCATATCTGAGTTTTAATCCTAGTCCCATTAGTTAGTAGCTCCTGTAAACTTAGGTAAATCTGAACCTTATTTACCTTAACTATAAAGGAAGAGGGATCAACATTCTTGTGTGGGCTTCACACAGGGCCTGATGCATACTAAAAGCTCACTGTGCCCGCACCGAGGTGGCCACTGGAGGGTGAACCAACAGCAAAAGGAAGACCTTTCTCTCTGTCTCTCTCTCTCACTGTCCACGCTGCCTGTCAAAAAAAAAAAGTCACTGTTAGATGTTACTAGTTTTCTCTATTCAATATCATTGTAGCATTTAATAGGTGAAGAAGTTAAGAAAAGTTAAATGATTTTTCATTCCATCAAAAACTCTATTCTTAGGTCCTAGGACGGGGTTTGTTTTAGGCTTAGACTTACTGTGTGTCAGACATTCTAATAATGTGTTAACAGAAAAATCATTAGTAGACCCAGATCATGTAAGGGGGCAGGTGTTCGCTGTAATGGGGAACAGGCCACTTGGGATTCCTGTGTCTCACATCAGAGTGCTTGGGTTGGAGGCCCAGCCCTGCTTCCTATTTCAGCGTCCTGCTCATGTGTACTCTGGGAGGCAGAGGGTGATGGCTCAAGTGGTTCGGTGCTGGCCACCCACATGAAGGTCAAGGTTGAGTTCAAGGCTCCTAGCTTTGGCCTGGCCTTGCCATGGCTCTTACTGGCATTTGGAGAGTAAGCCGGCAGCTGGGAGATGGCTCTGTCTCTGTCTCTTTCTCTCTCTTTCTATGTATGTGCGTCTGCCTTTCAAACAAATAAAATAAAAAATATGAATTATTTTTTAAAAAGTGGTAGGTTGGGTTGTTTTACAGGTTTTTTTTTTTTTTCAATCTCTTTGAACAATCAACTCAGAAATTCAGTGTTTCAAGAGGCTAATCCTTCAGAAACAGGAAAAAACAAACAAACAAAAACTCAGAGCTGGCTTCGCTGCCCTTCACACTCTGCCTGCCACAGCCTGCTACTCACGGAGCTGTGGCAGGACCGGCTCTCTTCACTGGATCCTGGACTGATAACTATCATGTGTCCTTTAAAAACTGAAAACAAAACATAACTGGAAGCCCACCCCGGGAAGCTCTAAGCCACTGTTCGGCAGAGAGCTGTGAGCTCTGGGAGGTGCTTCCTGGCTGAGCGCCGACCATTCCTATCGGCCTCTTCCCAGCCACCCTTCACTGCATCCCTGGAACAGACTTGTGTAAACAATGGAGGGAAACACCCCAGGGGAGCTTGCTGGCCCCTTTTGTCCGAAGCATTTAGACTTCTGGTGGGAGAGGCACCTTCCCTTCATTCATGGCAGTGCTATTTCTTGGGGATTTGGAAAAACAGCTCCAGTTTCATGCTGTGTGACTGAAAGGGAGAGCTCAGGTTGCAAAACAATACTGAGGATAGCTTGGTGCCTCCCTTCACATCTTTCCCAGCCTGGTCTCCCAGGCTACTGAGAAGTCCCCAGAGGAGGGCAGTGAGGATCACGTGGAAGAACAGGTGCACAGAGCCTGGAAGGGATGGAATGAGCTGTCTCGTTCCTCCCACATCTCTCTTGTTTTAAAAAATCAAGACTTCTGCCAGAAACCCAGTTATCATGATGTGCATTCGTTTAGAATCAACAACACAGCCATAACGTTGTGGTCCATGGGGTGAGAAAACAGAAATGCAATGGCCAAGGGAGGTGTTTGCCCTAGCAGTTAAGACATCAGCGTGAATGGCTGCGTTGCACACTGGAGTGCCTAGGTTTGAGTCCTGGCTCTCTCCTGAGTCCAGCTTCCGGGTAATGCGCACTCTGGGAGGCAGCAAGTGAAGAAGTTTCAAGTGATTTTATCTCTGCCACACACATGTGAGACCTGCTCTGAGTCTCAAACTCCTGGCTTTGGCTTGGTCCAGCCATGACCGCTCATTTGGGAAAGGGACCAGTATGGGAGCTCATCTGATCTCAAATGAATACATAAAAATCAAACACACAGAAAAGAGCAGTGGGGGCCAGCGCTGTGGTGTAGTGGGCTAAGCTTCTGCCTACAGTGCTGGCATCACATATGGACACCGGTTCAAGTTCCGGCTGCTCCACTTCTGATCCAGTTCTCTGCTATGGCCTGGGAAAGCACTGGAAGATGGCCCAAGTCCTTAGGCCCCTACACCCGCATGGGAAACTCGGAGGAAGCTTCTGACTCCTGGCTGCGGTTCAGCCCAGCTCTGGCCATTGAGGCCATTTGGGGAGTGAACCAGCAGGTGGAAGACCTCTCTGTCTTTCCCTCTGTCTGTAACTCTACCTCTCAAATAAATGAATCTTTAAAAAAAGTAAAGAGCAATGGCCAGGCGTGTAACCTCTGCCCAAAGGCCACCAGGGCTTCTTGACACACCATCCCAATTCAGTCCCTTGAAATGGGCCTCTCTGCTTCTTCAGTGCTTCCCTCTTTTTTTGCATTATCCTGTGAGATGTGTCACAGCGTGCCGAAAGGAGGTTGTCACTGGAAGACACCTCTTTCTGCCCTTCTAGCTCCCTTGTTCACATAGTTAGCAAAGCAAACACTTTACACTGAAGACACAGCAGAAACTAATGTCTATTAAACCAGTAACAAACCCCTTCATAAAAGAGCTTGTCTTCTCATGGGACTAGTTCTGTGGTGTAGCAGGTAAAGCCGTCACCTGCAGTGCCGGCATCCCATATGGGCACTGGTTCATGTCCTGGCTGCCCCACTTCCAATCCAACTCCCTGCTATGGCCTGGGAAAGCAGTAGAGGATGGCCCAGGTCCTTGGGCCCCTGCATTCATGTAGGAGACCCATAAGAAGCTCCTGGCTCCTGGCTTCGGATCAGTGCAGCTCCTGCTGTTGGAGAGTGAACCAGCAGATGGGAGACCTCTCTCTCCCTCTGCCTCTTTTCTCTCTGTGTAACTCTGACTTTCAAATAAATAAATAAATAAATCTTTTAAAAAGAAAAAGAGCCTGTCTGCTCTACATGAACAGACTGAAGTCAAAATCTAGACTCCAATCCTCCAATCCCTAAATCCATGTGATTTAGGGTAAATCCCCTAGGGTTGTTAACAGAGAAAGTGTAGCCTCTCTTCCCTGCTAGCCTCAAAAGGTAGCTGTGAGAGTAAAAATTAAAAACATGATTTCAGTGCTTGCTGGGCCCCTGGCCCACACCTAATTAATCCCTGTGGAATTGGCTGCTGGAGTGAGAGGTGTAGGATACCAGACAAGAAGCAAGCAAAGCCCATGGGCAGATGTTCAAGGCTTTGTCTTGCTAACTCCCTCCACTCATTTGCTCTGTGCTTGCATGAAACTGGCTTCCATTGCACTCAGGCCACGCTCTCCCCATCAACCAATCACCTGCACAGCATGGACACTAGACCAGAGTTCCCGACATTATCACTGCAGCCAGAGCTCATCTACATGTGATTGATGGCTCACTCACATCTCCTAACATCTATTTTCAAATACCAGGAGGCCAGCGCAACAGCCCCCTATGGACTCAAAAGAAAAGGAACACAGTAACCCCACAGAGCTGCTGCTGGCCCACAGCTGGAATAAATTTGTCTAACTCTAGAGCAGCTTTAATACGGGAAGCCTTGTAACACTGAATCAGAGGCAGGACCTTTGGAGTAGGGGCTGTCAGCAAACTTCCAGGTGAACAGATGCTAACTTAGGTCTTCAGGGCACACGATGGCCAGGCAGCTCTGGATCCGGGATGGAAATGGGTCTCCTTCTTCCTACTTTCATCAGATGACTCACAGCAGGCAGCTCCATCCCATGACTGCACCCCAGCAAAACATGGTATTCCCTCCCCTCCACGAAGTACTTCCCTACCCACTCCCTCTTTCCCAAGCCCTCCCATGAAGCCGCTGGCTCCCCTGTCTTCCTGACTCTTGCTCCTGTTTCTGAAACTCTATTCCTTTGCGGCGCAAGCAGACTTCCAAGCTGCATTCGTCACTCAGAGATGAGAGTCATAGCCCTCCTGCCTGTCTCCAGCCCTGCCGTCAACTTGGCCTGCATTCCACACCTGGCTCCTGGTTCTCTGTCGATGACTCCTCTTCTCCATGCCAGTCCAGACACTACTTTCTGTGGCCATACTCGCAACCTGGAAGTCACCCAGACTATTTCATCAGTCGCTTGGGTCATTCCCAAAGCCCCCTCTGACCTGCTTCCTCATTTGTTCTTTTCACCCCTTTTGATGCTGCTGTGAACTTTCAGGATTCCCCTTTGCTGGAGGTCATATCTGTGCTGCCCCCGCCTCCTCTTTCTGAGATCAAACCCCTTGTGTATATGCTTACGTCACCAGGCACCTCTGGCCATCTGTGCCCAGTCCAGAGGCCTGTCATTCAAAGCTGGTCTCCAATAGACGAGGGAGATGTGACCGACTGCTTCTCTCTTGACAACATCAGTTCCTCCTGGCCTTTTTCCCACCACCAGGTGCAGCTTCTGATCCCTGCAGGATTAGGGGGAAAGGTAGGGAGAGGCGCTTGGGAAGATTCTGTTGAGAGCTAGCAGTCAGCACTCCCAGGCTGGGCAGGTGTTCAGAGTGGGCCATTTCTCACTTGCGCTGCTCTGAGACTTGTAGGAGAGTAGGAGAGCCCTGTTTCTGGAGATCTGTCATAGGCATGTGCCTGATTTAGGTGATTCCCCTCTCCCACCAGGTATGGGAATCTTCCCATGCAGTCCTGTTCTTGAGGCTTTAATTTTCTTTGTTAGGACAACTTCAAAAGTGGCCTTTTGGGTCAAGGCCCCTTTAGTTATTCTCCAGGGAAAATCCCAGCACACCTTGTCATGATCTGAACTCTAGTGGCGTGGTAAACACGCACCTGTGACCTAGTGGCAGTGCAGTGACTTGTTGCCAGGGTGCCGCCATGGGCCGCTTCACTTAGACTCCTCATCTTTAGACTTCTCAATCAAGAGGCAGATACTCATCCAAGCCCATGTTCAGAAGGTCTCCAGCAGACCTGCCACCTCCTCTGCCCTATGAGGACCTGGGAGGGGGAGCTGACACCATACACCCATCACCCATCAAATCCCTCTCCTGCAGTTTCAGCCTTGCCTTCATGCTCTCTAACCTCTTTGCAGGCCCCAGAAGTGGCTCATAGCCTCCTGAGCAAGCCCTACACAGTTGAGCTGGCAACTGTCTCTGGAAAAAGGGACCATGTGGTCAACAGCTGTCCTGTGTCTTCAAGCAAGACACAGTCAAAAATCTCAGGATATCATCCTGCCTCAGTAGTTCTTCTCAGGTAGAATTACTGCCTTTATTTTGTAATTAACATTTGTTTACCTCTTCTAAATTCATCTCCATCAGATGATGTCTTATGTCTCGAGATTATGTCTTATGTCAAAAATGAATCAACATGGACCATTGCATCTCACAGTGCAATAAGTGAAGCACAGAGAAAGGCAGTGGCAGCACTTAGGATGCCCACACCCCACACTGGATTCCCTGGTTCAAGTCCTGGCTTGGCACACGGTTCCAGTTTCCTGCCAATATGCACCCTGGGAGGCAGCAGATCATGGCTAAAGCAATTGGGCCCCTGCTACCCATGTGAGAGATGCCAAACATCCTGGCTCCTGGCATTGCGAATGGCAGCTGAACCAGCTGCACCCCAACATTGGCCCAAAGTGGCTTTCTTCTAAAGATACAAGTCATTGGATTTAGGGCCCAGCCTAATCCAGTATGATGTTATCTTAAGTAGTCAAATCTGCAAAGACCTGTTTCACATTCTGAAGTTCTGGGTGGGTGGATGTAAATTATGTTGGGGTGCTAGTCAGCCCAATACCCTGGGTATTGGAACAGGGACAATCCAATGAGTTAAGACATGTTAACCCCAGATGAAAACAATGATATAGGGGTTTCTCTCTACCTCATTTTCAAAATGGACCCAAATCATCATTGTTATTATTTTAGCAAATAAATGCTAAGCTTTGTAATCAGCAGGAGATACGGTGTCTTCATTATGTTAAAGACTAAGCTGCCATCCAAGATAGCCAATGGCTGCTTGGCTCACGGGTCACGAGAGACCAACTTAGGACTGTGGGACTGTGACCTCAGATTCTGTTACACTCAAGAGGAAGAGTGCATGGGACTTCAGAAAACTATATTTGACACAGAATGAAAATGTAGCAAGTCAGGTATCTGGAAACACATCTGCCTCCTTCCAGTTCTTCTTTAGCTACTAGATATAGCAGAGTGGTACTCTCTGTCAATAGCTTCCTAGTGGGCATCCCGTCCTGACCTCCCCCTGCCCTCGCCCCAACTGCACACAAAAGCCCATCTCCAAGAGGCAAAGGAAAAGTACAGATGAGTCCCTACATTCATCTTCCAGCTCGAGGAAGGGGCACAGGGAGAAGTCGAGGGAGCTCGGAGGGAGTGCAAAGCAGCTCTGAAAGTTGACTGTAAGAGCCCCGAGAGTGGGGGATCAGTTCCATTCATAAATGCTCAGTGTCCAGCCAGGCACATAGTAGCCACTTACAGCATACCTGGGGAAGGAATGACTTGGCCACTGGGGATACTAGAAGTCAGGCCAGCCTGTTTCTCTTTGACAACAGTCCTTCCTTTTTATAACAGGTCCTCATTAAAATACAGCCAGGGACTGGGTGTTTAGAAGTCAAGATGCTGGTGACCTCATTTTAATATCTGGGTTCAATTCCCAACTCTGGCTCCTGACTCTGGTTTCCTGCCATTGTAGACCCAGGGAGGTAGGGTGATGGCTCAAGTAATTGGGTTCCTGCTACCTACGAGGGAGACTTGTTGAGTTCCCAACTCCTGGATTCAGCCCCACCCTAGTCTCTTTCTTTCTTTCTGTCTTTCTGTCTTTCTTTTACAGGCAGAGTGGACAGTGAGAGAGAGAGACAGAGAGAAAGGTCTTCCTTTGCCATTGGTTCACCCTCCAATGGCCGCCTCAGCCGGCGCACCACGCTGATCCGATGGCAGGAGCCAGGTGCTTCTCCTGGTCTCCCATGGGGTGCAGGGCCCAAGTACTTGGGCCATCCTCCACTGCACTCCCGGGCCACAGCAGAGAGCTGGCCTGGAAGAGGGGCAACCAGAATAGAATCTGGCGCCCCAACCAGTACTAGAACCTGGTATGCCGGCGCCGCAAGGCGGAGGATTAGCCTAGTGAGCCACGGCGCCGACCTCCCACCCTAGTCTTGATCATTGCAGGCTTTTGGAGGGGGGGGGGGGGGTGAACCAGTGAATGGGAGCTCACAGTCTGTCAACCTGTATTCATTTTCTCTCTCTCAGCTGTATATCTCAGTGTGTTTCTCTCTGCTTCTCAAATTTTTTTTTTAAATCAATAACTTTAAGAAATATGCAGCTGATTTGGAGATTATGGTGATTTTTTCAGGATGGTGAATGCTCAACTTAGGTGTCCTTTGAGCCCCTCTATGATAGGATCACTCCGCCGCTCCACCTCCCTGAGAAAGCAGTGTGGTACCCTCTCCTGAGACCTCACCCTGGGTGTGGGCTCAGCCCTGGGTCTCAGCCTGGGGGCCTTTAGGAGTTACTCACACACAGCCACTGACTGGTTGCTGGTGAGAGAGAAGGAGGGGTGCATGACTATCATCATGGTTTCTACACACTGTACCAGGCATCAGTCCCAATGCATTGGATCACTGTTTACATGACTAATGAAAAATCAGCTTCTATATTTATAAATTCATGCCACCAAAATATCAGGGAAGATGAAAAATTGACTCAATTATATAACTTGATGTCAATTTTCTTCTTTTGTTTGGAGCCTGGGGAACTATTATATCTCAACCCTCATTCCTCCCAAAAATCACATATACAAAAATTCATTAAAAAGAGATGATGTGTTTATTGATGTCATTACTTCAAATCCTATAGAAAGTCAGGAGCATAAATTAACTCTCTGTGAAATTAGCCTGTTCATCAGGGAGGTAGCCTGACATTCTAGAATGCTATTGCACCTGCCAAACTCTATATAAGGGAATATCCTAAACACATTCAGTGAGTGCATCAATTATCTACTGCTATTTAGCAAGTTAACCCAAAATTTAGTGTCTTCAAACAACATTCGTTACATCACTATTTCTATAAAGTCAGGAATGGGAAGTGATTTAGCTAAATATTTTTCTTACAGCTTTATTGAAGCAGAATTGACAAAAATTCTGTATATTGAAAGTATGCAATAAAATGATTTAAAAACAATTTTTTTTAAATTTATTTGACAGGTAGAGTTATAGACAGTGAGAGAGAGAAAGAGAGAAAAGTCTTCCCTCCATTGGTTCACTCCCCAAATGGCCGCTACGGCCAGCGCTGCACTGACCCAAAGCCAGGAGCCAGGTGCTTCTTCCCAGACTCCCATGCGGGTGCAGGGGCCCAAGCACCTGGGCCATTCTCCACCTGCCTTCCTGGGCCACAGCAGAGAGCTGGATTGGAAGAGGAGCAGCGGGGACTAGCACCCGGTGCCCATACGGGATGCTGGTGTCGCAGGTGGAAGATTAACCAAGTGAGCCACGGCACCGGCCCCAATAAGATGATTTGATATATGTATACACCATACAATGACTACCACACCAAATTAATCAATACTTCCATCACTGAACTTGGTTGTCATTTTGTATATAGATATATAGACGATCCACACTGGCAAATTTCAACAGAACAGTCTAACTATCATCATCTTGTACATTCAATTCCAGAATTCATTAATCTTACAACTTAAAATTTGTATCCTCTACTTAACATTTCCCTATTTCCTCCTCCCCACTAGCCTCTGACAAGCACCATTTTGTTCTGTTTCTTTGAGTTCAACTTTTTTAGATTCTACATATAAATGAAATCATATAGTATTTGTCTTTCTGTGTATGGCTTTATTAGCATGATGTCCTCCAGATTCATCTATGTTGTAAAAAATTGGCAGGGTTTCATTATTTTTTATTGCTAATAATATTTCATTGTATATATGCAATATTCTTGTGTGTATGTGTGTAACATTTTCTTTATCCATTTATCTGTTGAGGGACACACTTAAGTTGTCTTTGTCTTGAGTGTTGTGGATAAATCTGCAATAAATGTGATGGTGCAGATATCTTTGATACTGATTTCCTTTCCTGTGAATAAATGCCCCAGGTGGGACTGCTGGAGGGTATGGTAGTTCTCTTTCAGTTGTTTGAGGCACCTGCATATTTCTTCCCCCAATGGCAGCACCAATCTGCATCCTCTGGCTGGCGGTTCTCCTCGGCTCTCTGCTGGCCCAAATGAGACGTTTTCTGGTACTGCAGCTGTCTGAGGGTCTCGCTGAGGCTGCAGGGTCTCCTTCCGTGTTCATTGCACTTGCCTGCTGGCTGCTCACTGGAGGTCTCATGTTCCTCTCCACATTGGCCTCTCCATGGAATTTCCTTAATGTCTTCGTGACACGGCACCCAGCTTCCCCCAGAGCAAGTGACCTAAGAGAGAGAGAGCAAGGCAGAATCAAGAATGCTTTATGATCTAGTCCCAGAAGTCACATATGTCATAAATCACCTGTGTCATCTGTGTTCTATTAGACGGGCAGACCACCCTGGATACGGCATGGGAGGGCATGACACTGTGCTAAACACCAGGGGGCTGGATACCACAGTCAGGGCTTAATCTTCTGTCATCATCCAAGTTCAGATGTAATACAATTAATTTGAAACATAGATGAAATACGGCTCTTATTTTCAAAAGCATAATCTGCTAGTTCCCTTATCCTTCCACCCTGTGTCTTTTATGTGAGTTTATTATATTATTCTCGTCAGACCGAATTTCTGCAACAAAGAAACCCCAAAATACAGTAGCTAAGATAAAAAAGAAGCTTCGGGGCTGGCGCCGTGGCACAGTAGGTTAATCCTCTGCCTGTGGAGCCGGCATCCCATATGGGCGCCGGTTCTAGTCCCGGCTGCTCCTCTTCCGATCCAGCTCTCTGCTGTGGCCTGGGAAAGCAGTAGAAGACGGCCTAAGTCCTTGGGCCCCTGCACCTGCATGGGAGACCTGGAAGAAGCTCCTGGCTCCTGGCTGCGGATCAGCGCAGCTCCTGCCATTGCGGCCATTTGGGGAGTGAACCAACGGACCGAAGACTTTCTGTCTCTCCCTCTCACTGTAATCTACCTCTCAAATGAATAAATAAAAATCTTTAAAAAAAATAGAAGCTTCTTCAGATACCAATCCAGAAGGGGTTGAGTCCATAGGGTGGCCCTGTTCTGAGGGCGTCTAGAAACCTGGCTTCTTTTTCTGTACTGCATTTGCTCCAAGTATTCTGATGTGATCTGCATGACCAAAACTGGTTCAACAATGCAAAAGTGTGTGTGTGTGCGTGTGTAGGGGTGTGTCTGTGTGTGCGTGTGTAGGGGTGTGTGTGTGTGCATGTGTAGGGTTGTGTGTGTGTGTGTGGGGGGGGGGTGGATAGGATGTGGAATGGCAGCAACTTCCTCTATAAGGATGTGCCCTGAAAAATTGTACACATCAGTTCCACAAGTGTCCCACTGGCTAAAGTCACAGGGCCATCCCTACCAGCCAGGGAAGCTGGGAAATGTAGTCTCTACCTGGGTGCCCATGTGCCCAGCTCAAATCTATGGGGCCGGAAAGGAGAAGGAATCACGAAGTCAGTGTAATCTGTCACATTCGTGAATAGATATAAGATAGGGATGACACAGACGCTGCGTCAGGAGTCAAAGCTTCCTGCTCTGCCACTAACTAGTCATGAGACCCGATGTACGTTAGTCATTGGTTTTCATCATCACTCAAATGAATTCATTGAGCTACATCAGTGACTTCCAATTCACAGGCCTTAGACTGGGGGGAACTCCTTGTGCTTGCAAGGGAGCTGAAGAATGTTTAGGAATCAAGCACTTTTTGTCAATACAATGAATATGAATACTATGTTTCATCTATGTGCCTATTACTTTCAGTGTAGGTACTGCTGCAATGATTAAATTATAACATTTATAGTTTTGCAGAGTTTGAAGCTAATTTTACCCCATATGGTACTTTCTTAAATTCTAGAATTACAATTACTATCATATGAGAAGACTGTGACCTTTTTCAACATTAAAAATTAATTTTTGTTGTTGTGATTCCAACACAGTAAATATTTGTTGACTGGATTAAACAAAACACAGGGCACCACTGACTAAGATGATGACATTGGTTTCTGCCAGCTCTAACATCTTATGAATTCTTTATTCTAACTCAGAGGCAATATTCTAGTTTGAATTTTACTGTAACTAATCATTTCTACATAATTAAAACCAGCTCTGGTCCACTGCTCCACTTCCCAAATACTGGAGGACTTTTCCATTTCACATGCAAATACCAGCACTGCTCACTTGGTATTCACATCTTCCAAATCCCTTCTTGGAAACCATCTTTCCCTGTTGTCGAAAACAAGGTCTGTGGAACTTACATGCCACCCTTTGGAGGTTTTGCGTTACAAATTCATTCAGAAACACGCATTCTGTCTGCTTGAAAGGGTAACATTAGGAGACCATGTGGCACACGCACGGTGTGGGGGAAGAATTCCAATGGCTCTTCACAAAAACCCTACCATGTATTAATTTATGCTGTACAATGTTATTCAGTTCTACATGCTGACATAAAGAATTTAAAGTAAAAAGCACTCGCTTGTGAGTGAAGGAGGCTCATGGTGCTCCTCCCTCCATCCACCTGAGGTCTGTTCTGGGAGGAGGGCGGTTGCCACGGATGGGCCATCTTCAGGGGCATCCTTGGGCGCTATCTTCTAAGGTGTGGGCCACTGAGATGCAGCCTAAATAAGCTTGCTTTGGAGCTGATACCCATTCTGGCTTTGGAGATGGTCTTGTACTTTATGAAAAAAGGAGGCCTGGCTACTTCATTGCATTCTCCCTTCCTCACTCTCTCTCTCTCCTGGCCTAGGTAAGTCAGAAGGGCTGTCCTGAGTGCATCCGAAGCAGGAGCGGGCTGCCCACAGTGGCTCTGACCTGGGCACCTCTGCATACACAGCTTCCCTCTGCCCCTGACCTTGGGGCCTCAGCTCTGGTGTTGCTTTACCACTGAGCTCAGGGCTGCGGGGGCTGAGACAGAGGTGGTGTTTAGCAAGGAGGGTCACATTGGCGTGGGCCCTGCTGTATTTCTGGGCTGTAAACCATTTCATCTGTCTTAGTCCTGCCTGCCAGTTGAGGCCCAAGCCCAAGTGCCTACCAAATTTTCCCTGAGCGTTAATACCACCTTGGACACGTAGGTGGCCTTCTGGAACTTCCAACAGGGCTAGGGGAGGGTGGAGTTGAAGGAGTCTGAGCTCCTGTCCCGTTATCTATTTCTATGCTTTCCATCATTTATCTTATGTTATTTAAGAGGGTAAGTTTATCCAGATAATATAGGAAATGCACATTAATTCAGTCTGTTTGATTTTATAAAAGAGAAAATTTTTTTAAAGTTAAAGTTAGAAGGCTGGATTCAAATCCCACTAAATATGTGATGTTTGCTAAGATATTTAGTTTCCTGGTTCATCAGAAGTGTGTGTGTGTGTGTGTGTGAGTGTGAATGTTTGATAGTACATATCTCATAGGAGTCAGAAGTCAGTGAGCTTTCAGAGAACAAACATTGCTGCCTGCCAGTTCTAAGAAATCATATGTAGCTGTTTCTGCCCTTTTTTTTTGCATTCTTGAAACAGTCCTTTGTGAGAAGTCAAGGTAGAGGGCACTGCCTCCTTGATGGCCTCGTAGAGCTAACAACTTGGCAGCTGGGTCATCCTTGTCCTCAGCTCTTAACTCCTAGTCTCGGGCTCAATATCTGATAATGGATGGGTTTCTAGGGAGGCCCAACATTCATGGCAAAGCTGAAATTCTGCCAGGGTCTCTTGTACCCCTTCTGCCAGCATCAAATGATCTAGCTGGGGCTGGCGCTGTGGCGTGGTAGGCTAAGCTTCTGCCTGAGGCACTGGCATCCCATATGGGTGCCAGTTTGAGCCTCGGGTGCTCCACTCTGATCCAGCTCTCTGCTATGGCCTGGGAAAGCAGTAGAAGATGGCCCAAGTGCTTGGGCCCCTGCACCCACATGGGAGACCTGGAGAAAGGTCCTGGCTCCTGGTTCAGATAGACCCAGCTTCAGCCTTTGAAGCCATCTGGGAGTGAACCAGCAGATGAAAGACCTTTCTCTCTCTCTCTCTCTCTCTCTCTCTCTAACTCTAGCTCTCAAATAAACAAATAAAATCTTAAAAAATAATCCAGCTTCCCCACCATCATAGATCTTGATTCTTAATACAAATAATATTTATTTGGGATATCATGGGCCGTGCTGAGTACCTTATGTAGGTTATTCCGTTTAATCTTCAAAACACACCTGAGGAGGGATTTTTTTTTCCCCAATTGTAGATATGAGAAAATGTGCTGTAGACAGATTCAGCAATCTGCCCAGAGACATATAGTGCCTAAATAGGAAACCCACCGGCCAAATACGAGCAGCCTGGCCTTAGGCTGAGCTCTCACCTACACCTCGCCAGAGCAGCCACAGCCATCACCATGCTTCCTATCTTCAGCAGGATTTGCCTTGGACTATTCTGCCCATCTGTCCCATGAAGATGCTCTAACTTGCCCAACGCTGTGCTCTAATTTCTGGTAATGTTTTAACCATAGGTGACAACCACGTATTGATGAATAGACACATCATGCTTACTCTTCTAAATGCACTATTAAAGTTCATTTATTAAATTAGCTTTGAGATTAATCTAGCTTCATCCTCCTAACTACCATGTGGAATATGTATAAATCCATCATCTCCATTTTACAGGTGCGAACTCGAAGAAAGAGATCTTGCCCAAGATCAGGGAACTAACAAATGGTAAGTAGCAGAGTTGGAATTCAAACTCCGGCCACCTGCATCCAAAAGCTAGCGAGTAACATGATGCAGGGTGCCTTCAATATTCCCCATATGCCCCATATGCACAGTTAGGTGGATGTAGACAAGGACTATGGCTGCACACAGATTGTAATTATAAACAACTGTTCAGAGGAGGGTACATTTCAAATAGGCTGGAGCATGCCCTGAGGGTGTGATCAGCACTGCTGGTTGCCTATCTCAACTCTGCACTCTCCCTAAGAGGACGACAGTTTAGTTTACCATAGCAACGTGTCCAGTAAGAGATGACCATGCAATCAAGTTCTGGCCAGTTGGCTGATGGAGGGAGCCTGCTGGGTGCAGCTTCCAGGAGAGCTGTTCATTTCCTGACACAATGACACACAATCAGTTGGCATGCACCTTTGATCCTTTGTTTTTGCTCTTTCCCTTTTACTGAGACCTATAGTGGAGTGGCCACATTACAAAAACGAAGGCTAAAGCCAGATGCTAAGGCTGTCAGGCAAAGAAGTTGGGAGCAGCCTTGTCCTTGCAGGTAGTCCTGGACAGCCTACTTCTGTGCTTTTTGATGTGTAAGGAAAATAAATCCCATGTAGTTAAAGTAAAATAATTGAGTTTCTGCTACAAGCAACTGAATAGAATCCTAACACGTACAGAAGCCTTCATGGAAGACAGCCTCCATCCAAGCGTTGAGGGTGAGGACTACCCTGCTTGTGAGGAAGGAGAAGCCGTTCCAGGAGTGAGGTCTGTCTTACCCAATGGGAAGGAAGTGGATCCAGAACATGGGTGCAGCGGATGGGAAACCAGCCCACAACCCCCAGGCCATGCATAGGGAACACAGCCCAGAGGCACCTAAAGGATGGCAAGAGAGTGAAGAACTCTTGTATGAAACGGCACAGAAGGCATGAGACTTACTGAAGGATGGGGCATGGACCACAGCATGGATACTGGACTAAAGAGTTTGGGCTTTGTTGATACAGAGGTGGGAGGCATTGAAGTGTTTGGGCAAGGACCTGCACAGCCAAGTGGAAATACATACAGGCATTTTGTATATGGAACTGGATCTCCACACACTCAATCCAAAAATCCTTCTGAGCATTTTGAACATGTGTTAGCCACTTTCTGGGCCAGGGTGACATATCAAGATCATGCAAAATGATACCCATTCAAATGCCTGAACTCCTAAACAAATGTTTCAGAGAAAGTATCCTATTTCTCTCTCTCTCTTTTTAAATATTTATTTATTTATTTGAAAGGCAGAGTTACAGAAAGAGAGAGAGAGAGAGAGAGAGGTCTTCCATCCACTGGTTCACTCCCCAGATGGCCACACAGTCAGCGGCTTTACCCGCTATGCCACAGCGCCAGCCCCCCTATTATTCTCGTTTAATGATAAAAGACAGCGTTTCGAGAGGGACTAGAAGGGTTTGAATCCTGGCCTTGTCATCTACAGACTATGTGTTCTGGGGCAAGTTATTTTTAACAACTCTTTGCCTCAGTTTCCTCAGCTGTGTTACACAATAATAAAAGTACGGGACTCAGAGTTTAATTGTGAGGGTTCAGCAAGACAGTACTGATTCAGGGTTCCCTGTCTGATTAGGGCAGGTCTGGGCTTTCTATTGTTCAGTCCCCAGATCATAGAGTATTCTCAAGCCCTCTTCTCTCATCAGCAAATCCTGCTGGATCTAACTTTAAATATATCCAATTGCTTTGTGCCGCAGTGGTTGCTGTGTTCCTGCTAGATGTCCTCTTCAGGGCTGGCACGCCCGTCATCCACCTGCTGAGAATATCGGCTGTGGAAGGCACACAGGTGTGTCAGTTGGTCTGGCTTGGCTGCAGAGAGCTGTCTCACCTACTTTACATGCTGGCCCATGGGCTAGCCCCCGCCAATGCCTAACTGATGATCCGAAGACTTGACGGCCCTGCCTGTGGCAGGCAGAACAATGGCTGCACTCTGAGAACCCGAGAATATGAAGGGGGGATTAATGTTGCCAATAAATTGACCTTCAGACAAGGAGATCATCCTGGATCACTGGGGAGGAGGTGACCACGATAGCCCTTATGAATGAAAAAGATAGGAGTCAGAGAAGGAGATGTGATGATGGAGAGAGGTAGGGCTGATGCAATTGCTGCAAGTTAGAGGCCTCCAGAAGCTTGAAAACACAAGGGAACAGGTCAGCCTAGAGCCTCCAAACCTGCCAACACCTTGATGTCAGCCAGTGAGACCCAGTGCCGATTTCTGACATCCAGAATGGGTGTGGGTTGAAGACACTACGTTTGTAGTCATTTGTTATAGTAGCCACAGGACACCAATACAATTCTGAACAACCCTAAAGGGCCATGCCAGCTCCAGGAATGCCCCTAGGATTTGCCGAGCCTTGGTTGCCACTATCAATCAGGTCAACATGTGCCTCTGACCTGTTCTGCCCTCTTACATCCTTACAGGTATTTCTCCCACAGGCACATGCTAGAAGTCCTCTGCAGGCAATTCTCCGTTGCAGAGTTGTTTCCAAGGACCTCGGTCTAATATGATCTCTCACCTTGACTGTTGTAGTAGCATCCTGAGTGGTCTCCATGCTTATATCCTTAACTTTGCACTCTCTTCTCAATGTGGCAGACTCAAAGACTCTGATGAAAAAAACTAGATCAAGATACTTCCTACTTTTTTTTTTCCTACTCTGAGTAAAGGTCAAACTCATTATGGTGACTTTAAAGGCTCTTTATATTCTGCCCAGCCACTGTGCCATTACCTCTTCGGCCTTACCTCCATTTCACTCGACTCCAAACACAGGGATTGTTGGTCTTCTTGAATATGCCAAGAAACTCTTGCCAAAGGGATTTTGCACAGACTCTTTCTTCTGTTCATTTGCTGCTACCTCCAAACATTCTGTTTAAAATAGCAATTGCTTCTCAGGCTGCACTGGCATGCCCTATCCCTCTCACCTGCATTATTTTCTCTGTGGGCCCATACTTTCTGGCATACTAGTTTAATTATTAATTTTGCTGTTTGTTTTTCTCCTTCTACTAGACTATAAACTCCATGATAGAAAGTATTTTTATAGCCATAACCCCAGGGCTCAGGACTATACTTGGTAAGTAGTGACCATTAATTAAAAATTTTGGTGAATGAGCATTTAGATTAGTGTCTAAAATATAGTAAGTGCTCAATAAGTATTAGCTGGTTTTTTTTTGAGAGAGAGAGGAGAGAGAGCAATCTTATCCATTGGTTCATTCCCCAAATGTCCACAATGGTTGGGTATGGGCCAGACCAAAGCTGGGAGCTGGGAGCTCAATCCAGGTTTCCCACATGTTAACAGGAACCTAGGCACTTGGGTCATCACTGCTGCTTCCCAGGGTCTTTATTTGCAGGAAGTGGGGGTCAGGAGTGGAAGTGAGCACTGGACCCAGGTACTCTGATCTGGGACATGGGCATCTTCACGGCTGGACCAAACACCTACCCCTTGCTATTATTTTTACCAGTGGAGAAGGGGTCATGAGATTACTGGCATTGCAGAGGCTACCTATGTAGTGTTTGGTCCCATGATCCTGCAAGAAAGGAAAGACAAATAACACACATATGTTGATTAGGAGCTTAGTTTTCTTTTTGTGTGTATGTGGGCCAGCTGCTGGATGAGCTGAGCTCCTTTTGTCATACACTTAAGAATCAACATCTGAGTCTCTCACACAGATATAGGAAGTGATCAAGGGCACAAGAGGAAAGTGTGGATTGGACTATTTGGAATAATTTGAGCCAGGGGGAAGTATGCTCTAACTCCAAGTCAATCCTGATGGATTCCAGGATCTCTGGAAAATGGGAAAATCTAGCAAGAAATACTGCAGTAGGGAGGCTGATGATAGTTTATACAGATTCTGAATCCAATATTTTTGGGGAGGGCTTTCTTATTTTAATGAGATTCTATGAAGAAAGAACCCAGAGCTGCATCTTGTATCCTGATTCATCAGCTGGGGCATAATCAGAAACATATATATTTGATCTTTGTCCTCACTTCTTGGTTTGGAACTCTAAAATCCCTGGGGAACTTCCGAGTGATGGGAGTGTCTTTTGCTCTGATGAGGCAACTCTTGACGGGCCCCCAGATAGTTTCAGAATGGGGGCTAGTTGCAAGGAAGACCAAGTGTTGACCACAAGCTTAGAACTTTCAGCCCCGCCTTTCAAACAGAGGCTAGGGATTGAATTAATAATCAATTATGGGCCGACAACGCGGCTCACTAGGCTAATCCTCCGCCTTGCGGCGCCGGCACACCGGGTTCTAGTCCCGGTCGGGGCGCCGGATTCTGTCCCGGTTGCCCCTCTTTCAGGCCAGCTCTCTGCTGTGGCCAGGGAGTGCAGTGGAGGATGGCCCAAGTGCTTGGGCCCTGCACCCCATGGGAGACCAGGAGAAGTACCTGGCTCCTGCCATCGGATCAGCGCGGTGCGCTGGCCGCAGCATGCCAGCCGCGGCAGCCATTGGAGGGTGAACCAACGGCAAAGGAAGACCTTTCTCTCTGTCTCTCTCACTGTCCACTCTGCCTGTCAAAAAAAAAAAAAATCAATTATGAATGATATCAGCAAAATGGCAAAATAGATTCGCCTATCACTTGTCTTCTCCACAAAAAGGGAATTCAATGAAGAGCAAACAACTATATTCCATCTGGAGAGCCTGAGAAAATGCGCTAAACAGTAGCCGGAGAGAGGTAATATCCTAGCGGAGCCAAGATAGAACTATAGAAAGGAGAACAAGTCACCTGCCTCTCCCACACTGTCTGACCCAGTAAGATTATCTAGGAACCAAGACAGATTACTCCTTACAGGGAAATGGTGAGCTGGAGACACCTGTGGTTCCCGTTGCCACCTTAGTCATCTAAACAGGAGACTCCAACAGCCCTTACTGGCCCTGAACACACTCTGAGATTTGCTCAGAGTTCACATGGTGGTATTGCCATGGAATGAGAATCCACCACACTGTACACCCATGACTTTCCAAGACCTAAGTTACTATGGTTGGGTACCATCTTGAAACCAGACCTACTGCTAGAGTGCATCCTACCTTGGGAACTGCTAGTTACAGTGTACCTCCATTCTTGTGACTGTCACCATTCCACCATGCTCACACGGGTGGCTGCAGCACCATGACACTGGCTTTTCAGAGCCTAGGCCCAGCAGAAGGGCTGAGACCCAGCTTACAAGTCCGTGTGGCATCCCACCCCCTAAGGAAGACGTGGATTTGCAAAGAGTGGAAGCTGACATACTCTGGTGGTCTGACATACCCACATGCTCCTCTGCCTGGCAAAACAGTCAGCCAGATGTTGGATTCCCCCCACCCCTAGGGAAGCTTGCTGAACAGATGGTTGGCTTAAAGCACCCAGGTGTGCTTAAGCCCAGCTGATCAGCCAGCCATACTCATTGGAGAGCCTACCACACAGCCATCAACCTGCAGTGTCAGGAGGCACCTATTCCTAGCATGACAACCAGATATATGGTAGCCCTGTCTCCAGAAAGACCACCATACTTACAAATACCCACAGCAAAAGCTACTGACACAACTGCAGACATTACTGACAAGTAGTATAGCTGGAGAAACTGAATAGAAATCAGACTGTTGTGTGCACTTAGAATCAAAGTTAACACCACCCAACTGAGACCCCAGCACACATTTACAGGAAATACTATGCCACTGGAAATCCAGAGGAAGGCATTTGGCCTGGTGGTGAAGATGCCCAAGTCCCATATTGGAAAGTCCATGTTCGAGTTGCAGCTCCAGTCCTGATTCCAGCTTCCAGCTAATGCAGATCCCGGGGAGCAAAAGATGATAGCTCAGATAGTTGGGTCCCTGTCACCCACATGGGATACCTGGATTGTGTTCCCGGTTCCTGGCTTTGGCCTGGCTAAGCCCAGTCTGTTACAGGTGTTTGGGAGTGAACCAGCAGATGGAAGCTTTTTCTGTCTGCTCTCATTCTCTTTCTCGGAAACAAAAACAAAAATAAAACCTCAATAAAATTAGAAATTGTTATTATTGTACTCATTGCACGTGTATCAGTGCAGGTATACAAAAAAAATGAAAAAGCAAGGAAACATGACATAACCCTCAAAGAGACATAATAATTTTCCATTAACGGACCCTAAAGCAAAGAAAATTTACAAAATGTCTGAAAACAAATTCAACATAGTTATCTTAAGAAAACTCGGCAAGATACAAGAGAATATGAACAATCCATTTAAATAAGAAAAATAATTTATGAACTGAGTGAGAAATTCAACCAAGAGATTAATATCATTAAAAAGAACCAAATAGAAATCTTGTAGATGAATAATTGAATAAAGGAAATTAAAAAATAGAATCGGGAGTCACAACAATAGGCTTGACCAAGCAGAAGAATTTCTGAACTTGAAGACAGGTGTTTTGAGTTAATCAAATCAGGCCAGTGCTGTGGCACAGTGGGTTGATCCTCTGCCTGCAGAGCCAGCATCACAAATGGGTGCTGGTTCTAGTCCAGGCTGTTCCTCTTTTTTTTTTTTTTTTTTTTTTTTTTTTTTACTTATTTGACAGATAGAGTTAGATAGTGACAGAGAGAGATAGAAAGGTCTTCCTTCTGTTGGTTCACCCCCCAAATGGCTGCTACAGCCGTAATTATGCCAATCCGAAGCCAGGAGCCAGGTGCTTCCTCCTGGTCTCCACTGCCTTCCCTGGCCAGAGTGATGCTGGAGGATTAACCAAGTGAGCCATGGTGCCAGCCCCACTGGCTGCTCCTCTTTCAATCCAGCTCTTTGCTATAGCCTGGGAAAGCAGTAAGAGATGGCTCAAGTCCTTGGGCCCCTGCAGACTGGAAGAAGCTTCTGGCTCCTGGCTTCGGAGCTCTGGCCATTGTGGTCATTTGGGGAGTGAACCAGCTGGGATGGAAGACCTTTCTCTCTGTCTCTCGGTCTCTCTCACTGTTAGTAACTCTCTCTCTCTCAAATAAATAAATAAAATCTTAAAAAAAAGAAAAGAAAAAACAAAACCCAATAATATCCTTCCTATAAGAAACTTGCTTCACCAGCAAAATCAGAAAGACTATCTGTGCTGAGATGGAAAAAGATATTTTACATGAACAGAATCAAAAAGATATTCCATGCAAACAAAAACAAAGTAACTATACTCATATCCCAGGAAACAGACTTTAAGTCAAAAGTAACAAATAAGGTCATTACAAAATGGTAAAAAAAAATCCATTCCAACAAGAGATACAATAATTATATGTATGCAACCAACACCAGACCATCCAAATACGTAAAGCAAATATTACTAGCTCCCAAGGGAGAGAGACACTCCAATACCATAGTAGCTGGGCACTTCAACAACCCACTTTTGTCAATGAATATCCAGAGATCTTCAAGACACAAAATAAATGAAGAAACTTCAGAGTTATGGAACAAAGACATTCACAGGACATTTCATCCAACATCTACAGAATGCATGTTCTTTCCATGAAACAGGGTCCATTTTTGCACAAATAAATGTATCTTCTAATTCCATTTTTCACACTTTTCAAAGTAGTTTCATGTACAAATCAATAAACATGCTATATCACATTAACAGAATGAAGGCCAAAAACCATATAATCATCTGAATAATTGCAGAAAAAGCACTTGATAACATTCCACATACATTCATGATAAAAACACTCAACAAAATAGGTATAGGTGGAATGCACCTCACCCAAAATTAAGACCATAACCCTCCCCCACACCTCAACTAACACCAGGCTAAATGGGGAAAAGTTGAAAGCATTTCTTCTAAAAACTGGACCAAGACGAGGATGTTCATTTTCATCTTATTCAATATGGTGTTGGAAGTCCTAGCCAGAGAAATTAGGTAAGAGAAAGAAGTGGTATCCAAATTGGAAAGAAGGAAATAAAACAGTCCCTGCTTGCACATAACATGATCTCAAACACAGGAAAACTTAATGATACCATGCAAAGAAACAGTTAGAACTAATAAACATATTCTGTAAAGCTGCAGGAAATAAGATCAACATACAAAAATCGGTAGTATTTTTACACAGTGAACTGAGAAAGAAATCAAGAAAGCAAGCCCATTTCCAATAGTTACCAAAACAACCCCAAAAAATTCATCCCCAAATCCAAAACTTAGGAATAAATTTAACCAAGGAGGTAGAAGAAATGTTCAATGAAAAGTCTAACACACTGAAGAAAGAAATTGCACAAGATACACACGTTGTATACTACACAAAGCAGTCTATAGATTCAGCACAATCCCTATCAAGATATCAATGATGTGGCCAGAATTGTGGCCCAGTGGCTTAACCCACTGCAAGTGATGCAGCATGTCATTTGAGTGCTAATTCCTATCCTGGCTGCTCCACTTCCTATTCAGCTCTTGCTAACATGCCTGGGGAAGGAGCAGAAGATGGCCCACGTTCTTGGGCCTTTGCACTCAGGTGGAAAACCTGGATGGAGTTCCAGGCTCCTGGCTTTGGCCTGGCCCAGTCCTAGCCATTGTAGCCATCTGAGAAGTGAACCAACAGATGGAAGATATATTTCTCTCTCTCTCTGTAACTTTTTCTTTCAAGTAAATGAATAAATTTATACATTGCATAAATAATCTTTTGGAAAAGATACCAATAGTGTTCTTCAAAGGAATAGGAAGAAACAATCCAAAAAGCCCCTTCATAGACAAAGAAATCCTGAATTAAAGGAAAACAGCTGAAGCATTGCACACCGGAGTTCAAAACATACTACAAGGGACAAGTCTTTGGCATAGTAGTTAAGACGCTGTCTGGGATGACTCCATCTGTTTTTAAAATGGGGAAATCTGAATATATAAAATCAGATATGTACTTGGCCATCATATATATGAAAAAAATGCTCAAAATCAATAATCATCAGGAAAATTTAAATCAAACCCACAATGAGAGGTCATTTCATCCCAAACAGAATGGCTGTTAACAAAAAGACAAAAAACAAAACCAAAATCAAATACTGGTAAAGACGTGGAGATGGAGAACTGTCACATGTGGTTGGTAAGAATGTTAATACATTCATTATGGAAGGCAGTACAGAGTCGCCTAAAAAAATAAGAAAACACAAAACTGTAACATGGTACAGCAATTCTACTACTGGGTATATATTCAAAGGAAAGGAAGTTAGAATGTTGAAGAAACATTTGCGTTCCCACGTTTATTATCACGCTATTCACAGTAGCCAAGATATGAAATCATCCAAGGCTTCTATTGATGGATGAAAGTATAAAGAAAATGTGGCATATATACACAATGGAACATTATCTAGACATACACAGAATTAAATTCTGACAATTTTGACAACCAGCAAAGGCCTGCAGTACATTAAATTAAGTAAGTCAGGCACAGAAAGATGAATACCATATGGTCTCACTTACATGTGGAATCGAAAATAGTTGATCTCACTGAAGTAGAGAATAGAACAGTGTTTACCAAAGATTGGGGTGGGCTGAGGGGAGAATGGACAGAGGATGGTTAATTGGTATAGGGATCCCATTGGACAGGAAGAATAAGTCCTAATATTCTATATAGAGTAGGGCAACTATGGCTAATAATTATGGAATAATCAAATTAGTAGTAGAAAGGATTTCTATGCTCCCAATGCAAAGAAATGATAACTATTTGAGGTGATGGATATGCCATGATCCAGATCTGATCATTATACATTGTATGTATCAAAATATCACTCTGTACCTCACAAATACCTATAATTATGTGCCAATTATGAATTTAAAAAAACTTATTAAAAAAAGACATCGCCGGCACCATGGCTCAATAGGCTAATCCTCCACCTTGCGGTGCCAGCACACCGGGTTCTAGTCCTGGTTGGGGTGCCGGATTCTGTCCCGGTTGTACCTCTTCCAGGCCAGCTCTCTGCTGTGTCCCGGGAGTGCAGTAGAGGATGGCCCAAGTGCTTGGGCCCTGCACCCGCATGGGAGACCAGGATAAGCACCTGGCTCCTGGCTTCGGATCAGTGCAATGCGCTGGCCGCAGCATGCCGGCCACGGCGGCCTTTGGAGGGAGAACCAACGGCAAAAAGGAAGACCTTTCTCTCTGTCTCTCTCACTGTCCACTCTGCCTGTCAAAAAAAAAAAAAAAAAAAAAAAGAAAGAAAAAAGAAAAAACATCAACCATGCCTATATGTTGAAACCTCCATAAAATCCCCTGAAAGATGTATTTCAGAGAGCTTTTTGGTTGGGGGAGACACTGAGCTCCCAGAAGGGTTTCCCCCAGTGAGGGCATGGAAGCACCATATGTCATCCTCCTCCATTCCTTGCCTTACACACCTCTTCCAATTCACTCTTCCTGAATTATATACTTTACAATAAAGCAGTAAGAGCAGATGAAACATCTACCTGATTCTGTGAATTGTTCTAGCAAACCTGCAGAGGGAGTCATGGGATCTCCTGGCATACAGACAGCCTGTCAGAAATACAGGTGGCCGGGGACTTGAGACTGGCATGAGAGGTGGGGGCAATTATGTGGGATGGAGCCCTTTAACCTATGGGATACATGTCATACTAACTGAGGGTAGTGTTAGAATAGATTAGAATGGAATTGTAGGACAACTAGTTGTTGACCAGGCAGTTGAATAATCTGTTGGTATAAGGGAAAACCTGGTCATTTGGTGTCAGATCTATATCAAAATAGCCCATGGTTCCTATTCTTTCTTGAGCTCAATGTGCTGTCATCACCCAGTAGGTACTTTCATTTAGAAATCTTTGGGGGGCTGACGCTGTGGCGTAGCGAGTAAAGCCGCTGCCTGCAGTGCCAGCTTCCCATATGCTCCACTTCCAATCCAGCTCTCTGCTATGACTTGGGAAAGCAGTAGAAGATGGCCCAAGTCCTTGGGCCCCTGCACCCATGTGGGAGGCCCTGAAGAAGCTCCTGGCTCCTTGCTAAAAATCGGTGCAGCTCTGGCTGTTGCAACCATCTGGGTAGTGAACCAGTGGATGGAAGACCTCTCCCTCTTTCTCTCTCTGTCTGCCTCTGCCTCTGCCTCTCTGTAACTCTGCCTTTCAAATAAATAAATCTTTAAGAAAAAATTAAAACAAAGAAGTCTTTGGTTGAAGAGACTCAGAAATGTACCATAACATAAGAAAGGGTAAGAGAATGTACATGTGTTTAAGAGAGACTGACTTCTAGGGAAGTAGAAGCTCACCTTTAAAAACTGTTGGGCTTGATGTAGAAAGATAGGGATTTGTACTTAGGTGCAGAAGAACAACATAGCCAATTCTGCCATCTGTTGGTCATGTGAGTATTTTGAAGAAACAACTCTCCTATTAGGCAGTTAAAATCATCTTAGTCTTTTGAAATTTTTTGAAAGATTATTTTAATTGTACATATTTATGGGGTACAGTGTGATTATTTGATGCATGTATTCAATGAATGATGATCATATACGTTTAGAGACAATTTCATCTCATTAAACTTGTTTAAAATATATTTCTGATTAACACTTAGCAAGTGTACATATCTCTGGGGTACAGTGTGTACTGATCAAATCAAAGAAACTAACATTTCTCTCTCCTTGTCATTACTCTTTGCTTAGAGATCCTTTCTTGTATTTGTTCATAAAATATTTAATGGGTTATTGTGAACTCCATTCACCCCACTCTGCTGTTGAACACTAGAATGTATTCTTTCTCTCTAACCATAATTTGGTGCCCATTATCCAATCTCCCTTCATTCCCCTACCCCTCTCCAGCTCTCCCAACGTCTAGTAATCACTGTTTTATGTTCAGGTCAACTTGCATCTTTTAGCTTCCACATGTGGGAGAGAACATGCACTTTTTATTGTTTTGAGTCACTCAACATGATGTCCCTCCAGTTTCATCTAGTTTCCTGCAAATGATGGGAATCATTCCTTTTTCTGATGCAACAATATTCCATTATGTAAAATACCCTATTGTCTCTATTCATTCATCTACTGATGGGCATTAGGTTGATTCTATATCTTAGTATTGTGAATAATGCAGCAATAAACATGGAAGTGTAGCCATTTCCTTGATATCTTAAACTCATGGAGTTATTATTTTTTTAAAGTAATAAGGTTTTATTGGGAATAGGGCATCTGTCAGAACAGCAGGGATAGATAGAGAATGCCCAATTACTCAGACTGTGGGAGAGCGAGGTTACATGGTTGAACAGAGAGAACACACCTGGGCAGGCCAGGCGGGCGGCTCAGCAGAGAGCAGAGGCTGAGCGCACAGTCCTTGTTTAGACTCCCAGTTTTTAAGGGACTCGCTTTCCCCCCTTAAAATTGTGGCGTTATTAACTCGAGAAATAAATAATTCCTAAACTGTCAGGGACAGAAGGGGGTCATTCCTATTTTAGACATCTTTCAAGATAGGCACTCTGTCACCTTTGCTGCTGTTCACTCCAAAATTAGACAACACATTGGAATGTCTTAATGATCTTTAATCTCAGTTCTGTTTTGACTCTTACTGTTAAGGTTAGCACCTAATTATATCCCTTTATAATAATCCTTAAAATTACAAATGTGAAAATAGATAACTGTGATTCTTATATGGGTTGTTTTTAATAAATTAAGGTTAAATTCCAATTTTTAAATAATTTTTAAAGGAGATGGGTTGGGATAACTTTCCATGTTAGGATAACATCCAAATCATAGCATATTGGCTCAGGATTTCCACACCTACAGTATAATACTTGCTTAATAAACAGCTGAATTTTTTTTTTTTTAATATTTATTTATTTGAAAGGCTGATACAGAGAGGCAGAGGAAGAGAGAGATCTTCATTTGCTGGTTCACTCCCCAAATGCCTGCAATGCCCGGAGCTGGGCCGACACAAAGCCAGGAGCCAGGAGCTTCTTGCAGGTCTCCCATGCAGGTGCAGGGGCCCAAGCACTTAGGCCATCTTCTACCGCTTTCCCGGGCCATAGCAGAGAGCTGGATTGGATGTTGGAGCAGGCAGGTCTTGAATTGGGGCACATATGGGATGCTGACACTGCAGGCGGCAGCTTTACCTGCTACACCACAGCACCAGCCCTAAAAATTAATTCCCAATTCCTCTATACATTAACCATTTTTTAAGCTTGTATTTTTATTTATTTATTTATTGACAGGCAGAGTGGACAGTGAGAGAGAGAGACAGAGAGAAAGGTCTTCCTTTTTCCTTTGGTTCACCCCACAGTGGCCACTGCGGCCAGCACGCTGCGGCCTGCGCATCATGCTGATCTGAAGCCAAGAGCCAGGTGCTTCTCCTGGTCTCCCATGCGCGTGCAGGGGCCCAAGCACTTGGGCCATCCTCTACTGCACTCCCGGGACACAGCAGAGAGCTGGCCTGGAAGAGGTACAACCGGGACAGAATCCGGTGCTCCAACCGGGACTAGAACCCGGAGTGCCGGCGCCGCAGGCGGAGGATTAGCCTAGTGAGCTGTGGCGCTGGCCTACATTAACCATTTTTAAAGAAAAAATAGTTCAGATATTCAGAGTAAATCATGATGTAGATAACAATGCACATACAGACTATTCCTTTTATCTCTTGAATAACATGTATCTTTGTCATATTTCTTTTTTTTTAACTTTTATTTAATGAATATAAATTTCCAAAGTACAGCTTATGGATTACAATGGCTTCCCCCCCATAACTTCCCTTCCACCCGCAACCCTCCCCTTTCCCGCTCCCTCTCCCCTTCCATTCATGTCAAGATTCATTTTCAATTCTCTTTATATACAGAAGATCAGTTTAACATATATTAAGTAAAGATTTCAACAGTTTGCACCCACATAGAAACACAAAGTGAAAAATACTGTTTGAGTACTAGTTACAGCATCAAATCACAATGTACAGCACATTAAGGACAGAGATCCTACATGAGGAGTAAGTGCACAGTGACTCCTGTTGTTGACTTAACAAACTGACACTCTTGGTTATGGCATCAGTAATCACCCTAGGCTCTTGTCATGAGTTGCCAAGGCTATGGAAGCCTTTTGAGTTCACTGACTCTGATCATATTTAGACAAGGCCATGGTCAAAGTGGAAGTTCTCTCCTCTCTTCAGAGAAAGGTACCTCCTTCTTTGATGACCTGTTCTCACTCGCGGAGATCTTTCATTTAGGTTTTTTTGTTTGGTTTTTTTTTTTTTTTTGCCAGAGTGTCTTGGCTTTCCATGCCTGAAATACTCTCATGGGCTTTTCAGCCGGTTCTGCATGCCTTAAGGGCTGATTCTGAGGCCAGAGTGCTGTTTAGGACATCTGCCATTCTATGAGTCTGCTGTGTATCTCGCTTCCCATGTGGGATCATTCTCTCCCTTTTTTATTCTATTGGTTAGTATTTGCAGACACTATTCTTGTTTATGTGATCCCTTTGACTCTTAGTCCTATCATTATGATCAATTGTGAGCAGAAATTGATCACTTGGACTAGTGAGATGGCATTGGTACATGCCACCTTGATGGGATTGAATTGGAATCCCCTGGTATGTTTCTAACTCTAACTTTTGGGGCAAGTCAGCTTGAGTATGTCCCAAATTGCACATCTCTTCCCTCTCTTATTCCCACTCTTATATTTAACAGCGATCACTTTTCAGTTAAGTTTCAACACTTAAGAATAACTGTGTATTGATTACAGTATTTAACCAAAAGTATTAAGTAGAACAAACCAAAAAAAGTACTAAGAGGGATAACGTATTAAGTTGTTCATCAACAGTCAGGGCAAGGGCTGAACAAGTCACCGTTTCTCATAGTGTTCATTTCACTTTAACAGGTTTCCTTTTTGGTGCTCAGTTAGTTGTCACCAATCAGGGAGAACGTATGATATTTGTCCCTTTGAAACTGGCTTATTTCACTCAACATAATGTTTTCCAAATTCCTAACAGGATCACTTTTCAGTTAAAATTTAAACACCTAAGAATAATTGTGTGTTAATTACAGAGTTCAACCAATAGTACTAGAACAAAAAAAAATACTAAAATGGATAAAGTATTACATTGTACATCAACAGTCAGGGCAAGGGCTGATCAAGTCATTGTTTCTCATAGTGTCCATTTCACTTTGACAGGTTTCCCCTTTGGTGCTCAGTTAGTTGTCGCCAATCAGGGAGAACATATGATATTTGTCCCTTTGGGACTGGCTTAATTAATTAATGTTTTCCAGATTCCTCCATCTTGTTGCAAATGGCCGGGTTTCACTGTTTTTGACTGCTGTATAGTATTCTATAGAGTACATGTCCTATAATTTCTTTATCCAGTCTACTGTTGATGGGCATTTGGGTTGGTTCCAGGTCTTAGCTATTGTGAATTGAGCTGCTTTCTATGAAGCCAGCATCACCTTAACTCCTAAGCCGGAAAAAGATGCAGCATTGAAAGAGAATTACAGACCAATATCCCTGATGAACATAGATGCAAAAATCCTCAATAAAATTCTGGCCAATAGAATGCAACAACACATCAGAAAGATCATCCACCCAAACCAAGTGGGATTTATCCCTGGTATGCAGGGATGGTTCAATGTTCGCAAAACAATCAATGTAATACACCACATTAACAGACTGCAGAAGAAAAACCATATGATTATCTCAATAGATGCGGAGAAAGCATTTGATAAAATACAACACCCT